>NC_089581.1:181974736-182284395 GCF_019320115.1 Miscanthus floridulus | reverse complement strand
CAGCGCGGAGATCTGAAGATAAGCATATCAACAATATAATGCCATCAATTTCAGTTGAAATGTTTTTCATCCTGTTATCAATCAATGTGTCTACGTTCTTTAATACGTATTTAGTTAAAACTTTAGCTTAAGTACATCATCTTCTATTGTATCCCATGCGTCATGGTCATAAATCTAGATTTTGGCTCTAGTTTTGATCTTATTAGTTGCCGTAAGTTTTTCATCTAGATTCTAAATTGATTTTTTTAGTGTTTACTATATTTTTTATTCAAAAATACCATTTTATATTTTATTAAAGATACTTATTCTTTGAATGCACTCTTAGTTAAGACAATGACATAACAGCGGTAGATGTTGAATTTTCTCTACCAAAATATTATGCCTACATTAGTATTTTCTATTAAATAGAGTTACAATTAAGTTATTGGTGTAGATATATTAAAATATTTTGAAAAAAACATATAAATCTACTTTTTTTTGCGACTCAACATATAAATCTACCGAAAGCAGCAACTTACATAAGGTATTGTGATGAAGTATTAATACAAGTGAAATTTTATGGCGCTCGGAAATAACGAGAGCCCCTTTTCGCTAGATTTGATGGTTTAAAAATAAGAGGAACCAAGTGGAAGGAACTTAAGCTGTGGGCCAGAACTAAATAATATGTGGACCCGAAATTGGTTTTTGATTAAATTTGGAGGGTACAATTGACGCCTCAGCAACAGCTTTTCTGAATCAAAGAAAATGAGCTGCTTCTTAGAGGAGCTTCTTCTTCCGCAGCTCCTTCCCCTCGACGCGTCGGCGGCGTGGCTTCCCCTTGCGTGGACTCCGATGGTCGGGCCTGCAGCTCTCTCCCTCTCCTAGGCGGTGGGCGCAGCGACCCTCCCTCTTGACACGCTGGCTCTTGTTGTCCCGTTTTCTCTCTGCTTATTTCTTATTTCTCCCCCACTCTTGTGCCGCAAACACGTCGATCCCGTTCTGCATCAGGGCCGACAACCAGATGCTCTATGTCAAAACCCCAATTCTTGTATCAAGGGTGCATGCTGTTGAGCTCAGTACCTTTGAGTATCTGTGGACTTGTGGTCTAATCTCTGACAAGATATTGCACACCTTGAAGGCAACATGCTTTGTAGATCATGTGCTTCTGTCCTGAAGTTGATATCAAATATGTCTCAATTCAGCATAGCGAGAAGCCTAAACTGTTATCCTTCAATTTTTTTGTGATGTTGAAAGTGCAATCAAGCCCTAATTATCGGTTTTGGTGATAATGACCATACAATTAGAGAACTAATGAGATTTATCGAGATGACAAGCAGGGAATTTATATTCGAGGATGATACACGAAATGGAGAAGCCCCCAATTACAAATGTAGATGGTTTCAAACTCAAAGGAGGTTTAAATTCTTTTATATTTTAAATTTGAGTATAGGAAAAGTCGTACTATAAAGGGGACACAATGCTTAAGCTAACATGTGCTACCAAGTGCTCAAACATACACATGCATCCTCATATTCACAGCCAAAACAGCCTAAACTTCACTCTTACCCTTGCTGTCTTGACTGGTGCAGCACTGCCGCATCTAAAGTGAGGCACTACCGCACTTAAGTGATCATTGGGGCAGAGGGGGTATTTATACCCATCCTCTTACTCCCCAACGACAATCTTCTTTCTCCTGCTCATTCTAGCACGCCCAAAACAGAAAAGGAGCTCTCTCTCTCTCTCTCTCTCTCTTCCTCCATTAGTGACCTTGAGCCCTCAAGCAAATCCATTGATTTCCCTATCAATCCTTGAGAGAAAAGGGCCTAAAACTCGATTAGAGAGCAGCTCCATTAATTCTCCAACTCAAAAGGGCACTTGGTTCATGTTTTGGTCGGTGGTTGTGTTTGTTACTCTTAGAGCTTGGCTCCTAGCCGGCTAGAGCATCGCCCGTAGGGCTTACCAACTTGTGTGGCAACCTCGAAAGATTTATAACCATCTCTTGAAGCTAGTATACTCACCCCTCATCTCAAGAGTTAAATCTCTTGACTTGAGAACAAGGAAGGGTTGAAAAGCCCTAAGCCTTAGTGGCTAACCTCAACAACGTGGAGGTATCAAGCCTTGGTGGCGAGATGATCCATGAGATAAATCATTATGTCACTTGTGCTTGATTTATATTACTTGCATTTCATATTTTTGGTTGAGGTGATTTCTTGGGTTTCTAGTCGATCTACTTGTGTGTGTTGTTCCTACAACTTTTAGCTCTTGATCTGTGACTATCATACATGTAGTAGGCTGTGAAATTTCTCTGATCTAAGTTTTGGTTCACTGATTTTGAACAGTGACTCGAAATTGTCTGTAGGTACGGCAATGCCGCTGTTCTAGTCCGGTAGTGCCGCCCTCCAGAGCGGTTGTGCCACAGGGTGAATTTGATAAAAGTTTGAGTATTTGTTTTGATAGGTCTATTCACCCCCCTCTAGGCCAATCAGAGATCTTACAAGTGGTATCAAAGCAGGTTACCTCATATATGCTTCACCGTGTGAGGTATGGAGCCCGGAGGAGGAACTAGTGGCATGAAGCGGGTGGATGTCGACACGGACAGCAGCGAGCTGAGCGCGTCGACAGCAAGCAACACCACGCTACCACATCTTGAGGCTACCGATGCCAAAAGAGCTCTCAATGAGAATGATAGAAGAAGAAGGAAGGTGGCAAGAAAGCTAAAAAGAGAAGCAAGAGAGAAGAAGATGGAGGAACAACGGTTAGAGGATAAGAAGCAAAGAAAAGAAGAAAGAAGGCTCAAGCAAGAAGCAAGAAGAAAAAAAGAGAAGCTAGGAAGAAGGAAGAAGACGAGATGGCAACAAGTACATCATCAAGCATATCAAGTAGTTCCGAAGATGTAGATGATGATGAGTCAACCAAGTATCAAAGGGGAACAAGAAGGAGAAGAAAGAAAAGGGCAAGGCCGACAACAATAAATATGCCACCGTATCCTTTAACTACTCTTCTATTCCTATGACTAACCATGATTAGAGGTCTTTCATCAATGTGCCCGTGGGCAAGTTACCTCATTTCAGTGGAACTAACTTTGCCAAGTGAAAGCACTTGATGAGAGTCTATCTTATAGGCCTTCACCCCAATATTTGGGAGATTGTTTACAATGGATTTGAGTCTCCGATTGATCCTAAGAACCCAACACTAGAAGAGATGAGAATCATTCACCTCAATGGTCAAGCCACAAGTGTGTTGCTTAGTGCCTTGGATGGTGATTAGTATAATATAGTGATTGGAGTTGATGTTGCCAAGCAAATATGGGACACTTTGCACCTAGCACATGAAGGGGTTGATAAAGTGAGAAAGGCAAGGATTGATTTATTGATGTCAAAACTCAACTAGTTTGTAATCTTGGATGGAGAGGGGCCACAAGAGATGTTTGATAGGTTGATGACAATGGTGGGCAAGATTAGAGGCTATGGTTGTGATAAGCTAGATGATCACAAAGTTGTCAAGATTATGTTGGAAGCTTATTCACCTAGAAATGAGACCGTAGTCACTCTAATTAGAGATAAGAAGAAGTTTAAGTACTTCACACCAAATGATATACTTGGAAGGATCTTGACCTTTGACATGCAAAGAGGAAGCGAATGAGAGGAAGAAACTTGGAGAATTGCAAGCAAAGCTAGAAGGTATCAAGATCAAAGATGTAGCTCTCAAGGCCAACAAATCAAACAAGGTTCTACAAGAAAGCCTAAGATCAACCAACAAGCTTCAACTAGCAAGCAAGTTCAAGAAAGATTAGAGACCACATCATCTTCAAGTGAAAGTAAAAATGATGATGATCAATATGAGAAGATTGATGATGTTGCTCTCTTTATGAAGAGATTTCACAAGGGTCTAAAGAAGCAAGGCTACAAGATAGTGAAGAGAAACTTTCCAAACAAGAAAAAGAGGACATGCTACAATTGTGGTAGCACCAATCACTTTATTACCAAGTGTCCATATAAGATCAAGGACAATAAATACAAGAAAGAGGACAAGGCCGATCGGAGGAAGAGCAAGAAGAACATGGGAGAGGCTCACATTGGGCATGAATGGAACTCAACTAAAGAGAGCACAAGTGAAGAGGATGAGAAGATTGCGACCGTTGCCATTCACAAGTCATCCCCTACACCAAGGCTCTTCAACAACATGTCTGATGATGACTACTACTCCCTTCACATTTGTCTTATGGTAAAGCATGAGAAGGTAAAATCCAAATCAAAGGCCAAATCTCCTCCACCTCCTAGTGATATCTCTAGTGATATTAGTGATAGCTCTAGTGATAATAAATCTAGTGATGAAGAAATAAACATGATAACTAAAAATTTGGATGGAAAGACCAAATTATTCATCACTAAGCTAATGGAGAGAATCTAGAGAGTGTCCAAGCCGAGCTAGAATCTAGAGAAGAGACTCTTATCCAACAAGAGGATCTCTACATTGCTAGCAAAGAAGCTCTTGCATTAAAGAGAAGTGAGGTGGAATCCTTGCGCAAGGCCTTGGCCAAAGAGCAAGAGGACCATGCTATCACATAGAAAGCAAATAAAGCTCTCAAGAAAAAGTATTGTGACTTGGATGAAAAGCACAAAGAACTTGAGATGAAATATGGCATTCTTTGGGATAGCAACTCACATCTCTCTAAGGCAAAAGAAACCTCTACTTCCTCCACTAGTTAAGGTTGTGAAAAATATTTTAATCTTAATTTGAATACCTATTCCACTAACCTTACAAACATAGAGGCTATGATAAAGGAGATTGCTAGGCTTAATGAAATCATTGGAAAAGGGTGGGTGAGTGTGACCCAATTCAATGACAAGAAGAATGATGAATCAAAAGGGCCACAATTTAAGCAAGGAAGGCATCCCTCAATCAAGCATGGGCTCGGCCACACAAAAGGAGTCAAGACAAATGGAAGAAGGTTCGTGAATGGCTATGAGTGTGTGCAGTTTGAGAGGAAGGAAAAAATTGATATAGATTAGCCTGCATAGACCGCGGCACAGCAGCATCCCTGAGCGGTAGTGCCGCGCCCCGCAAAAATGGGAAGGCTACCAATTCTGCTCCTGATCAAACTAAGCCCAAGAAGAAGGTGTACCAGCAGAAATAGATTTTCCAGAAGCCTAAGAAATCATTGTGGGCCACCAAGAACAAGTATGCCTATCAACCAAAGACTTATGCACCTCGACAAAGCTTGACATCCTGCTTTGTTTTGAAGAACAACAATAGTGGGAAAGTGGTTGCAAAATATGTTGGAAAGAAAACCAACATATATAGAAATACTTCTATTTGGGTTCCTAAGATCCTTTTGACTAACATGCAAGTCCCCATGTCAAATTGGGGACCTAAATCTAGCAACTAAACTTGTTTTATAGGCATACTCCTCTGGTGGATCAAGTTGGGTGCTTGATTGTGGATATATAAATTATATGACCGGAGAAAGGAGTATGTTCTGGTCATATTCACCAATGACGCACTCAAATGAAAATATTGTCTTTGGAGATAATTCAAAGGGGGATGTGATTGATCTCGCTAAAGTTGCTATAACTCTTGAGCATTCAATTACAATTGTATTACATATTGATTCATTGAGTTACAATTTGTTGTCCGTTGTCGGTGTTTTGAGTTGCCACCGACTAGTAAATTTCTAATATTGCGCATCTTGCTCGGATGGTGTGCTAAGAGGACACGAGGTTTATACTGGTTTAGGCAGAATGTCCCTACGTCTAGTTCATTGCTGCTGCTCATGTTACTAGCACTAAAAGTTTATAGTAGGGGTTACAAATGGTCGAGAGAGGGATAGGTGATGAGGACATGACACCCATGCATATCACCATGTTTGGCACATGGTATGGAGGGGTAGGAGGCCAGCAAGGGTGTCTAAGTCAAGAAGAAGGTCCGAGGTTAATTCGGTTCGAGTCCCCGAGGTGGAGGCCCAAAGCAACTTAAGTTCGAGTCTGTCTCGGCCTCTAGGACCAGTCTGCCTTAAACTAGTCACCCAGGACGCATCTAGACTCTGTTTTCAATGATCCACATATGGTTAGAAAGCTAATTTGATAAGGAAGCCAATCCAAGTGGTCTCATGTCAAAAGACCTTTAGAATCAATGGTAATCGTCAAAACAAGTCAGTATCCAGAATCTATCAGGGTGCCACAACACCGTCTTTTGGTCCGTTAGACCGTGTATCGTGTTTGGCCCATTAGGGAGCGCGTCTAGGGGGTGGCGCCCAAGACTCTATAAATAGCAGCCATCGCTCTCCTTAGGATTTGGGTTTTATTTAGTTCTTGATTTCCTCATAAAACAGACATCGTTTTGCTGCAACTATACCGCCAAAGCTGCTTGCTGTGAACCAGGGCCCCAGTTCTTGATCTTGTTCGTCTATGGCGATTAGTCCTTTTAAATAAAGACTTGAACTCCTTTTTGTTATTATAAGCCTCATATTTATTTGTAATTTTAGATTACGTTCATGCCGTTCTTGCTTGTGTTCTCGATTCGCTTGTAGGAAAGCCTTCTCGGCGAGGTCAATCGCGTTTGCGTGGTTGATAACCAACGGAGCAGTGGTCTAACGGTTGCGGGGGTTCAAATCATTCTTGGTTCGAAGCCTAGATCATGAATGTCGAGTCTCTACCAATCAACGTTATCATACCTTTCGAAAGATCGGACCTTGTCTACATCAAGTGGTATCAGAGCCAGGTTGTCCGTTAGGTATAACTTTGTTTTTCCCTTTAGATTGTTACTGTTTTTGCATTACCTATAGTCCACAAAAAGCCAAAAAAACACTGCCACATATTCCCTGTCCTATAGCCTCATTGTGCCGTGCAATTTCGTCTCTGTGTCGTGTGGTTGAGTTTGTGCCCTAGGTCAAGCTCTGGTTGTTGGTTTTAGATCGTGTTTTAGTCTAGTTTGTATTTTTCCCTTTATTTTTCATCATAATCCGTGAACACCTTCAAGTCTTGTTGTGTTTCCTTTATATCCATTAAACCCTAGTCCATGCCATCTAAATTGTTATACTTGTTTTCACTATTTCCATCAAATCCTTGCTGCCGTGATCGATTTTGCGCGCATTGTTCCCGTCTTGTCCTCTAATTCAGAGTCAGTTCGTAAAACTGGTCTAGTTTTCGCATATGAACTCGAATTTCGACGTTCCATATATCAAAATCGATCAGAATTTTTTTTTGGATCCGTTTGTCCTTGGCATTGCTGGGTTTGAAAATTTTTATTTTGGCCAAAAACTGGTCACAAGATCCTCTTTTCGTGGTCACAAGCTTTTTGTTGATTTTGAGCACGTCTTCTAAAATTTCCACAGGCAACACCTTTCACTTGTTTAAGCTCATATTTTCTGTGGTTACTTCTTTTGTGCTCCTAAGTGAAGAAAAAATATCAAAAAAATAAAAAGAAAAAGTCAAGGAATCCAAAAAACAACGACAGCAAAAAAATAGAGAAAAAAGAGAGGGACAAAAGTGGAACAATATCTAGAGGAGCACATAGAGAGCACCATTTGAGCTATGTTTGCATGTGCTAATTTTTGCCTTGTTCGTAATCATATTCCTGTTGTTCACATCACTTGATACATCTGGTACTTAGAACATGAGTAGGCCAGGAACTAAGACAAGTACATGGGATACTTATTCAGCTTTGTTATTCAGTTGTGAATTTTGTTATTTCTTGCTACTATATTGTGCCTGTCCAAGCTCCACTTTCTTCTAACCAAGTATAGGTTTGCCTTGCAACTGTTACACTCAAGCTACAATGGTATCACAGTCACCGACCGATTACACCACCTGTTGCTTTGGTAAGAACACTTGTAAGACCATGGTAAGACGCTTGAGAGTTGAGTGACTTCACTCCTTGACCACATCCTATAGTAGCTGATAGGGATAATACTTTTGTGTTGTCTTTTACTATCTTCTAACAATGACAAGTTGTTCGTATCCATCGACTTATGATGGTATAGGTGCTAATGAGTACTTAGAGTGGGAAATTGCCATAGATAACATATTTGCTACTTGCTTTATGTATCCAAGGAGGAAGGTAAACAATGCAGCTAGTGTTTTACGACATTCTGCTTTATCTTGGTGGGAGTCTTTAGATCCTTCTGATAAACCTCAAACTTGGAATGATATGAAACTCCTTATGCGAGAAACCTTTGTTAATCCACCTCCTGTTTTGACTTCAAATGCTGAGGTGCGCCATTTAGAGGAAGAGTCTGTTGTTATTCCTCTTGCTATGACTAACCTTCTGCAGGATAATGTACATAAGCGAGAGGATGACATGGAAGCAAATGATGAGCTCACAACCTCATGCAAATTCAGAACCATCACTTCATAATGCACCTATTACTCCTGCTGAGAACACATGTGATGTCCATGGTGCTACACTCATGGAAGGTGAGAATTGTTTTAATGTACTAAATTTTTTCACAAACCATGCTATCATAGAGCAATTGTTAGTGGAACCCTCTCTTGATTTATCTTTGTCCCTTGATAATTTGCTTGATGTTCCTTATGATAAAGATGAATTAGTTGATGATGCATCAGTTTTACATGTTTTGGAACCAACCACTTGTGCTGAAAATAAACATGTTATTCATATTGCTACTAAAACTGATGAGCTCAAACTGTTGTCTTCTTTACATACTTTGGGTTATATTGAATTTGATGTTTTGTGTAACCTAGATTGTTTGGAGGAGAGCCTTTTTAAATATGCTAATTTACCTTGGTTTTCTAAACACACATATCATGTTATTGGCAAATATAACAATAAAGGACAATATATAATATATCGAGTATACGTTTGTAGTAATATAAATTCTCCTTTTGTTGTATAAGATTATGATCATTTAGAGGGCAGCCATAATAATACAAACATTTTCTCATGTTCCTCAAAGAAACAAGTTCACTTCCAAGAAGGAGAGCATTGTTGGTTGCTACCTATGCCTACTAGACCATCTATTTCTACATTGTCTTTGGTTAGTTCTAATCTTTTGTAGGATAGTGTTGACATACATCGTGTGCATTCGGATCATGGAGTCTATATACTTGCTGAAATTTTTATGCGAGATGACATGCTAGAAACTTGGAAACATGGTCATGTTCCTTCTCACAATTATTTCAGTTTCCTATGTCTTCGCAACCCTGTTCTCCTTTGTGTTGTGCAGGATCAGTTTCAAGCACAATCGACGTCGAGGACGGCTTTTCATCAAGAAGGGGAAGATGATGAGGACATGACACCCATGCATATGACCATGTTTGGCACATGGTATGGAAGGGTAGGAGGCTAGCAAGGGTGTCCAAGTCAAGAAGGAGGTTCAAGGCTAATTCGGTTTGAGTTCCCGAGGTGGAGGCCCAAAGCAACTCAAGTTCGAGTCTGCCTCGGCCTCTAGGACCAGTCTGCCTTAAACTGGTCACCTAGAATGCATCCAGACTCCATTTTCAATGATCCACATATGGTTGGAAAGCTAATTTGATAAGGAAGCCAATCCAAGTGGTCTCACATCAAAATACCTTTAGAATCAACAGGAATCGTCGAAACAAGTCAGTATCTAGAATCTATCAGGGTGCTGCGACACCGTCTTTTAGTCTGTTGGACCGTGTATCCTGTTTGGGCCCATTAGGGGGTGCGTCTAGGGGGTGACGTCCAAGACTCTATAAATAGCAGCCATCGCTCTCCTTAGGGTTTGGGTTTTATTTAGTTCTTGATTTTCTCGTGAAACAGACATCGTTTTGCTGCAACTATGCCGCCAAGGCTGCTTGCTGTGAACTAGGGCCCAAGTTCTTGATCTTGTTCGCCTATGACGATTAGTCCTTTCGAATAAAGACTTGAACTCCTTTTTGCTATCATAAGCCTCATATTTATTTGCAATTTCAGATTACGTTCATCCTGTTCTTGCTTGTGTTCTCGATTCTCTTGTAGAAAAGCCTTCTCGGTGAGGTCAATTGTGTTCGTGTGGTTGATAACCAACGGAGCAGTGGTGTAACGGTTGTGGGGGTCCAAATTAGTCTTGGTTCGAAGCCTAGATCATGAACATCAAGTCTCCACCAATCGATGCTATCATACCTTTCAGAAGATTGGGCCTTGTCTACATCAACAGGTCCCAAGTCTCTGGTGAGAGGAGCGAACGGGTGCCGAGAGCTTGGTAGATTCCTGACTGTGTGCTTGTGTGTTTTGATCAGTTCAAGGTTCGATGGGTTCAAGTCCGCTTCATGGGATACCTTGCTTTCCCTTTTATAGGCCAAGGGAAAGCACGGGTTACAGTGAAGGGAAAAGGGGAGAATGAGAAGGAGAAGAAGTCCTCTAGGATCACTAGGTCCTTTTCCTTCATGTAGGTCCCGCCAACCCTATAAACATCAATAGGGATAGCTCCACACTGTGGCCCTATCTATCACTGGCACCATGCGTAAGCATTGTCTCTCAGTCATGGCGCTCCACTCCATCCTGGCGGATGTCATGGTGAACTGACGTGCCTGTTAGTGCTTGTACGAGGGTTAACTAGAACAACACCGATATGCCCAACGCTGTTCCTAATGTGAATCCCTAGGTATAGCCCGTCATGGACATGGGTTATATGGGGGCATGCCGATCACCTCCCTAGTGTCAGAGCTTTGACCTAGGCCCATTCGCTTGGACCTAGAGTGATTGGCGGTGGTATGGGTCTCCATCGGGTGAGCAGATCCCCCAGCATCAAGGTTGGTCGAGGCAGAGCCCCCCTATAGGCCGAGCGAGGTAGAGCAAAACCCAAGGGTTAGGTGAGGCAGAGCCCACCCCTAGAGGCCAGGTGAGGCAGAGCCTGCCCTCAGAGGCTGAGTGAGGTGGAGCTAGCCCTCAGAGGTCGCGTGAGGCAGAGCCCATCCTCAGAGGTCGGGCGAGATGGAGCCCATGGCCTTAGTGTCAGGCTAGGCAAAGCCTACCCTCAGAGGTCGGGCGAGGCAGAGCGCAAACCCAAGAGTCGGGTGAGGCAGAGCCCATCGTCATAGGTTGGGCGAGGTGTAGCCCATAGCCTCAGTGTCGAGCGAGGTAGAGCCCACCCTAGAGGTTGGGTGAGGCATAGCCCACCCTTAGAGGCCAGGCAAGGTAGAGCTAGCCTTCAGAGGGTGGGTGAGGTGAGCCCACAGCCTCGGTGTTGGGTGAGGCGAAGCATGCCCCTAGAGGCCAGGCGAGGCAGAGCTTGTGCACCTAAGGGTTAGTTAGAGCTATAGTCGTGCTCTTGATTGCTCGGATGAATCAATGTTGATGGTTATTAGCTCCTCCTCTTCAGGTACCCTAGTATTAGTCCTCGACAGTAGCCCCAAGCCTGTGGAGGAGTAGAATACTCCTTTAGAGGCTTTCTACTCCTTTAGAGGCTTTTCTGAATCGGAGGACACTGAAGGCCTCGGCCTTCTTTTGTTGCCCACAACGTGACCTAGGGGCAGTGATTCCCTTTCCTCGAGCCCCCTCTTGTAGTAGGGGCCCAGTCAAGGATTGGTTCATCTTTGCAATTGTCTTCCCTCAAACATTTTTTTCGATAAAAATAGAGGGGCCGAGCCATGCCAAGATTTTCCTCTAAGGATGAATCATGGCACTCGGTGAGCTGTTAATGGGCTAGTCTGAGTGGGGCCCCTGGTATCCCATTTGTGGGGATCTGGCTTGGGTTAGCTTGGTGACTCACCCTAGATTCTCAGTGGTCAATCCATATAGTTCTCGAGTCTGTTCGACCAGTCCCATGGGCTAAGTAACCAACCAAGACTTGAACATAGGCCAAGATGCCCGTGGCGCTTGTGCGCCCGGGTACTAGCCGCTAGCAGGCCCATCCCTTTCCACCTCTCACCCTAAAGGTGCCTGGAGCAGTTGTCGAACCCGTTAATGGGTCGACCTACGAACTCCTAGGCCCAGTCAAGCCATAGAGGCGTTTTTAGATCCATATTCCTATTACTCATGACGAGTCGTGGCCCGTCCAGAGAGGTGAAAGGTCCGGTGAGTTTTCTAAGGGAACAAATAGAGATTGCGTGCATACGTCCCATAGCAGGACGTTGTGGTAGATATGGGTAGGTACGGAGATCTAGGTGGGTGGTTGGTTTCCTCGCATCCATCGCCCCTATAAAAATAAAAGGTTCACCCCCCCGATTCCATACCTTGCATACATGCCTCCATAGCCACGACCGCCACTGCTAATCGCTTAGGTTTTCTATCTTCGCATCCCTGCTGCCATCAAGCTCGCATCCACCCACCCCCATCTCTAATGGATCTATAGCACATGGAGGTCCTCATCCATCATGATCTTCTCCACGCGTGGACCACGACCGAGTAGTGGCTGCTGCTCGATGAGGAGGACATGCCGTCTCTGCCCGACGGCTATGTGGTGTCGTTTGCTCACTTCCACGAGCGTGGGTTTGTGACCCCCGCCAACAGATTTCTTCGGGGGCTGCTGCACTACTACAAGATTGAAGTGTAGCATCTCAGTCCAATGGGATCCAACACATGGCGGCATTCATTGCCCTATGCAAGGGGTTCCTAGGGATCAGCCCCCACTTTGATTTGTGGAGGTACTTCTTTGCCATCACCCACCAAAAGAAGAGGGAGAAGAGTGGCAGGCAAGAGCTACACATGCCGATGGGGTGCACCAGCATCCAGCTCTAGAACAATCGGGTCGGTGAGTACATGTCGATGTAGCTATCAATGTCCAACAAGGGGTGGCACTCACAGTGGTTCTACCTCAAAAACACCATCGCTGCCCCTATGCCAGATTTCACCAGGCGCCTAATCAAAGAGGCCCTAGAGTTGTGGAGGAAGTGGGGCATCCCGGGGAAGGACAAGAAGAAGATTCGAGACCACATCTCCACCATCCACATTCTCAAGGAGAATGGCTTGAAGGGGTTAGGCATCATCGGGGCCTACCATGCAAGGAGGGTGGCACCGTAGATGACGTGCACGCTCCTGCTATATGTGATGGCACCTAAGGTGTCGTTCGATGGAACGACGCTCGCTAAGAGGGCGCTTCCCAACTCCGAGATCATGCAACGCATCAAGGAGGCAATAGAGCTCTTGCGGGATGACGTGGGTGCCCCCCTCGATTTTGTCTACCTAGTGCCGGGACATCCTCCAATGCGGCCAGAACCAGGCCATGTCATCTTCATAAGTTTACCCTTCTCATGCCTTCTCTTTAATTGATTTTTTGACCTCTTGATACTAACTTTAAGAGGGTGGGACTAGCCGAGGGACCTCATCTTCATGGATCACCCGGTGCCGTTGCCGAGGGATTCATCCATGAGGGCAGTGAATCACACCAAGGGTGAGCTGCTGAGGAAGGCGAAGGAGGACAAGAAGAGGAAGAGGCAGCGAAAGCTATAGGCGTAGGAATGGGGGGAGGACACCAACAACGATGATGATGATGATGATGGCGACAACGATGACGATGAGGTGGTCAATGATGTCGAGTGGGACATCCTAGCGAACGAGGATGCACTAATAGGTATTGGTTCATCCTTGTAGGAGTCGGGACCCTTCCTATTCCATGGAGGGGAGGGTACATCCGAGGAGCCACCGGAGGCGGGATGTATCATTGGCCTCCCTCAGGAGTCAATAGGGATGGGTGGCTCTGCTGCCATGCCTAAGATGTCAGCGAAGGTGAGCGGCTCCACCATCATGCCCCAAGAGTCAAGGGGAGCGAGCTCCTCTACCCAGGAGTAGGGGGTGAGCTCGAAATGGCCTCACCCTGATGAGGCGGAGTAGAGGTCAGGGGGTTCACCCCCCAAACATACCTATGGCTCGACAACGCTGAGGTGAGTTACCAGCTCCTCTGTTTTTCCCTGTTTTGGTCAGATTTCATCATGACTTATGTTTTTTGTCCCTTGCAGTGTTGGCAAGACAGCGGAATCCTTTGGCGCTGGCACTAAAGAAAAACATCACCCTTCAAGCAAGGCGACAGCCATTGACTGGCACCATGCCTGTTTCGAGCAGGAGTGGCACTAGTGCAATTGCATCTCTGGTCAGACAAGCGCTGCCCATGGTGGCACCTATGCCCTTGCTGGGATAGGTGGACACAGGGGCTCAAGGGGCGCCTTCGGAGGTCACAGAGCAGCCGGTGATGGCGGCAATTCCGCTACTAATGATGGGGCAGGCATGATGTAGCCGGTTAGGGCCCCACTGATGTAGGTGGAGGTGGTGGCAGCTATGATAGGTGGGCCACAGCCAAGCATAACCATGGCGGTGCTTGAGGCACCAGCGCCACCTGCGCCATCAGCGGCCCAAGCGACAGCGCCTATCATGGGCTAGATGGAGGGGGACACGGCCGAGGGGTCCCTGAACATTGTGGTGCTGGGAGAGGGGTCGGTGTCCATACCATTGACCCCTTCCATCGCCGGAGGTACTGTCCCGGTGGGGATGTCACCGCAAGAAGGGTCGGTGGCGCTTGGAGCCGGCAGGGAGCCATCCCTAGCCCTAACATCGGTGGGAGCTACTCGCCTGCTCAGGGTGAGCCCCTACTCCGGTGGATAAATCCATAGGAGCCGGCGTCGACGCTTTTCACCCTCGACGATGCCACCAAGAGCATGGAGTAGGAGAGCCTCGATGTGGGGATCATGTCCATCCTTGAAGCCCTAGACCATGCTAGGGGTGCCTTGCGTGACATTGTCATTCCCTTGAGCTAGGTATTTCCTTGATCCTGCCTCTCACCCTTTTCTTTCTCTCTATATTTTTTGTATTCTAACCATCATCTCCCTTCAGTCCCTCATCGCTCGTAGCTGGAGCAAGTCTTGGTTCCTTTATGAATAGAAGGAAACCTAAGACTGCCTCATTGAGGAGGCATGGCTATGCAGGGAGGTGATCGCTCAGCTTGTTGCCACCCAGCAGAGGGTGGCTGAGCTAACTCCCCTCACCGAGGAGGTGGACAATCTTCGGTCACGGGTGGCCGAGGCCTGTCGGCATGCTGTCGAGGCCGAGAAGGTGTTCGAGGCCTTGTCGATGAGGTCACGGAGGGACGATGAGGAAGCCGCCAAGGTCAGGAAGGAGCAAGATGAGCTACTCCCAAAGGACGCCAAGACTCGACAGCGGATCCTTGACCTTTTGGCCGAGGTTGAGAAGGAAAGGGAGCTGAAGCTAGGGGCCGGGTAGAAGCTCGTGGCCCTAGAGAAGAAGGCGAGCCTGGATGCCACGACGGTCGCTTGGCTGCACAAGGAGCAGGATGAGCTACTCCAAACCATGGAGAGGCTCTACTTAGAACGTGGTGCAGCTCACGAGGAGCATGACCCGACCTTCTGCGAGCGTGACCAAGCCTACCTGGAATGTGATAACACACAACAGAAGGTCAGCTCCCTCCAGGCCGAGCTTGGAAGCATAATGACCTAGAAACTAGAGGCTGAAAGCATTTCTGCCGGGCTAGCCATGGACCTCACTGAGGTAAGGAGGAATCTTTAGGCAAAGAGCGATGAGCTTAGTATCCTGAGCACTGCCCTCAGAGTGGTTTGCAATGACCGCGAGGTGGTGCGGTCGAAGGGGACTAGTTCGCTCGTGGCCTGTGCCATCAAGATCATGGCGCGGGTATGCCAGTTCAAGACGAATGCCACTATGGGGACAACATCAATCTGGAGATGATGAGCCATGGCTTCATGCCTAGCTATGAAGTCCATGAGCTGGAGGAGATGGAAGTGGCGGTGGCTCCCCTTTCATAGGACCTGGCGGACAGGATTGAAGGCATAGTTCTCCCTCAGAGGGGTTAGTTAGTTCAATAGGTTGGTCGATCATTCTTGTAATCAGCAAACAAGTGCTGACCCTTGTGTATCATTTAAACAAACTTGTTATTTTGTTTTGCTTGACCAAGTTTGTTCTTTTGTGTTGGTGCGAATGGATTTGTTTTTCCTCCCTTTTTATGTGTGAAAAGGGGTTCATGCGTCCCGACCCTTTTGTTTGTTAAGACCATAGAGCTTGAGGTGTAGGAGGGAAACTCTGATCACACTGGTAAGCAAGAGTGTCGTAGCTGCTAGGGCATAGGTTTCTCGTAGTCCAACCGGCCTTGCTTAGTCGTTCGTTTCCACAGACCTTGCTACTAGGTTTAACATGAGGAAGGGTGTCGGGCACGATGACTATTTTAGAAAGGGTGTATATGTACCCATATCAGCTCCTGAGTGAGACCCTACCCCTTGCCATTGCTAAGGTCTGGTGTCACTAAAGATCGAAGAGAGGATAGCGAGACTAGTAAGAGAAAGCATCTCTTATTTTCATACGTACCCCCTCCATAGGATCTGAGCTATCGTTCTGCGACCATGCATTTGATCTTCTTGTGAGTCCAACTTTCCTTGAGCCCTACGTGTAGCGGGGGTCTGGTCAAGGGTCAATTCATTTTTGTGATCATCGCCCCATCCATGGTTTTCGCAACCGGAGGGGTTGAGCTAACGTCACTTGCCTCGATGGCTCGAGGGACGCGCTCGGTAAGCTCACTAACGGGCATGTTTGAGTAGAATCTAGGTCCATTGTTCATGATGGGGTTAGCATAGCCCTCATATGACATTCCACTGCTCATTAACCCACCTCCCGGTAGATGCCCGTGTCGCTCCAGATAGCGACTCAGGTGGCCCGCTGGCCTTCCCTCAATGGAGATTCTGTGGGCTCAGCTCGAGGTTAGGATCAAACAAGAAGGTTGAGATGACCCTGTCCGCTTCTAAGTAGGTTGGGCGAAGGCCACTAGGGCTCATCTGCATTTTCTCCCCTGGCTTTGTTCGACGTGAGGCAGCCTCAAGCCCTTCGTGGGTTGGCCTTCGAACCCTGGTCAGGTGGATTCTTGAGTTTAGGTCGGGTGGCTCGAGCCCCCGAGCCCTGTGGGGTTCAGTGGGGATTGGCCATGTTTCATGCATCACCCTGTCCATGGTTTTCACAACTAGAGGGGCTAAGCTAACAGGCATGTCTGAGAGGAATCTGGGTCCGTCATTCACTGATGGGGTTGGCGTAGCCCTCATGTGGCATATCACTGCTCCTTAACCTACCTCCCAGCAAATGCCCATTGGCCTCTCCTCGATGGAGATTCTATGGGCTTGGCTCGAGGTTAGGATCAAACAAGAAAGGTCTAGATGTCCCTATCCGCTTCTTAGTGGTGTCAGGCAAGGCCGCTGGGGCTCATCTATTTTTTTCTCCCCTGGCTTTGGTTGACACGAGGCAGCCTCGAGCTCTTTGCAGGCCAACCTTTGAACCTTGGTCGGTCACTGCTCATGTCGAATGAGACGACTACCACTTCATGACCCGACGTGAAGCATTGTGATGCAGCAATTCCATATGCAATGCTCAGATGTATGGGATGAATCTATGGACGAATGCATGAATGCATGCATGAGCATGGATGAAGGAATGATCATGCACTGGAAAAGAAATGTGGGGGTTGGTAAAGTTACCTTGATGGCTTGAGTGATGCGTTCGAGGAGCTCTTACCGGATATGTTCGTGTGGGGTCCGGATCCATCGTTTGCGATGGAGTTGTCATAACCTACATGGGGTACCCCACTTAATGAGGACAAGACACCCATGAATATGACCATGTTTGGTGCATTGTATGGAGGGGTAGGAGGCCAACAATGGTGTCCAAATCAAGAAAGAGGCCCGAGGCTAATTCGGTTTGAGTCCCCGAGGTGGAGGCCCAAAGCAACTCAAGTTTGAGGCCATCTCGGGTTCCAAGACTAGTATGTCATAAAATTGGTCACACAGGCGTGTCCGGGCTCTATTTTTGACAATCCACATATGAATGGAAAGCTAATTAGATAAGGAAGCCAATGCAAGTGGTTTCACGTAAAAATCCCTTTAGAATCAATAGGAATCATCGAAATAAGTTAGCATCTAGAATCTGCCATGGTGCTGCGACACCGTCTTTTGGTCCGTTGGACCGTGTATCGTGTTTGGGTCCATCAGGTGGTGCATCTAGGGGGGTGACGCCCAAGACTCTATAATTAGTAGCCATCGCTCTCCTTAGTGTTTGTGTTTTGTTTAGTTCTTCATTTCCTCATAAAACAGACGTCGTTTTGCTGTAACTGTGCCACCAAGGCTGCTTGCTATGAACTAGGGCCCCAGTTCTTGATCTTGTTCACCTATGGCAATTTGTCCTTTCAAATAAATACTTGAACTCCTTTTTGTTTTCATAAGCCTCATATCTATTTGCAATTTCATATTGCATTCATTCCGTTCTTGCTTGTGTTCTCGATTCGCTTGCAGGAAAGCCTTCTCGGTGAGGTCAATCGCGTTCGCGTGGTTGATAACCAATGGAGTAGTGGTGTAATAGTTGTGGGGGTCCAAATCAGTCTTGGTTTGAAGCCTAGATCATGAACATTGAGTCTCCACCAATCGACGCTATCATACCTTTCGGAAGATCGGGCCTTGTCTACATCACCACTGTTCCTTACCCATCTCTCAGCTACGACCCAAGCCATTCGATCAACTTTGGGCGATCTGCTAGCCTCTCCTCGATGGAGATTCTATAGGTGGGCCCCTCCAAATCCTTCCAAGGAAGGCAAAGGCTAAATATTGGAGTACGGGCAATAAACTCTGATCATGCTGGTGAGCAAAAAATGTCATAGCCACTGGGGCGTTGATTTCTTACAGTCCAACCAATTTGACCCAGTGTTTGTTTATACACACCTTGCCTTTAGGTTTTATCTCAAGAAAGGGGTCAGGCATCGAGAATGTCTATCGAATAGACACTCTTGCTAGCCCCCAAGCGAGACCCGACCCCTTACCATTGCTGGGGTCGGGGGCTCGATAGCAAAATTAATGCGCGTAAAGTAAGGGTGACCCGTCTCTCAACAGCGGCCTAAATTGTTCAATCGACTTGGGTGACCCACTGGCATAGGACTTGCCTCGATGGCATGAGTGATGGGTTCAGGGAGCTCTTACCGAATATGTTCGAGCAGAATTCAGGTCCGTCGTTCGTAACAGGGTCAGCATAACCTACGTGGGGCATCCTACTGCTCCCTACCTATCCCTCCACAGCGGCTAAGCCATCTGGTCGACTTGTATTGCCTTGTTGGGATAGGACTTACCTATGGAGATAGATGATGAGAACATCCCACGCAAGAATTTAGTTAGGCAGATAAGCTAGGCAGCGAACTTGTAATAAATGGACAAGCTCTTAAATTTTGTTATAGCCAAATAGCTTTTTAGCCCTTCTCCCCTTTTTGTATAAAAAGGTTAGTGTATTCCGACCCTTTCTGTCATTAAGGTCGTAAAGCTCGGGGTGCGGGTGAGTAAATTTTGAACACGCTGGTGAGCAAAGGCGTCGTAGCCACTGGGGCATAGATTTCTCATAGTCCGACCAGTTATACTTAGAGCTTGTTTCCACAACCCTAGCTCCTAGGTCTTAACATGATAGGGGTTGGGCACAAAGAAAGTTGACTAGGTGGATAAACTCTTAGACGTGCACCAACACTTTTCGTGACAAGGCCAAAAAAGCCCGAGGTGTGGAAAAAACTCTAATCACATTGGTGAGCAAAGGCGTCATAGCCGCCGAGGCATAGGTCTCTCGTAGTCCGACTAGTTTTACTCAAGGTTTGTTTCCACAAACCTCGCTTCTAGGCCTTAACATGAGAGAGGGTCAGGCGTAGAGAATGTATATGGATAGGTACACTCTTATTAGCCCCTGAGTGAGGCCTGACCCCCCGCTGTTGCTGGGGTCAGGTGTCACTAAAGGTCGATGAGTTTGATAGTGAAACGGATAAGAGAAAGTATGTGTTTATTAAGGGTAAAAGCGACGTAGCTGCTTGATGTTCCAGGCATTGACGAAGACTCTACCATCGATGGCCTTGAGCTTGTCGGCACCTAGTCGGAGCACCTTTGCAATGACGTACGGTCCCTCCCATGGCGGAGAGAGCTTGTAGCGGTCCTTGCTGCTCTAGATGAGGCGGAGGACCAGGTCTCTGATGTTGAAGACTTGACCCCGCACTTGATGGTTGTGGTACTGGTGCAACGCTTGCTGGTACTTGGCTAAGTGGAGGAGGGCAACATCATGCACTTCGTCCATCTGGTCCATGGCATCCTTGAGGGAAACCTCGGCTCCCTGTTTGTCATATGCCCTAACCCTTGGTGCTCCATAGTCGAGGTTGGTTGGGAGGATAGCCTCAGAAGCATAGACCATGAGAGGTCCGACCAGATCGAGCCCCTAGACCATGAATGGCCACATGATGGGGATCATCTGGAGTGCTTGGGCCGGCAGGTGGGTCTATCGAGCATAGTACTAACACCCTTCATAGGTGCGCACAATCTATTTGGCATATGCTACTACAGTCAGCTAGTAGAAGCCTTGATGGAATGCGTTTCTGACTAGGGTTCTAGGCATGGCATGGTGACTGTAGATCCCACCGTGGATATCACTCATCAACCACTTCCCTTGTTCGATGGAGATGCAGCGCTACAGGATCGTGGGGTGGCTTCGCTTGTAGAGTTCCCCTCAACAAGGACAAAAGACTTGGCATGATGAGCGAGCCACCGAGCCTCTGTCTTGTCTGTATCAGCGCCTCGCAGAGAAGGTAGTTGAGGTAAGGCGTCCCCTGGTTGTCCAGAGGGTTAGGCTCTATCGCTAGATCCTCATCAAGCTCCATGACCTCGGGGTCAGATGGAGCCAATGGCTGGTTAGCCCCCAAACCTAGGGCAGGCGGCCCATGATCAGCTTCTTCTAGCTCCTCATAGCAGACTGAGGGTTTGTGCTGATCACTGGTGAAGACACAAGTTAGCATCGGCTCTCGACCAGATGTCGCCTTCGCCAGCATGTCGGCCACCTCGTTGAGACACCTCGGGATGTGATTGAGCTCGAGGCCATCAAACTTGTCCTCTAGTTGGTGGACTTCTTGGTAGTATGCAGCCATATTAGTGTTGTGGTAGCTTGACTCCTTCATGACTTGGTCGATGACCAGCTGGGAGTCGCCCTAGACGTCGAGGTGTTGGATACCCAACTCGATAGCGATGCGCAGGCCATTGATGAGCACCTCATATTCGGCCACATTATTGGAGGAGGGGAAATGGATGCGAACCATGTACCTCATGCGTACCCTAAGTGGCGAAATGAAGACCAGCCTTGCGTCGGCACCTTTCTTCATTAGTGATCCATCTAAGTACATCATCTAGTACTCCTGGTCGATGACTACTAGCGGCATTTGGACCTTGGTCCACTCTACAATGAAATTAGCCAGCACTTGGGACTTGATGGCTGTCTGGGAGGCATATGAGATGCCTTGTCCCATTAGTTTGAGGGCCCACTTCATGATTCTTCCTGTGGCATCCTAGTTTTGGATGACCTCACTGAGGGGGAAGGACATCACAACTATCACTAGATGTGACTTGAAGTAGTGGCGTAGTTTCCTCTTGGCGATGAGGACAACATATAGGAGCTTCTAGATTTGGGGGTAGCGGGTCCTAGAATCGTATAGGACCTCGCTAATGAAGTACACGGGGCGCTGTATTTTGAGGGTGTGTCCCACTTCTTCTTGCTCCACCACCAGGGCGGCGCTGACCACTTGCACGGTGGCCATAATGTAGAGCAGAAGCGGTTCTCTGTTGGTCGGAGGACCAGGATCGAGGCCTTCGTCAGGAGCTGTTTGACTGTGTCAAGCGCCTCTTAGGCCTCGAGCGTCCGATCAAAATGGTCGGCCTTCTTTAGAAGCCGATAGAGGGGGAGACCTCATTCGTCAAGGTGCAAGATGAAGCGGCTGAGCACGACGAGGCACCCTATAACTCGCTATACCCCCTTCATGTTCTAAATTGGGCCCATCCTTGTGATGGCTGAGATCTTCTTTGGGTTGGCTTAGATGCCACGCTCAGAGACAATGAAACCAAGCAGCATACCCCTCGGGCCCCAAAAATGCACTTCTCAGGGTTGAGCTTATTACTATTTGCTTAGAGTTTTGTGTAGGTCTGCTCAAGGTCAGCTATGACCTGGTCAGCCCATTTGGACTTGACTACGATGTCATCCACGTAGGCCTCAACGGGTCACCTAATGAGGCCTACAAAACACTTGAGCATACAATGCTGGTACATAGGCCCTACATTCTTCAAAACGAACAGCATTATGATGTAGCAGAATGATCTGAATGGGGTGATGAAAGATGTCATGAGCTGGTCGGACTCTTTCATGATGATTTGATGGTACCCAGAGTATGCATCAAGGAAGCAAAGGGTTTTGTACCCTAAAGTAGAGTCGACTACTTGGTCTATGCGTGGCAAAGGAAATGGATCTTTTGGACATGTTTTGTTGAGTCCCGTGTAGTCAACACATATTCTCCATTTCTTGCTCTTCTTTCGTACAAGGATGGGATTGGCTAACCACTCTGGGTGGTATACTTCCCTGATGAACCCTACCACCAACAGCTTCACGATTTCCTCACCGATGGCCCTATGCTTCCCCTCATCGAAGCGACACAGGCGCTGCTTCACTGGCTTAGATCCTGGTCTAATCTTCAATGCATGCTTGGCAACTTCTCTTGGAATGCCTAGCATATCTGAGGGTTTCCATGCAAAGATATCTCTATTAGCACGGAGGAAGTTGACGAGCGCACTTTCCTATTTAGAGGAAAGCATGGTGCCAATGCGCACCACTTTGCCTTTGGAGCCACTGGGGTCTATGAGGACCTCCTTGGTGCCCTCCACAGGCTCGAAAGACCCGGCCAGCTGCTTGGGGTCAGGCGCTTCTTCAGTGACCTCCTTCTTGATGGCTGCAAGCTCCCTGGAGGCGATGATTGCCGCGACATGTTCAGATCAGTCGACCTCGCACTCGTAGGCACGTTGGAAGGAGGTGCCGATGGTAATGACCCTACATGGTCTTGGCATCTTAAGATTTAGGTAAGTGTAGTTAGGGACGGCCATGAACTCTATGTAGCATGAACGTCCTAGAATGGCATGGTAGGTTCCATGGAACGCTACCACCTCGAAGGTGAGGGTCTTTGTCCTATAATTAGATGAATCCCCAAAGGTGATGGGCAGATCAATCTACCCAAGTGGCATGGCCTGCTTTCCAAGCACGATGCCATGGAAAGGCGCTCTAGTTGGTCAAATGCGTGATCGGTCAATGCCCATGGCATCGAGCATTTCAGCATACATGATGTTGAGGCCGCTACCTCCATCCATTAGTACCATGGTGAGCCACTTCGTGCTGATGATCGGGTCAACCATGAGCGAATATCTCCTAGGTTGTGTGACACTCTCTGGGTGGTCGGTCCGGTCAAAGGATATGGTAGACTCCGACCATCGGAGGAAGGTAGGCATGGTCGGTTTGGCTGTATAGACCTCACAGCAGGCGAGCTTCTAGCGGTGCTTGGAGTCATAGGCCACTGACCCTCTAAAGATCATCAGGCAGCCATCCAGTGTTGGAAAGCCATCATCCCTCCCCTTGGCGTCATCCATGGTTGGTTTGGGGTCCTTCCCATGCCCTTCCTTGTTGAAGCCTCTAGACAAGAACTGCTTCATGAGGTTGCAGTCCTTGTATAGATGCTTCACAGAGAAAGCATGGTTTGGGCATGGCCCTTCGAGCAGCTTCTTGAAGTGGTCTGGGGTACCCTCAGCGGGATTTCGACCCCCTTGTGGTTGGCGATGGCCATGAGCGAGACCTCATGCTGCTGCTTGCTCTTCTTCTTGCAAGGGCAGTTGGAGGTGCCTTCACCGACATCCTTGTCCCGCTTTACCTTGCCCTTGAGGCGGTCAAAGATCACCCCGACTACCTCCTTGCCTGAGGTGTGGCTAGTGGTTATGTCGAGGAGCTCCTTGGTGGTTCACGGACCCTTATGTCCCATCTTATGAACTAGGGACTCGCGGGTGGTCCCAGACAGGAAGGCTCTAATGATGTCGGTGTTGACGACATTGGGTAGCTCGTTGCACTACCGGGAGAAGTACCGGATGTATCCACAAAGGGTTTCTCTAGCCTTCTATCGATAGTTTTTGAGGTCCCATGGGTTTCCAGGATGCTTGTACATGCCCTAGAAGTTTCCCATGAAGATCTCTTTTAGGTCTGCCCAACTTTAGATTCTATTGGGCAGAAGGTGTTCCAATCATGTTCGTGCCGAATTGGCCAGGAACAATGGAAGGTTGTGGATAATGAAGTTGTCATTATCCACTCCACCTGCTTGGTAAGCAAGCCGATAATCCTCAAGCCATAGTCTGAGGTTTGTTCCCTAGAGTATTTCAGGATGTTGGTTGGTGGTCGGTACCGTGGCGGGAAGGCGGCATTGAGGATGTGTCGGCCGAAGGTCTAAGGTCCTGGTAGGCCGAGGTTTAGGCTTCAGTCCTCGCCGATGTCATAGCATCTGCCATGATGAGGGTGGTAGCCATGGCTAGCTCCCTCCCCTACATCGCCATGGGTACGCCTACGGGCGTCGAGGGTGTCACACGTGTCACAGTTGTGGCCGAGATGCTCATGCACCGGGATCGTGGAGCGCAGCCTGCCGCCTTATGGCACTTAGTGGACTGATGTATCCTTGTCGGGTCGCTCTAAGGGAGTGCATTGGCTAGCGTCGAGCTCATGTCAGTGAGACAATGAGCTTTAGGCTTGCTGCATCGCCGCATGCTCAAGTAGCATGTGAATCTCATGATGGACCCGATGATCCTCGGGCGTCATGGGCCCCGAAAGCCCATGGAGCAAGGCTGCCATAGCAATGATGTTCTAGCTTTCTCGGGTGAAGTATGGGAGGGTTTCATCATCCTCAATGATCCTCCGGTTCACATCGTAGGCCATGGCACACGCGCGCCCATAGTGTCCGTGGCGCTCAATCTCTAGATCGAGCTCCGTGCATTCCTACTCAAGCTAGAGTCATGCTTCCTTGAGCTCTTGGTGCCAGGCCTTTAGCTGCTCCATCCACAAGTGGGGTGGAGTCCCTATATTCCCCTGGACCTCGTCATCGAGGTCATTCATCAAGATAGCCTCCTCCTCATGGCTGCTTTTGACACATCCCTCAGGGGTACCTGCCATAAAACATTCATAAGAGGGGTGATGGCTCTCCCTACTGGAGTTAGAGGTAGGGGTGACTCCATTTCTTCCATGAGGAGGTCATGGAAAGACTCCATGACATATTCAGTCATCTCTATGAACTCATTATTCATAGGGAATGGAGGCACGCGTTGCACCACAAGGTGGCCAACGGTCTCTGCATTGTTGCGGGGACCAAACAAGAGCACTGTCGGGGATGCTCTGGATGTGGTATTCTAGGGAGAGGGGCTCTCCTCCAGCAAGCTACACCATGACATTGGTGAACAAGAAGGTGAGGTGATGTAGGTCCTCCCAGGATGGTCAGGGTCCTAGGAAGGCGCCGAGCTGGCGCTCTAACCTCCCATAGTCAAAGCCGTGGAGCTAGCTGCTCCCGAGGGCACGAGCCTCGGGTGCATGCAGCTATAGCTCCTCAAGCACCTTGGTGATCATGTCGAGGCTGGACAAGTGGAGAGGTTAGACAGCGGTAGGAGCCTGTGCCAACTCTCCTTCTGTCATGACGATGAAGTCCAGGTCCCTGAAGCGCACGTGCGTGCCTAGGACCCAGCTGACGTTGTGACTAGCCATCCGAGGCCTTATGTGGATGTCAAGACATGCAAAAGGCCCCTACCTAGCATGCCAACTATTGGTGTTTTGAGTTGCCACCGACTAGTAAATTTCTAATATTATGCGTCTGGCTCGGATGGTGTGCTAAGAGGACACGAGGTTTATACTGATTTGGGTAGAATATCCCTATGTCTAGTTTATTGCTGCTGCTCATGTTACTAGCACTGAAAGTTCATAGTAGGGGTTATAAACGGTTGAGAGAGGGACAGGTCCCAAGTATCTGGTGAGAGGAGCGAACAGGTGCCGAGAGCTCGGTCGCTTCTCGGGTGTGTGCTTGTGTGTTTTGATTAGTTCAGGGTTCGATGGGTTTGAGTCCCCTTCATGGGATGCCCTGCTTTCCCTTTTATAGGACAAGGGAAAGCACGGGCTACAGTGGAGGGAAAAGAGGAGAATGAGAAGGAGAAGAAGTCCTCTAGGATCGCCAGGTCCTTCTTTTCCTTCATGTGGGTCCCGCTGACCTAGTAGACATCAATAGGGATAGCTCCATGTCGTGGCCCTATCCATCACTAGTGCCATGTGCAAGTGTCATCTCCTGATCATGGCGCTCCATTCTATCCTGGTGGATGTCATAGTGAACTGACATGCCTGTCAATGCTCATACAGGGGTTAGACAGAATAGCACCAGTACGCCCGACGCTATTCCTGATGCAAATCCCTAGGTATGGCCCGTCACGGCCATGAGTTATATCAGGGCATGCCGGTCACCTCCCTGGTGTCAGAGCTTTAACCTAGGCCCATTCGCTTCGACCTAGAGTGGTTGGCGGTGGTATGGGTATCCATTGGGCGAGACAGATCCCCTAGCCTTAGGGTCAGTCGAGGCAGAGTCCCCCCTAGAGGCTGGGTGAGGCAGAGCGCAAACCCAAGGGTTGGACAAGGCGGATCCTGCCCTCAGAGGTCGGGTGAGGTGAAGCTCACCCTCAGAGGTTAGGCGAGGCAGAGGCCACAACCTTGGTGTCGAGCGAGGAGGAGCCCACCCTTAGAGGTCGGGCGAGGCAGAGCGCAAACCCAAGGGTCAGGAGAGGTGGAGCCCACCCCTAGAGGTTGAGCGATGTAGAGCCCACCCTCAGAGGCCAAGCGAGGCGAAGCCCATGACCTTGGTGTTGGGCGAGGCGGAGCCTATCCCTAGAGGTTGGGCAAGGCATAGCCCACCCTTAGAGGTCAGGCGAGGCAAAGCCAACCCTCAAAGATCGGGCAAGGCGAAGCCCATGGCCTTGGTGTCGGGCGAGGCAGAGCCTGCCCCCAGAGGTTGGGCGAGGCAGAGTTTGCACGCCTAGGGGTCGATTGGAGGTGTAGTCACGCTCTTGACTGCTCAGATGAATCAATGTTGGTGGTTATTAGCTCCTCGTCTTTGGGTACCCTAGTATTGGTCCCCGACATCCATCTCTCAATTGTGTGAGATGGGCTACAATTGTCTCTTTACGGATAAGGGCGTGGAAGTCTTTAGAAGAGGGGATTCCTCTATTGTATTTATGGGTTAATTAAAGAACAATCTTTACTTAGTTGATTTCAACAAAAGTAAAGCTAAGCTTGAGACTTGTTTAAAGGCAAAATCTAGCATGGGTTGGCTTTAGTATCGCTGACTAGCCCATGTTGTGATGAGGAACTTGGCTAAACTTCTAAAAGATGAACACATCCTTAGACTAACAAATATTCACTTTGAGAAAGATAGTATTTGTAGTGCCTGTCAAGCCAGAAAGCAAGTTGGCGTACCTCACCCACCAAAGAGCATCACGACTACCAAGCAACCATTGGAGCTAATACATATAGATCTCTTTAGACCGGTCGCCTACCTAAGTATCAGAGATAACAAATATAGTCTTGTTATTGTTGATGACTATTCTTGTTTCACTTGGGTATTTTTCTTGCATGACAAGTGCCAAGTTCATGACAAGTGCCAAGTTTAAGAGCTCAAAAGGAGTTTAGTCTTCCCATCAAGAAAGTGAGAAGTGACAATGTGACCGAATTCAAGAATACTCTAGTTGAGGAGTTTCTTGATGAAGAGGGCATCAAGCATGAGTTTTCAACTCCATACACCCCTCAACAAAATGGTGTAGTAGAGAGGAAGAACCGTACACTCATTGCTATGGCAAGGATAATGCTAGATGAGTACAAGATGCCAAACATCTTTTGATGTGACATCGTCAACACCGCTTGCCATGCCATCAACTGCCTCTACCTACACAAGAAGTTGAAGAAAACTTCATATGAGCTTCTAACCGGTAACAAGCCTAAGGTGTCTTACTTTAGAGTGTTTGGGTGCAAGTGTTTCATACTTAACAAGAAATCCAAAACCTCTAAGTTTGCACCCAAAGTTGATGAAGGTTTTCTTCTTGGTTATGGATCAAATGAACATACCTACCGTGTCTTCAACAAAACATCTAGGAGAGTTGAGATTGTGGTAGATGTGATATTTGATGAATCTAATGGCTCTCAAGTGGAGCAAGTTGATTCAAGTGTTGTAGGAAAGGAGGATCCACCATGTGAAGCAATCAAGCAATTGGCTATTGGTGATATTATACCACAAGAAGATGAAGTCACTGAAGTGGTGGTTCCTCAAGTTGCTGCTACACCTATTTCTACTGACGTACCTGATGCTATACTGCAGCAAACACCTGCTGCAACTCCTGCACGCGGCAGTGCCACACTTAAGGGTGGTAGTGCCGCACCTCCACAGTCAGCAGCAGCTAATTCGACTCCAGCTTGTGGACAAAACCTACAACCCATATTTGAGCAAGATGATGATGAAGATCCAGAAGATGATCAAGAGGCCATTGAGAATCCAAGACTAAGGCAAACAATACAACGGGATCATTCCATTGATAACATCCTTAGGAGTCTTTGAAAGGGGGTAACAAGTCATTCACATTTAGCAAAATTTTGTCAATATTACTCGTTTGTTTCCTCTTTGGAGCCTCTTAAGGTAGAACAAGCACTTGGAGACCTGGATTGGGTGATGGCCATGCAAGAAGAGCTCAATAACTTTGAAAGAAACCAAGTGTGAACTTTGGTAGAATGATCCAATACTAATGTCATTGGCACCAAGTGGGTCTTCCGCAACAAGCAAGATGAGAATGGAGTGGTGATAAGGAACAAGGCAATATTGGTTGCTCAAGGTTTAACTCAAGTAGAGGGCTTAGACTTTGAAGAAACATATGCACAGGTGGCAAGACTTGAAGCAATTTGAATGCTTCTAGCCTGTGCCGCTCATCACAACTTCAATCTATATCAAATGATGTGAAGAGTGCATTTCTCAACAGCCCTATTCAAGAACTTGTCTATGTTGAGCAACCACCGGGCTTTGAAGATCACAAGTTTCCCAATCATGTCTACAAACTCCAAAAGGCGCTCTATGGGCTTAAGCAAGCACCAAAAGCATGGTATGAATGCCTTAAGAAATTCTTGCTTAAACAAGGCTTTGAAATAGTCAAAGCCGATCCTACCCTTTTCACTCACAAAGTTGGCAAAGAAAGATATATTTGTGTGCCAAATATATGTCGATGACATAATATTTGGTAGTATTAATCATTCTTTTTGTGAGGAATTTAGTAGGATCATGACCAAGAGATTTGAGATGTCCATGATGGGTGAATTGAAGTTCTTCCTTTGATTTTAAATCAAGCAAGTGAAGGATAGAACATTTATTAGCCAAATGAAGTACACCCATGATATGCTCAAGAAATTTGACATGGTGAAAGCCAAGCCTATCAAAACTCCCATGCCAACCAATGGACATCTAGATCTCAATGACGAAGGGAAAGCCATGGATACTAAGGTATATCGCTCCATGATTGGCTCTCTACTTTATTTATGCGCATCTAGGCCCGATATTATGCTGAGTGTGTGCATGTGTGCTAGATTTCAAGCTAACCCAAAAGAGTGTCACTTAGTGGACGTTAAGAGAATCTTGAGATATTTAGTACACACTCCTAACCTTGGCTTGTGGTATCCAAAGGGCTCTAGGTTTGATCTACTTGAGTATTCGGATTTCGATTATGCTGGTTGCAAAGTAGATCGAAAAAACACTTTGGGGACATGTCAATTCCTTGGATGGTCCCTAGTGTCTTGGAGTTCTAAGAAGCAAAATTATGTAGCCCTTTCCATCATTGAGGCTGAGTATGTTGCAGTCGGTGCATGTTGTGCTCAACTACTTTGGATGAGGCAAACCCTTCAAGATTTTGGATGTCACTTCACTAAAATCCCACTCTTGTGTGATAACGAAGGTGCCATAAAGTTAGCCAACAATCCCATAAGCCACTCAAGAACTAAGCACATAGACATCCGATATCATTTCTTGAGAGACCATGAAGCCAAAGGAGATATCAAAATTCACCATGTAAGCACCGAAAAGCAACTAGCCGATATCTTCACTAAGCCTCTTGATGAGTAAAGGTTTTGTGCTTTGCATAGTGAGCTAAATATACTTGATTCTTGTAACATGGTTTGAACTATAGCACACCTTGATTGATGAACTAGCGTGGATAGGAGAAATGAATTGCAAAAGTTTAAATATTGTGCTTAAAAATGTTTATCACAAGAAACAAGTGCATTATGATCATTGTTTGTATTGATTATTTGTTACTAATTATAGTGTGCTTGAGATATGTGTCAATATCCTATATATATAGGTATTTAGTTAGTAGCTAAATTTGCCGCAATGGGGAGTACGATTGTGCGGCACCTACCCTGTAGTAGTGCCGCATGTGGCGGGCGGCAGTGCCGCACTTTGAATTTTAACTAGAAATTTAGCCCATATCAGCTGTTACTATGGGGGCCCACATCTTATCTCTTATTTAACTAGCCCCCTAGGGTAACCCTCTCCTTTTCTCACCCTAGCAGACGTCGCCTCTCTTCTCTGCCGCCTATGTAGAGTAGCCACCGTCGCCCACTGTCCAGCGCCACGCCGCCGACTCTAGCACTACCGGCCCTACTGCTGCCTTTCTTCCTCATCGCCAGCAGCAGCTCTAGCTCATGGATGGAGATGTTTCATCTCTTTCCTCCTCAATCCACGTAAATCAAGGTGAAACCCTATCCTAGTCTCGATCTATGCCATGGAGCTCTATCCTTGTTGAATGATGGTTTCTACTGACTGCATGATTAGGGTAGAAACTAGTTTGATGAATGAATTGAATCAAAACAACAATTCATTGGTTGAGCCTCATCTATACCCACAGCAGTGCCACATGCTAGGTGAGGCAGTGTCGCACTCAATAGAATGAATATGTAAATACAGATGTTGTTCCATTAATGACTCTTTGTTTTGGTTGGATTTGTGACCAGATGTATTTCTATCTAAAACATGTAGCTACTTTACCTACATTGTAGACAACTCCATGTATTTGTTTAGGTCTACTCATTCTGAGATTGTCTAGTAGTTTAGGAGAATGGTTGAGAAATAGTCTAAATAGTTAAGAAGAAATGAATCGTGGGAGAGGTGAAGCACTAGGTGTGTCAGTGCCGCTCCTAGGGTGCGGTAGTGCCGTACCCTCTGACCAGATTGGTTTAGGGTGCTTTCCTAACCTGAGATTTGAATCATCTCATTTATCTAGAGTGTTTTACAAGTGTTCTTCTATACCCCTTATGTACAGTTTCTCATTTGGACCTATATTTGTTTGCACAGATGGCCTCTGGAGGTGATAATGACCAGAGGGGGAAGAGGAAGATGATCAGGCCTTGAGATAAGCAGATGCCTCGTCATGGTCATGGCAGAACCACAGGGGGCAGCAGCAGTGTAGCAGGTAGAGATGTTGCCAGAGACAGGGGGGAGAGATTAGATGATCCAGGATGAGGAGAACCTAGAGAGGGCTATTCGCACCATTCCTCTAGGTGCTTGCCCAGATACTCCACCTCACCTTGAGGAGTTTGACAGAGGCTACATCAGAGAGTATTCTGAGGATGTAGTTATGAGGCATCCTATTAACACACATCCTCATCCCGTGCTCAATTATGCAGGAAAGCTAAAGATGGTGGAAGAAGCACGGGAAAATAATCCCTATGAGCAGCCAAAGGATTTGGGGATTGACTATAGGTTTTGGAATGAGTTTCATTCCAACTTCTATGCATCTATGAACTTCAACTCTAAGAAATCCAAGGTTATCAAGATGCAGTATGTTAATTGGGAGGAGATGAAGGGAAAAAATGAGCCTGAGTTCAATAAGGTGATCAAGGCTTGTGATTTGTTTGGCCTCGCTGATATTATGAGCTTCAGATATAATTGGAATAAATAAGTGCTAGCCTAGTTTCATGCCACTTTCTTCTATAGCATCTACACCGATGAGATTCACTGGATGGCTGAGGGACGACATTACAAAGTTGACTTTGTGACTTTTAGCTGGATCTTTGGTTTTAGAGAGGAGGAGCGGGGCTTCACTTACATTCATGATGAGGCTAGAGCTGAGATCCGTGATATTGCCTATATGTGGATTGACAAGCGAAGAGCATATTGGAAGGTCAGTGGCCTGAAGAGCTATTATTACATTCTGAACAATTTGATCAGGCACACAATCAATCCTAAGGATGGAGCAGCCTCTGATCTTAATAGATATGTTAGGAATGTGCTTGCTAGATTTGCTCCTGGAGGTGATAGGTTTAATGTCCCTCGCTTCATGTGGCGTGAGCTGAGGAACGCCATGGAGGATGGAAGAAAGGGGATACCCTATGCCCCCTATCTCATGTTTATGATTGAGAGGGTCACTGGCTACAGATTTGAGAAAGATGGTCTTCACACCATCTACAAGATTGAGAACACCCGAGGAGCAGATGCTAGTAGGGCAGTGAGACACTCTCCATCAGTTGTAGACGTGCCTGAGTCATCCCGCTCTAAGCCTCACAAGGAAAAGAAGATGGAGAAGTTTGAGAAGTGGATCAAGGCTATTTTCACCACATGCACCTATACAGTGAGGACCGCATATCAGGACCGATTGGAGAACCGTGAAGCCAACCGAGAGGCTAGAGAGCGTACAGGGCTACCACCTCTTTCTCTAGTTCAATCACCGCCGAGGTTTGATGACCTTCCTAGCCTTTTTGAGACATATTTAGAGGAGGAACAGGAGGAGCAGGAGCAGGAGTAGCCAGAGCTTGATCCTCACACGAGTTTGAGGTCCACCTTGCAGTCCATGAGGAGGAGCACCAAGCGTGAGCGCCACACTTCGATCACTCATCGCCAAGGGAGGGAGGTGGTGTCTTCTTCTTCGTCCTCCTCCTCCAACGACGATGATGATGGTGAAGAGGAGGACGTTGCACATGCTAGTGGAGCTGCTGGTGGGGATGATGTCGATTGGGACACCATCCAAGAGGATGAGGAGTGAGTGTTGGTCTTTCTTCTTTTCTTCTCTTTTTGGTGCTTTATGCCAAAGGGGGAGAAAATTAGAGGGGTTAACAACTTTTTTGACGCCATAGAGAGGAGGTAGCTGCAGCTAGAGTCATGTTCATATCCGTTTAGAGTAGTCTTCATTAGGTGAGAGTTTGAGAGTCCATTAGAAACTCTATTTATGTAATAATGCTACTTAAGTACATTATATATGTGTAGGATATGGACATATATTAATCTATGATGTCGCTTGTGATACAATTATGCTAGAATATATATCTTTATATGTATCACATGTTGTGTGGTGTCTGTTCTGATATGTGCTATTACAGCAAGTGTGGCAGTGCCATACTGGTGCGGTAGTGTCATACCCAGCTATAACAGCAAAACATATTGTGCATAAATTGTCATTCGCATCACGTTTTACATACCTGACACTGTATGTAGCACCCCACAGGAGCATGGATGTAGGGGAGCCCCATCACTTTCACTAAAATGTGAATCTTGGCTTCTTATGTCAATTTGATAATTCAATTCTCTATTCACATATTTAGGGGGAGGCTCTACACCCATGGCTCAAAAATCTCAGTATTTATTTCATATCTTTTGTAAGCTCTAATTGGGTTGTCATCAATCATCAAAAATGGAGAGATTGAAAGTGCAATCAAGCCCTAATTATGAGTTTTGGTGATAATGACAGCACAATTATAGAACTAATGAGATTTATCGAGATAACAAGCAGAGAATTTATATTCGAGGATGATACACGAAATGGAGGAGTCCACAATTACAAATATAGATGGCTTCAAACTCAAAGGAAATTTAAATTCTTTTATATTTTGAATTTGAGTATAGAAAAAGTCGTACTATAAAGGGGGACACAATGCTTAAGCTAACATGTGCAACCAAGTGCTCAAACATACACATGCATCCTCAGATTTATAGTCAAGATAGTCTAAACTTTACTCTTACCCTTGTTGTCTTGACTGGTGCGGCACTGCCGCACCTAAAGAGAGGCACTACCGTACTTAAGCCGCGGCACTGCCGCGACTTAAGTGACCATTGGGGCTGAGGGGGTATTTATACCCATCCTCTTCATCCCCAACAACAATCTTCTTCCTCATGCTCATTCTAGCACGTCCAAAACAGAAAAGAAGCTCTCTCTCTCTCTTTCTCCATTAGTGACCTTGAGCCCTCAAGCAAATCCATTGATTTCTCCATCAATCCTTGAGAGAAAAGGGTCCAAAACTCTATTAGAGAGTAGCTCCATTGATTCCCCAACTCAAAAGGGCACTTGGTTCACGTTTTGGCAGATGGTTGTGTTTGTTACTCTTCGAGCTTGGCTCCTAGCCGGCTAAAGCGTCGCCCGTGGAGCTTGCCAACTTGTGTGGCAGCCCTAAAAGATTTATAACCATCTTTTGAAGCTAGTATACCCACCCCTCATCTCAAGAGTTAAGTCTTTTGACTTGAGAATGAGGAAGGGTTGGAAAGCCCTAAGCCTTAGTGGCTAACTTCAACAACGTGGAGGTAGGCAAACCTTGGTGGCGAGCTGAACCATGGGATAAATCATTGTGTCACTTGTGCTTGATTTACATTACTTGCATTTTATATTGTTGGTTGAAGTGATTTCTAGGGTTTCTAGTCGATCTATTTGTGTGTGGTGTTCCTACAACTTCTAGCTTTTGATCTGTGACTATCATACCTGCAGTAGGCTGAAAAATTTCTCCGATCTAAGTTTTGGTTCACTGATTTTGAACTGTGACTCGAAGTTGTCTGCAGGTGCGGCAGTGCCGCCCTCCAGAGCAGCAGTGCCGCAGGATGAATTTGATAAAAGTTTGAGTGTTTATTTTGACAGACCTATTCACCCCCTTCTAGGCCAACCAGAGATCCTACAGATGTGAGGTTCAGAAGAAACAAAAGTATGAAGTTCAGTAAAAGGATTAGATGCAGCCAGCGACAACAAGCCCTTACAGGTGGCCGGAGGCATTCCTAGGCGGCAGTCGGTGCGCCTCGTGCAGGTGGGCGGCGCCCGTTATCCCTGTACCGGAGTTGCAGGCCCTTGCACGCGAGCGCTAGCAAGCCCTGCAGATGGTTGACGTCGAGCCCTTGCACGCGTCCGACGGTGAGACCAGGACAGGCGGCCGTCGCCGAGGCGCTGTGTGTATACATGTTGTAGCGGCAAACCCCTATTATGTCGATCGAGTATCCAGTTCATGTGACGGCATGACGCGAGGAGGAAGATGTCAATCAAAATTAGTGTCCACGATAAAAAGATTAGACTACCCATAATTACACATAATCAATTCTTTTTTAATCACACGGCTGCAAAAAAATATCTTAAGAGAGAAACCGGTGGTTCCTCCAAGCACTATAACAAACCTCTTAATAGAATTCAAAATTAACTACCGGTGTCATTGATACTTGATTCTTTAAGGGAACAATATTTATAATTACTAAACTACAGAAATATATATTTACCACTCTTGCATGCATATATACTTGGTCTATGTGGTGGCATATATCATATATGTTTATTACTTTGAACTCGCTTTTACATATTGACCGAGGTAGACGTGGGGGTATTTTAAAAATATGTAGATGAACTTTAGGATTATAATGATAGATGTTAGCAACTTAGAAGTAAATTTGAGAAGATATTTTAGTTTAATAATGGCAAAGGTGGGCTATTTTGATGCCAATTTAGGGGTTACTTTGGATTATCTATTATGATTCCATACATGGAAAATATCAATCTTGATTTAGAGGTTGCTCTATATTATTTTTCATACTAGTATTGGTGGGTAATTCAGATGTTGTCTTCAAGATCACTTTTTTTTATGATTGTATAGGTGGGTAGTTTAGATGCGGGGGTTACTTTATGTTATTTTTTCATAATGAAAAATATGGATGTCAACGATGATTAGAGTTTTTTTGGAAAGTAAATGATGATTAGAGTTTACGGAATTGATGGCATGATGGTTTGTTACTATTTATGTTTTTAGTGCGTTTTATAGGGACTACCTTAACATAGATGGTCCGTTCAGGACCTTTAATTAGTACGTAATAAGTAGTGTGAGACCGCTGGAAGCTTGATTTGCAGTTGATGACCGTAAAGTTTTATAGACACTATTGAAATTGAGGCAGATAAAAATGATTCTGAATGCTGGCATCCCCAAAAGCCGTTGCTTGGCCGACCAAACAAAACTGATTATCATGTCAGAAAGTAACAAAAAAGGGGGTGTAGGGAACATCATTGTGTCTTCCCTAGTTCTTAGTCTTGAAATGGTCACATATAACATCAGCCCACCAGAGATTATTCATCTTGAACCCACTAATTAAAAACTCGAATCAAGATGCCAAATTCACCAATGCACTACGCTTTCAGTGCCTCTCAGGAACAGTTTATCAGAGGGGAAGGGGAACCGGAATCGGAATCAGAATCGGAACGGGGATGGATCGGGATGCTGCGAGGAAGTGGAATGGAATGGAATGGAATGTCCCCCACAGATGCCACCCTACGAGCCGTTCAAAAAACCATGTCGAAATTACGCCGCCAAAGGGCCACGAAATCGATCCGGGACCAAAGCCAGAAAACCCAGAGGAATAAAGGGCTTGGCACCGTGATGAGAGATGGCGATCTTTTCATGTCGATTTCGGCCTGCGAGTTAGAGTGGGGTGGGGGGTGACGCTAATCTCCATGCGCGCGCGCGCGGCTCGCGCTCTCAGTTAGCCGCTACGCGATCCATGTGTGTGTGTATGCCTGCATGCGAGATTCTGACGGCGATGGAAGAGTTATCTGGAACTCGATGGCCGCACCGCAGCCGGCCCAATCTTTTCTCTGGAGATGACAGCAAAAAGATCTGAATTTGGATGCTTCACGAGGCTGTCACTCACTCCCGCTCCCTGGTAATGCGATCGAGTACATACTCCAAATTCCCAATAAGGCCTTGTTTAGTTTCAAAAAGTTTTTTCAAAAAATGCTACAGTATTCATCACATCGAATCTTGGGATACGTGTATGGAGCATTAAATGTAGACGAAAAAAAACTAATTGCACAGTTTGGTTGGAAATCGTGAGACGAACGTTTTGAGCCTAATTAGTTCATGATTGAATACTAATTGCCAAATTAAAACGAAAGTGCTACAGTAGCCAAATTCCTAAATTTTGCCCAACTAAACAAGGCCTAAGTGAGCTTACACTGCAATGACACTGCCCATTCGCCTGTTCATGTCAATTTCAAGCATTTCTAAAGCAAGTTCCGAGACATACATATATGCCATGCCGGCCGGGACAACTTGCATTCGCATGGTGCTATCGAATTTCGATCCGGAGCAGGGCTAGCCTATCGAGCACGACATATTCCATTTCTATGCAATATATTTTACATTACAGGGTATCTAGGCACAGCAATTAGCATGGCTCTGTAGTGTAATATATAAATGGATAGGCTGTGAGCCATATCCATGGTTTTGGTTTTGGTTTTGCTAGTTTTGAGGTCAAAGGTTCTAGGCACTAATATTAGTATAATTGCGCTTTTAATCACGTACATCGACTATGGCCCGCCTGAATTCGGGAAAAGGCTAGTTATGGTATGTATAAACTATGAAACCTTACTTTTGCAGGGCTAGTTGGAAGGGAATATATGTCCTGTTCGCTTGGCTGATAAGTCATGCTGAATGTACTATTGACTGATTTGTTGTGAGAGAAAAATATTGTTTATTGGCTGAAAAAGTACGGCTTATGCGATAGCTGAAAGTGAAAGAGATGGAACGACAAACGGGAAAGATTGCGTAAGGGCTAAGTGACGGCTTTCGACGGTGAGCTTTTGGAATTGGAGAGCAACATCAGAGCAATGGATGGTGATAACTAACTCCTACTCGAAACAGTACAGCAGCAGGAATGATTTTGCAAAGCTGTTTTTGGAAACAAAGGCATGCTAAAGAGTACTGACTTGGTGGGCGGTCATCAGTAACAGATGCACAGGAGAGCACCTCACCTAGTACTATCCAGAAATGAGCCCCAGCCCCGATTGCACATATATAAAAGTGAAGAGGGACAGGATCTAACATCTAAGAGGGCACGATTTTGCTTGTACTAAATATGTCTTAGTCCTAGTGTGGAGTTAACCAGAGGCGACATCATGATCAATTGTTCAGCCTGAAAAAGGACAATTTTCTGAACATTACCTATACATTTCGGTCATCGTTATTAATAAACAAAAGAATAATAATTTTAAAAATAAAATTTAAGTTAGATGTGAAAGTTAATGTTCTTCGCGAGAATAAAAATAAAAAAAATAAAAAAACTCACTAGAAGGTAGGACAGGTTTGTGGGAATCAGGCTAGGAGCAATATTCAGTAGTGCATGCCCCATTACCCCTGCAATAACAACAGTCTGGTTATGTACGAGCCAAAACTAGCACCAGCCCATGGGAAAGGCACGGGGCCAAAAGGCGATACAAAAGAAGAAGCTGTGGAGCGTGTAAAGTAAAGCGGGCGGAACAAAAAGAGAAAAAGGCTTATGCCTGCTAATGACGGGAAAAGGAGGAACCTTATGCCTCCGATGCTGGCCACCTGCTTTCTTTTTTTGTTGCCAAATTCCAGCCGAATAACACACTGTCCCATGCTCCTCAAGATAAAGAACCATTTCGGCAGTACTCTCCTATACCTCTTCCTTCACTCACAGGTGATGTAGAGTGCACAGTAGGTTTGACATTCTCTTGGAGTATTGTACAGTGTTAATTTCGGGACGTCCGTATTGTATGTAACCCATGCGATCAGACTCCAAATGGAATCCTTTTTATGCATGCATGGTATTGGTACCCAAGAGGAACATGACTCTCTGAGCTGATCGTCCAACACCTGTGCGGCTGTGCGTCGCTTTGCCTTATTGCACAAGGACAAATCCAACTGGAAATGCAATCTGTCTCTGTTCGGAACAAACACTACTGAAAACACGCAGCATCAGAGCAAGACGGCCGCGGGGTTTATCATAATCATCAGCAACCAAACGAAGCAAAGCTCCTTTGATCACGTCGTCTTTATCTGTGCCTCGTTCACGCGGTTAATGGAATGTCAAAGCTTTATCTCATTTCCGCGATTGTCCCGGCCGGCATTGGGGGAATAAGATCCACCGATGGATCGTGGATATGTAGTACAGGTCAGTGTCTGGCCACCAATCTTTCCGGTGGTTGGACGTGGCCGTGAGCTGCCGGACTGCCGATTTGTGTACCGGGCGGCGAATAATCAAAAGCTTTCGGTGTCCGCGCGTAGGAGAGTGCAGATTTGGGCCATTGTCGGCAGCCTTTCTCGGCTGCTGGCTGGCTGATGCACCCGTGGCCCCGTTGATCTCCCTAGGGTCTCACAATTATGGTAATGGCGGCCTTTCGGGCAGCTGCTTTTGCGTTGTGCCAAAAGATGGTCACAGTCGCAGGGTGCTAAATCAGTAAATCTCCACCCCCGATGAATAAACTTACCGTAAATATAGAGACGAGTAATCTAGGGGTTGTTTGGATGACCATAGAGTTATATATTTTAGTCTTGATTATGCATAGAATTATTATAGTAATCTGGATTATGGATTATAATAATATGAGTGTTTGGATCTCTAGATTATTGTTGGTTAAACTGACAAATACCTATTGCTGCCCTTTAGTTTGATTCCACTTTAGATAAGATGGGGGTAGGTTAGACTTTTCAACACCCATAATCTCAAAAGGCAGGTATAAGGTGGACTATAAAATTATTGCAATATGATGTTTTGATTAAAATAATATAATCTATCTCATAAACTAGCTTGTTTGGATCACAATCAGATTATTTTAGTTGATTGTTATAATCACAATGGATGTAAACAGGCTCTTAGATGTAGGTATATATAAGGGTCGGGTTACTTTGTGTTGTTTCTTTACTATGGCAAAGGCAGAAATTTAGAAGCAAGTTAGAATATTAGATCTACTTGATGTTACTATTAATGATAATTGGAGTCTACAAAATAAGTGTCTAGGTATTTTTTTCCAGAATTTATAGGATTATGTTTAAGTTTCTATGAGTGTGTGTGCCGTGAGAATTATCATGGAAGCTTAATAAAGAGGAGTCTAATTGGATGTATGTACCTCTATTAGTAAGAATGCAGAGGCTAGGCAAATCCATTACTCCTTCTGTCCTAAAATAAAAGGTATCTAAACAATTTTCAGATAAATTAAGAAGCCCGCTAAAAAACAATTTAGCTCTCACTAGTTAGGATAGAGGGAGTAGTTCATTTGCTACTTTTTTTGGTTAGAGGACCCAGAATATCTTATGTTTTGATATAAATTTTAAACTCTGAATCACTTATATTTGTAGATAGAGAGAGTACTTCTAAATATCTAATTGGGTGCCTTAATTTTCAAGATAAAGTTCTGCTTTTTTTTTTATTAAACGTGCCTGCTTGTGCGTACTTCTTTATGTGGACACGCTGTAGTGTGATTCGTGCTGAAATTTCAACACATGCTCAACCGAAGTGCGCCCGCATGAAAGTTCATTAAAAAATATCGAGCTAAGAAAAGGTCAAGTTCATGTTTCATTTTAATTTGGACATGTAACTCAGCTTGAGTCACACCCAGAAAGGTTGCCAAGAATCATGTTACACAACAAATAACCAAACTTTTACAAGTTTTTTTCCAGAGACGAAAGCTTTAACTCTGCCTTAATATTCCATAACATTAACAAAACATAATCAACCTACTCCCTCTGTTCTTGAGCAAGTGTAGGACAGTTAGTATGACAGAGAAAAGACCAAACTACCCTTCATTAACTGGAGTAGCTGCACACTTATAGGTGATTGTTCTAATAGCACACCAATTATGGCATTAACTGAATACATCAAACTACAGGAACTCAACAGGGGATTGAGAGATAGGAGGGCGGTGCAATAAATGTGTAGAGACTTCGAGAAAAATAAATGGACCGGTGACCATTCAACCTCATAGAGATTAATTTTTTATAGACAAATTCTTAAGCTGTAAATCTATTTGTTCATGAACAGAGGGAATAGTATATAAGAAAAAACCATACAACCAGGAGGTCACCGCAACAATAACTAACACAACTCGCTGAGGATCGCATCAGTGAGCACAACTAAACCATAGCAGCGCGTACTACACCACTCCGGCAACTGGGGGTAAGCTTCTTTTATAAAGTATTGATTCACTTCTATTTGTTGAAGTACTTTAAAGGTAGGTTAGCGATCCTATTTTCCCAAAATGACCTTAGCATGCATTCAGCTAAGCAACCAGCAGGTAGAGTAGAGGCTAACAGTTGATGTACTCCATAAAACAAAACGCATACGACATCATTTTCCATTAACTCGATCAGCCTTTAAAGCTGCCAGTGGCATAAGTCCATGGCCTCGCCCTAGTGCGGACTACCTGGCCTCCGAGCCCACCATCTTTCCGAAAGCAGATTGAAAACGGGAAATGCAACAAGGTTGAACGCCCCACTTGCTCGTGACGCAGCTTACCGGCACCTGACATGTGTGAGCAAAGCTGCAAATCATTCGACACTAGAGGAGAAAAGCTTTGAAATAATTCGCGCCTTTTCTTTCCTTTGCATGCATGTGGTGCAATTTCCGGTGATCTCCATCTCCTATAGGCTATAGCAAGCCAATGCCAACCAACTCGCGCTGGACGACCGGTTGCTTGCTCACATCACCCTCGTGCAATGGTCTCGTGGAAGGTGGACTCGCCCTTTTGATTTCCCGCGTGACACCAACAGCATCACCACCCGGGAGACTGGGCGGGCAGGGCGCACCCGGCCGGGAGCCCGGGACGCCAGCGGCCCCTGTGTCTGTGTCGCACGGTCACGGGCGACCGGTGGGCGGTGGTGACGCGAGGCAGAGCCAACCATGGATCGCGCCCGTGCCCGGGTCGGTGTCCGTGTCCGTGTTTTCTAATTCTAACACGTCCGGGCGAGTGAGGGCCCCGGCGTGACGAACGCGCGCGAGCGATGGGTTGATGGCCTTGGCTTTGCGTCTGCGGGAGGCCCACAGCGGGAGAAGGCGACGCATGGCCTGTGCCCGTCTCGCTCGCACAAAAGGGCTTTAATAATTTCAGGGACAAGGCAGCAGAAGAAGGACGGCGTCGTGCGTGGCCTCCTCGACCCGGTGCTGGAGATAAAAGGAAGCCGGCGGCGGAGACAGCAGCGCGGCAGAGATGATAAGGTTTCTAGACGAAAGAGTTGGCCAACTTGTGCTGTACGTACGCATGGAAATGGACACCACCGTCACCACAATATTATTACAGTCATCTAGTTTTTGGAGTCATATATACTTGTGGCACAGCTTAATCATGCAAGGGTACCGTGTACGGATGGCAAACAAATCAATCATTTCGTTTGTTGTATGAGACCGCCAAAAGGATTCAGGTGTTGGTCTGGGAGACTGGGACTTTGGGGTCCGATAATGATACGACGGTCGTCTAGACGGGAATGGACGCACCCACTCGCTCTCCCCCTCTCTCCCGCACGCACTCGCTCTCCCCCTGCTCCTCGCAGACATTCGCTCCCGCTCTCCGGCCGCCCCTAGGACGGGATGCCCCACCCGCACGCGAGCTCGCTGCCGCCTCCGCCCGCCCGTGCTCCCTCCGTTCGTTCGTCCCTCCCTCCACCCTCCCCCGCGACCTCCATGTCACCCCGCGCTCCCTAGCGACTCCGCTCCCTCTCCTCCCACCGGAGACGAGGATGACCGCGGAGGCTCCGACGAGGTAGGTCGGTCATTCTCTGGTTCTGAGCCCCACTCCTCCTCTGGATCTAAGTGCTCCCCCTCTTACTCCTCTGGATCCTCCTCCTGCTCCTCCTCCTCCTCTGGATCTGGATCCGGATCTAAGGGACGTGGTGGTGGCTAGGGTTCCGGCGAGCTTTGTTGCAGTAGCCTTGTTTTGTTGTTGCAACAAGTAATATTTTTTGCTGCATTGGTCTCTTTTTTTTTGTTTTCTGATGTTGCATCTCGCATTGTAGTAGCCTTGTTCTGATGGTGCAACAAGTAATAATTGTTTGTTGCATTAGTCTCTTTTTTAATATTGCTTCTCGCATTACGCTTTGTTTGTTGTTGTAGTAGCCTTGTTCTGATGTTGCAACAAGTAATATTTCTTTGTTGCATTAGTCTCTTTTTTCTGATCTTGCATCTCGCATTGCAGTAGCTTTGTTCTGTTGTTGCAATCGCCTTGTTCTAATGTTGCAAACAAGTAATACTTCTGATATTGCATCTCATATTGCTCCGTATTGCAACAGATCTTTCGATGGAAATTTTCTCATTCGGGTGATGGAACACAGTGGGGATGAGGCATAGAGGGCAATGGGCGTGCAATGGATGGCGGCCACGGCGGTGCAGCAGGGCGGCCCGCACGCGGGGGGGGGGGGGGGGGGGGGGGCTCGTTCTATTGCATCGGATTGGTGGTCCCGTGAGGCATCCGGACGCGTGCTCGCTCCGGACGTCAGGGCGCTAGTTGGGTTGTTTGGGGTCTACTGTCTCTTAACCTTTCTGGAGGCCCATCTTTTGTAGAGGAAAGGAATCCGAATTGAACTGCAGCGCTTGGGAACTTGGGGTAAGCAAGCCCACAATATCAAATATAACAGATGATGTTAATTCTGCTGCTCGCTTCGGCTTGTGCTGCAGCTATACCTAATCAAACGTCGGGTTGGGCCAAAAGACCTGGCGTTTCTTTGGTTGGTCCAAGCCCGACCCGAGTCTAACGTTGGGTCAAATTTTTTTAGCCCGCACTCACTCAACGAACGTGTTGAGTTGGGTTGAATTATTTCTCGGATTTTCGTGTTGTATAGATCAAGTCTTAGATTAAAAATTGCAACCCGTACCGACTCAAAGATTGTTACGAGTTGAAATCATGGCCTGAACCTATCCAATGTTTTAGACTTTTAGTCGAGTGAGATTGGTCGGATCGTTCGGCCATGAATGGCCCTATCTGCAGTTGCATGCCTACTGCTGTGCTGTGCCATACTGTTAGCTATACCTTGTGCAGCTGCAGCAATCTGTTCCGATCAGGCTGAATGGCTGATTACAGACTTTTTTATGTAGATCTCGAGTCTTGACAATGGCAGTGTTCCTGTATGGTCTTTCGGGATTCAAGTGCAGGCATGTGGATGCAACTGCCAGCTTCTACGGCATCTTTAATTGTTTCAGTTGAGTTCACTTAAGCGGACGACAGGTGAAGACAAGTTGATTTTCTTCTTAACAATTTTGAATTGCAGTCAGTCAAATGCCAATACCAACCGAGCACCTTCCTATTCATCTTCAAGAGTACATCGACCTTGTCCCTGTCTGCTACATGCCATTTCGGAATATGACACCGGCAATTTCCATTCATAAATCATGGCAGCCGCGAGCCTATGCTCTACATCGGCATCGGCATCTAGTGAAAAGTGCATCGATGATGACAAACGATGTACATATATCTTAGCATTACTTACATTACAATGAAACAAAACAGTAAAGAGACGAGCCTGTCAACATTCACTTCAGTAGGTTCTTTTCCAACGGAAAAATTGTACTTCTTTCCAGTAAAATCTTCAGACTGATGAGTACATCAACCCAAATCACTCTAGGTTGCAATACGTGTAAAATCTGTTCTGTTCACTGACTACACTAGAGCCCAGCGGGCATAATTGAACCTTATCGCCTTCAAGGCCAGCGCAGCATTGCAGGGTTGCAGCCCGACTCTGGTGACACGAAAGATCGCTAGTCGCTACCAGTTCTTTGATTGCTGACACCAATATCATTCTTCTCAATTGCGCTTTACTGGCCTTTGCACATACGACTTGTTCGGATCTTCAGTCTTAAGTTTTGGGGGTTTTATTTCACCTTTCCGTCCCTGCAGAAAGGAGTTTCCGTTTCAAATTCATGAATAGGAAGATATTACTTGCCATATGCACTAACCTTCTTTCCTGTCTTCATGAAATCCCTCCAGCTGGAGACCTACAAACCCAAAATCCATTGTATTACGCAGTTGGTACGTTTGAGCAAAGATAGCTGCACTATATACAGGTCACAGGGAATGAACTTTATGGCGTGAGGCGTGAGCACGACCTTAGTGACAATGCAGAAAAATCACTGTAACTCAAGTCATGAATGCATCTCTGAAACTATGGCCACTCTATGATGCACTTAGGTTAGGCTACAAGTATTCAGAAATTAACAAAGTGCTCTGATCCTTCAACCTTGCATTATTGCCTTGGGAATTGGGATTGATGAAGATTTCTCAAATGTTGTACCAAATGGAAGGACGCTAACCACCTCATGCTATGAAGAGTCAGAAATGGTAGCAGTACGTCACTAGAAAGAAATGGCAGTAGTACGTCACCAGAAAGGTACTCCCTCTGGTAAAAAAAAGGGTTTTTTGGATTCATACTATTACAATTTTCGAAGTTCGGAGAAATACCATTACTATTCACCTATTCTAAACGTTACCATTACAATTCTTCCTTTGTTTGAAATATGCCATGGTATACGTCCGGAGAGGTCTTGGGCCCACTTGCAGACGTACACGGTGTCATCGTATTTTGGTATGGACAAAACTACCCCTCCACCCTACTCTCTCATGTCACTGATGTCTGGACCCCACTAGTCATCTTCTTCCTCCTCCCTTCTCCATCTGCTTCACTTCTCCATGGCCATGGTGTCCGCCCTACTCCAGGCCTCGCCGGCGTCTGGCCATGTCGCCCCGCCCCGCCCTGCTTGCAGCCTCGCCCGAACGCATGCCCCCACGCCTCCTTGGCCATCTCCACCAACACCTCCCGCGCCGACGACAATGGCGGGGCGGAGCTCCCGCGCCGTCCTTCCGCCGGACGTGCTTGACGGCCAACTCCATGCCGGGCCTCCAGAACCTGTATGTGTAGACGTCCTGCAGGATCTCGTCCGCCATCGCACGAAGGTCAAACTGCGGCTGCTGCCCATGGCAGCCATGGCGGGGCGGACCTCTAGGAGCTTGCCGAGGCTGCGCGGCAGCTCGCCGGTGAGGTTTTTGCTGTAGAGGGACAGGTTGACGAGCACCTTGAACTCGCCGAACTCTGGGGGCACCTCGCCATTGAAGCCGTTGAAGAACTGCAGCGACACGAGCCGTGTGAGGGACCGGAGCTCGGCGAGGGTGCCAGTGAGGTTGTTCTGGGACGCGTCGAACGAAGTACTGCAGCTTGGTGAGTCTGCCGAAGCCGGCGGGGAGCGCGCCGCAGAGCGAGTGGTTGTAGAGCTTGAGCAGAGTGAGGTTGGTGAGCCTCGTGATCTCTGATCTCTGGCAGGATCTCGCCGGTGAGGTCGTTGTCGGAGAGCTCGGGGTCGACAAGGTTGACGAGGCCGCCGATCTCCGGCGGGATGGCGCCGCCGAGCTTCGCCGCAGACATGCAGAGCACGGAGAGGTCGTGACCTCAGCAGAGAACGCAGCGGTGGTGCCGGCAATGTAGAGGTGGATTGGTGGCTGCTGTTTGGGGAGGGAGAGAGAGGAAAAAGAGAAGATGATCACATGCGGGCCCCACAAGGCAGTGTCTTGGGGGTATTTTGGCCCATACGAAAATACTGTAGCCTGTTTGTGGGCCCAATATCATTGGATACGTAGAATATGGCACGGTTCAGGCAACACAAGAATTGTAATGGTATAGTTCCAAATAGACGAATAGTAATGGTAGTTCTCAAAAGTTGCAAAATTGTAATGGTATCAATAAAAAAACCCTAAAAAGTACTTGACACATTTCACTTTCCAGTCTTCAGTGCACATCTTTGACCACTAATTTCTTCTAGAATATATTCTGAAAATCATTTGAACTTAAGAGATTTTGCAGGTATTTTTAATACAGATCCACACATATAACCAACATGTTTCCAAACTAAATAGTGTAATAGTTATTTGATGTTCGTATTTTTTAAGGTTTGATCAAATCTAGCCCTAAACAGCATGTGTTTGTGGCCAGAGGGAGTAGGCCACAAGTAATCCAGGGACTAAAGGTAGCATTTGAGGTAGTATCAGCTACTATGCAAAATGTCTACGAGCAGTACTGCATTATGCATCATAATCTTTCTCCTTTCCAGCTTTTGGTACATTTTTCAGTACGAGTACATAGACCTAATTTCGTACTGACATGTCAACAGAAAGCGAGGCATAGCTAACATTGTGAAATCTCTACATAGAATAGACTGCAAACATACCCGCTGGTCTCTAGTCTCCTCCCACTTCTCTTCATGCTCTCTCTTCCTCTTCCACATCTCTTTTGTTTCTTCCTCATCTTTCTTAAGTCTTCCTTCTTCCTCTGATATCTGTGCAATGCCCACATGAATATAGCTCATCCGACAAATTCGTTTCTCAAATGATAACATTAGGGGAAAAAACACTCTACCCTCATTTGCATTTTTCTCCGACGCCATTCTTTCTCCGTCAAAATTTCACGTACTTTAATTATTAACTGCTTCTGAAATTCATCCGATCGTTCAAACTGCTCTTCATATTTTCCCTGGACATATGCAAGCAGATCATTAGAGGTTCTGAATTGTGGAAGATGCATGAAATCCAATAAGATATATCAAAGATTTCGCAGAGCCGAACTATTACCATAATATTTTGTTAATATCCAACTACTGAACCATGCAGATGATGTTTGCAAAATGAAACAGCTGATCACATGCATTGTGCATTCATTATAGATTTCAACAAACGAAGTTTCAGATACATGGAATAATTTTCTTTATGGATAGATGTTTTTTCTCAAGTTTGCATAGTCCAATCAAAAGTCACATCACCTTCCATAAGATTGTCTCACCTCATCTACGAGAGATTTTATCTTGGACGCACTGTCTTTCTTCAGCTCCTTTTTCCGTTTTGCCCTCAATTCTTCTGTATTTTTCAACACAAAGGAACATAAAATTTTGTTTAGTTCATAGTACCTCTACTTCAGTTGACTAAATCGTTATTGTCAATACCGTATATAAAAAAGATCAATTCACACCTTTTGCAGCAGTAACTTGGTCAAGAATGTAGCCTCTTTCCTGTGGATCAAGCAGGAGCTGTTGTGCTTTTGCCAGAGCTATACCATCAAGTGAATATATATCAACAAGCAAGGAAAAGAGCTATACCATTCAAACATGGTCACTTTCAGTGGTGCTATGGCAGATTTAACTACAGAAGTCCAGATCTTACAAGCAGAGGTAGTGCAACGGTCCAAGATCTTTTCTCTAGAAAACCATAGGTCATACAGGAATACTCAAAATGAGCAATCCTAGGTTAACACCTTATTAGCACTACTATCTTAATGACCAAAACTAAAAATGCACAGATCCCATTTCTAAGATCATTTCTTTGTTGTTTAATTCTTTGAATAGTTAATCTATGCCTCACTGTGGATATCAGGTACCATCCAATTAAATCCATCTCCAGTTCTTTTCTAGTATGAATTACGAACTCGTGCCCCTTTCCCCAACATGAAAATTTAAAAGCCTATTCATGCTGATGCTATCCATTTCAAAGTTATTTATTTATTCCGATTTGAAGGATATATAGAATTACCAACCGGCATATGTTCCTTGATGGTTTATAAATCGTACAAATCATATTTCAAAAACAAATCCATATATGCCTTACAGCAATTTAATGTGATACCATTTCACAACATGACAATATAATGAATTCTTGTAGCACTTTGCTTCTCATGTGCAGCAGTACTTTCATTACTGGCTCATTTCAGTACCTGCAAAAGCTTCTTGTGCCTGAGGATGCTTGCATTTATCAGGATGGACCAACAATGACAACTGCAGAAAGCATGTGAAACAAAAAATATTAGATCTACACAAAAAAATAAATCAAATGAAAAACTTCATAAATATCAAATCAATGTCTTTATACCTTCCTATATTGCTTTTTCACCTCATCTAGTGATGAATCAAAAGACAACTTAAGATGCTCGAAGGGGTTTAACTTGAAGCAACCAAGTATCCTGATAAATTTAGGATGTGTAAGGCTATGGAACTATTGTTGACAAGAAATAACCAAATAGCATGACATTTCAACTGATCCATTTCTTTCAACAGAAAATATTCCCTATTTCCCATATACATGCTATTACAAACTTCTAACCTTTGTTGCAAATAAATACCACTGTATAATTTCAACTTATAAAAAGCATCATTGCATAAGTTGAAGGTTCATGTATAACTCTTTCTTCAATACTTGGTGTTACTTTTTTTCCCCAAAAACAGGGTAGTCTAGTCATGAACAATTTCTAAACAAGGACTGCAGATAATATTATACGACTACTTAACTCTATGATGACAATGCAAAAAAAAAAAAATGAGGCCATAACAGTCTTCACAATGTGAATCTGCGATTCATTCAGACAATTAGAAAAGATTAACTTTAAATTCGAACAAGAGCATCTCCAGGAGTTTGGTATAATTTACTTGCTAAATAATAAATCTAGCAAGTTAATAAAAGAAATAGCAATCTTAAATTTTGTTTTTCTCCAACAGTCTCCTATAATAACTTGTTAAAAACTAAAGTAGGGCACATCAATTTGTTTTTTTTGGTTTTACAGGAGACGATCCGTTCTGGGTACTGCCGCTGCCGTACGTCAGGCTGCTGCGCGCTGTTCCCTGCATCTGGCAACACCTGACACATGCCCCTGCCAACCAGCTGGCATGGGGTGCCCTGCCTGGTGCCTACCACAGGACCAGCAGGCATGCAATTCCCTGCCTGTTGCTGACGAGCACCTGGTCCGTTCCAGGGGCCTGCCGCTGCCCGGCGTCCGTGCATGTGAGGGGCCTGCCACCGCCGCCCAGCGTCTGGCAGCGTCGGGCAGCTGGCAGGGCGCGCTCAGATCGACGCCTAAACCGGCCACAAGATCGAAACTAGTAGATCGCACCAACAAATATCTTGCGCCAAAAAAACACCACTCACGCCCATGGAAACAGTGCAATTGAGGAGGGATAAGGAGTTCTCTCGATTGCGGAAAGTTACGAGTTAAGGAGGATATTTGGCAACTTTTTATTTTTGAGGAGCTCTTTTACCAAACTGTTGTTGGAGATAGTTTTTTCTTTTTTTGCTAAAAAATAAAAATAGGGAGTTGTTTTACAAAACTCCTGGAGATGCTGTTATGTCAGTCATCTAACTGCAAGGTCTACCTCCTGCCAACCAAACTTGAACAATTCCAATGCTCTGCTACTGAACTCAAACAACTACTGCTCAAAACCGTGCATTCTGTGTATTATATGGCTATAACAGGATATAATCGTTGCATAAGGAAGTGGCAGAAGCCAATTTCCTGTACAACGGATTTCCACAGCAACAAAATAAATAATAATTATGGTGCACTTGACCAAAAATAAAAACAGTTAAGCAACAAAACCCACGCGCTTTGCACGGTACGGAGGCAACTAGAACAAGAGAACGGCCGTAGAAACGCAATCTAGGGTTCATTCGAGCTTAAAGGGTTCCCCAAATCTCAGCGAGACTTGGCGCCCAGCCAATTGCTACATAAACTAGGACGCACAATAGAGACGGAAAACCAGAAACGAATGGGATCTGAAGCTACATGACGCGCAACGGTGATTCGTAACGAAAGGGAACCGCCGTGGAGAAGATGAGAAAGGGAGGGAGGGGAAGAAGACCTGAGCACTTCGTTGTCCCGCTCGGCCTCGCTGACCTCCGCGAGGAAGCTCTTGAGGAGCTGGTCCTCGTCGGCCTCCGACGACCCCATGGAGGTGGTGGAGGGGTCAAGCCGATGAGGAGAAGACGCGGTGGGGTCGGGGCGGCCTTCGGGGGGAAGACGAGCGAGACGACAGCGTGCTGCGTCTGCGTTCGGATTTGTTGTGCTCCCAAGGTTCCAGCCTTCCAGGTCCCGTCGTCCCGCTCCCGCACTCTTGCTGTGTGCCGGCGTGGGACAGTGGGGTGGGATTAGGGACGAAAACGTTACGGATATTTTCCGACCGTATTCGAAATCGAATCGGTTTAGAGGAGTTGAGATCTATTCGTATCTGAGTCTGGATATCCAATATTCGATACCATATTCGTATCCGAATACTCAAATCGCATATTTATGATGTCGATATCCAATCGTATTCTATCCGACATAGTTGACACTATCCATATTCAAATCCAAATCCAGACAGAAATATGAAAACAAATATAATATTGGTGATATCCGTCCGTATCCGATCCGTTTTCATCCTGGGATGGCTTCGGCAGAGTGGGCGGGTATTTTGTGGGCTGTAGCCCATCGTTGCGCTTGAATTCCAATCGTTTGACATTGTCGAAAAGCATTTGACATTGTCGAAAAGCGTTTTTTTACATCCTCTAATCTATTTTTTAAAACCGTTCAAATTTGTTTTCCGCATGATTTTGAAAGCAGTTTTGATCGACGTGGCGTGACACCACACTAGCAGTCTTAATGATGCCACATCAGTTACAACGGAGGTAAATCGATCTTGCAGAGACCATTTAGACTTTATCCAAAGAATTATAAAAATATTTTTTCAAAAGATTATCCAAATATTTTTCTAAAAAATGCAACTAAACTCATAAAATTGATTTAATCTTATAAAAATAATATAATATTTGCTTTAGTCATATTTTTCGTAAAAACATGTTCTATATTATGAGTCCTAGCTTTGAAATTGTTTGGATCTTATATTTTCTCCTTTTGGAGTTTATTTGTTATATGCTCTTATTATCTGTTATAATTAATCTATGTTGATGACCCTCACCATGTAGAAGTTCAACTGACTTCGTTGACAACACATGTGTCATGTAACTGTCTCATACTCGAGATCCTATTAATATGAACACATGCATGTATCTCTTGTACATGGTTCCTCTCAGTATGAAAGCACATAGTTATTATCAAAAAATATGAAAGCACACAAGCCACCCATCCCCTATGAGCATAAATCTTGAGGTTGACAAATTGACCATATACATCTCGATGTTGACAGTTCATAATATTGTGTTAGCTTATTTCCATATTATTTTCCTTGTGTGGTTGTGTCAATTGTGTGCTAATAATTTGAATCTCGTCAAACATAATTCATTTGCATGTTAGTAAACAAGAAATGTAAAAAAGGACGTTTTGTGGTGAGAAATTGACGAAAAAGGAAAGCGTATATGTCTATCCTTAAAAGAGGCTTAATATCTTGGTGCAGTAAGAAAGAAGATTGTTTCTCAGTGTCTACCATTAGATTTGAATATATAGCATGCACGCCTACAGTTAAAGAAGAAATATTATGGCTGAGAAATTCTCTTGTCTGTCTTGATGTGACTAAGCATGCATATGAGACAACCGTGATCTACTGTGATAACACGGCTTCCATTTTTTTCTTCTCGAAGAATATCATACCATGGGTTGTATAGTGTTATATTGTTATCTAACTGGTGTGGCATGTCCGAGTCAATGCATACTATCTATAATAGACGAGAGCATCGACTAGCAAATAAAACGTTAGAAGGAGACAACACAATACTAAGATATTTCCAAGTACTATATGATATAGCATGATTTAAGAAAAAAACTGAAACTAGTTTTCAAATTTTTCTTACCTAAAACTTTTTTTTCTATTAACTTTCTAATGCTAGATTTTAGAATTTGTAATCACATAGTTTTTTTAAAAAAAAAGTATTTAATATTTTTAAAATTACTATTTTTATAATTGTTTATAAAGTCTAATTAATCTTCCTAAACTAAACTATTAACGTAGTCCAATTTACCTTCCTTGCATTGACACGGCCCGCATAGAACAGTTGGTGTGGTGCCATGTCGACCAAGGTTTACTCTTGCTCTCTCTTGTGTCTGCACATTTTCTATTGAAAAAAAAGATGAATGTGAGTTCAATTCCAAACTAGTACGTTTAAATCATTTTCCTCACTGTCGGGTCTGGTCATGGTAGTTTTTCCCCAATATTAAGTTGGATTTGATCTTGCTTATAGCAAACTTCAATTGCGTGCTTTCATTTTCAGTATCTTTAAATCAAATATGATAGTGAAAAGTTGTCTTCCTGCAAACCTAGTTTTGTAAGAATTGGGACCTGGCCTCATTTTTAATTAAAATCAATTTTCTTCTACCTTCTGATTTATTCATGCTGAGTGCTGAGAATCCAACTTAATAGTGTCTATTAACTGTAATTTCCTTTCTAGTTTTAGTGCATTTAAGGTATTCCACATGCCCTTTAAACATGTACGACCAGCCTTCTCGCTTTAGTCTAGATTTCACTATATGTTTGGCACTTTTTTCTATTAGTGATATTTCACTTGTTTAAGAGCCTTTGTGCCTTGTGTAGTAAACCCATTTTGATTTGAGGATATTCATTAGTAGATTATTTTATTTATAAAAAGTTAAATACTTGAGTCTAAGGTGTATTTTAGAAACCAAAGCAGGAATGCAGGATGAGTTGACATGGATGAATCTATCTTGATTTTAACAGATACGTTTAGCTGAAGCACAACTACAAGGTGACCCTGAAAAATTGAAATCTGAGACGCTGGAAAAGATGAAAAAGATTGATGGATGGTGTATGGAGCTGAAGCTTTTGGAGGACAAGAGAGCTCCTGCGGCCTAGACAAAATCGACTTCGGCTTTGATGTAGAGTAGAGCCATCGCGACCACACCAGGGTGCTGATCCAAATTCCAAGGTGCACTGAATCACCACAGGCTTCTCCATTACCTGTGTTGGTTACTGGAAAAGCAGTCCGGTAGATGTGGGTTTGCGCAGAACGATGGAGGGTTTTTCACCGCACATTTGTTGTCTCATGTTCACCAAGTTTCAAGATTTGTACCGAAAGACCCATTTGTCAGAAAGACCACACAGTGAGATAATTCAACCGATTATTGTGACAGTGTGGTTTAACTTCAGTATACTATGCTAATTCTGGGAATCTATTGACAATGGATCAGAATTTACTATCGCCCTCACGGCTAGAATTCATCTCTGCTTTACCACCATTCTTCAATTATTCAGTTAACTTTACAGGCTGTTATATCTAGGTTGAAACTGATTGAAGAGTGCCGGAATGCTTCTGTCCCTGGCTCCGCGGCTTTCACATGTGTTTCATTTGTTTCTTTGTTTAGTTGCCAAGAGGCAGAGCTTCAAGAATCTTAAGAAGCATACATCGGTGAATGCAGTTTTCCTTGGTTGAATAGTAAACGCTCTACGGGCTACACACGCCAAGTCATGCGGCCTGTTCGGGAGGCCGTATCGCCGTATCGTATCGTGAATTATTTACTGCTGGCTGGTTTGGTGTAAGAGAAAAACACTGTTCCCAGCTGAAAATTTACGATCGTTTACGAGCAAGCGAACAGGCTATGTAATGTAACAACGCGTGAGAAAGGAATCCTCCTCCGGCTGGCCGAAAGCGATATGGCCTCGCATGCCAAATGGAGAACGGCAGCCAATCGAAGAGTTTTCTGGGAACTAACGTTGATTGAAAAAAAGGAAAAGATAACATAGCCGTATGCTTCCTGTCTTAGCACAAATGCTGACAGCAATTCCAATCTAACAACTGTTGTTGACAGTTCTAATGCTTCCTGTCTTAGCACAAATGCTGACAGCAATTCCAATCTAACAACTGTTGTTGACAGTTCTAAAGCTTTGAACCTTTTTTTTTCTTTCTTTTTTCTCATGACAACATATCATTGGCATCAAGACAATCTATTTACACGGCCCGTTCTAACTCTACAACTCATGCGCTCAAATGCACATTCACTATTCTCTATCCAGGCAGAAGAATATTAGCCGGCGGCTCAACGAGGACATCTTCCTCGCGAACGTATGCCAAAGAATCAACTAATGAAACACTAAAGGTTGATGCCGATGCTGTTGAGCGTTGACAATACTAGCTCCAGGCAAAACAACCCTCCCTTTCGGCCAGCTCCACATGATTTGCGCGGACCAATATCTGTAGGTCGAACAACCAAAGAAAGTAAAATTGTCAGATTAATCACGCACTTATAAAAGCAACAAGTGGCGCCCTAGTGAGAAGCTGACGACTGGAAGACCAGCCACAAGCTTTGTACCATTCAACATGACACGTACGTGAAATCTTAGCATGAGTTTGACACAAAAAGGTACAATGTTAACTTACCATTCTGCCACTGTCCAAAAGATGATCGACGACCCATTAATTGATGCCACGTGTAGATGAATTTGAGCGTGAAGATGTCGTCCTCATAGACCGTACTGATCTTATTGACTTGTTTACGAATGGATGCTCCAACAGTTTGGATGCTGATGGTCTGTCTTCTGGATTGGATTTTACACACTGGCTTATAAAATCACGAGCATCCTTTGAAAGAGCATTTGGAATTGCTGGTGATTCCCCCTTACCAATCCTGTATAGAGCTTGTGTCTGCATAACAAGTAGCAAGAAGAATGGGGTTAATCATATACCAATAGTTCAGAAAATCGTGTACATATAGGCACACTCATATAGTCATATAATTCAAAAACAGCAACTCGAATTTGCAGAAGTCAGTACTAAATGTTCTCACCCATTCGAGGTCAGGATAGGGTATTTGGCGTGTCAACATCTCTAGGACGGTGCAACCAAGACTCCATATGTCAGCTGCAGGTCCATACGTCTTCTTTGGATTGACAACCTGAAAATTTAGATTTTAGTGCTTCCATCTAGAATGATCTTAAAGTGTAGATCCAAATTGTATATGCTGTCATCCAGCAACCATGATTGTTCGCCAACACATTAAGTTCACATGAAATGATGCCTATGTCAAATCAATGAAACGTCACTTAATCACACTAAAATATCAACTCAGCTACTACTCTATTAAGAACCAACTTTGATTGGACTGCACCAGATGTTTGATAGATCTGTAATAACATCACTGAGGCAGGGGCATAGGGGATAGGGCACTACTTCCAAGTAATATTCAATAATTTAGGTCTATTATTACTTCAAGACGATTATTCTAGACAAATCACTGAAGGTAAACATAAGGCGAACACAATGCAAGAATGTTCTAATCTCAAGTCAGAGTTTATGGTGGTTACCTCAGGTGCCATCCAATAAACAGTTCCTTTGCATGATTTAACTGCATTGAATTTGGTAATCTGAAAGGGAATTGATAAAATAATTTTGTATCAGAGAAAGTGTTAGCGGATAAATTGAACCAAAAAAAGGACAAAGTTTTCAGCATGAATCGACCTCCTTAGCGAGTCCAAAATCTGCAAGTTTCACAGATCCATTGGCATGCACCAGAATATTTGCGCATTTAATGTCTCTGCAATATCACAATTCAAACCATAGTTCAGAACATACGTATATACAATAGCACGTTGATATAATTCTGCAGTACTTTTCAGATCAATGTGGAAAATACAGGTATTGGGCATTGCTTGCAGGGCTTCATTTAAACTAATGGGCACATAATTGCCCATATTTGTTATTTCCAGTAATCTGATTTGTTACACTGAATGGCACCATTATAGGTATCAGAACTTAAACTAATTTCATTACCTATGAACAATGTTCCTTTCATGGAGGTAAGTCAACCCATTAAGGATTTGTCTTGTATATGCAGAGACATGAGTATCACGCAGGCGATATTTCTGATACAATGATGCAAGGGATCCTTGAGTCACTAATTCAAGGAAGATGTAAAGCTTTGAATCTTCCTGCAATAGTAACACAGTTGGAGGGTCATCAATCTAATAGCCTAAGCATGCATACAAGGGGCATGAAGAAAACAATGAATTTCTGTGCATACGACATATATGATACCAACAGCATGATAAACTGAAGCTACTTACTTTGTCTGTTCCATAATACTGCACTATATTCTCATGCTCAAACTGGCTCAGAAGTGCAATTTCCTGGAAAGATTAAGAAAGATAAAAGAGGTCAGATTTTGCAACACTTGTCTTTTGAGGAAATTGGGCATAGTTTGCAAGTGGAGCCATCTTAAGGCTAACAGCGCACAGACCAACGGATCAAATCTCAGGAAATCACAGTGGAAGCCAAAAAACACTGGTGCTATCTTATAGGCTCATGCATTACCATGTAATATGAGACAAATTAACAGACAACCCCTACAACGGGTTGTCTTTTAAGTTATATAGTAATTCCAAAATCCCTTAATTTGTGCATGAAATGGAAGAAAGCAAAAATGTGAGTTACAAGGCATTAACAACTTATACAATGATGCGCGAGTAGTCTTATAGTATTAAATTTTAGCTTATATGAGGCGGTTGCTTTACGAAAGAACCACCACTTTCTCTTAAGTCTCAATCTCAACTCCCTCGGTCCTCCACGTCATAAAAAATCCTATAGGGCATTTGCTGCATGAGATGGCCTATGAGACGGCTCACATGTACAGATGTACTTGTCCTAAATAACCTTTCAACCTATCATGAACTGTGCCATTCAAGTTGAAGAACACAGGACATGCAATTCATGATAGGATGGGAAATTGCCAGTAATAGATTAAATCTCTCGCACTATCAAGAAAAAAATAGTGAAACAAACCTGCTCAAGCTGAAAGATACACTGCTTCGCATTGCTCCCTTGATCAAATAAGTTTACTTCTTTGACAGCAAAGAAGACACCCTCACTGATAATATGACACAGAAGCAGAAAAGCATGTAAGAGACTGGGCTCAGGCTTGCAACAGGAAAAAACTAGAGCAGGCTATAAATAGTGAAGGCAACCATCCCTATTGCATATTGGCAGAAAAAAGGACAAATACTGAATTGCTTCATCCAGGACAATAAATTCATGTACGTTGTTCGCAGAGCTGAATATCCAAGTTATCATGACCAAAGAACACATAATCAAGTAAAAAATCCTTAACCTCAGTTCTAAATTGGAATAAAATCAAGCTTCTAAAAAGAACAGAAATAATCGAGTGATTATCAAATTATTCTCTGCTGACCCAGAAGTCAAGAGTGCAACATTTTGGCACACTAATATGTCATGGTCCCACGTACGATTGAGGAAATGGTTCATCGAATTGCATGTGACAATGATTTTAGTTGAGATCTTTGCCTATTACTTAGGATCATGTTGGTTTAGTTGTAGAAGACTACATCATGTAACTAATTCAATTGTTACTACTAGTAGGCTGTGCTTAGTGTCTAACATTTAGAAACAGACCTAGTAGGCTCTAATCAGCAATAGAATCAGTTCTGTGAAACCCAGATTAATCGAGGCTTCTAGCTGTACCTTATGCTGCCCTATGGAGTATGGACAGGCGTAGCATGTTAGATTGATTATTCCAAGCAACTAAACAGCACGGAAGAGCAACTGAATTTTATCTTTAGAGCACTTACTCGCTGATGCCCTCATAGACTGTCCCAAACGAGCCACTACCCAGGAGCACCCCTCGGCTCCAGGACCGGATCCTCCTCCTAAACCTCCCGTTCGGTGAGATATAGAACATGGATTCTGTGGTGGTGCTTGAGGTCTCGTCATCGTTGGTCGTTGATAGCGAAGAAGTACCAGTGAAGCCCTCGGACGACTCCTCCAGCCCAAGATCGTCCAACATTAACAATACCGCCCCATCCTCGTCGTCATCCTTCTCCACTGCATCCCGGTGTCCAAAACGACGGCCAGATCTGCTCGCGGGGGCGTCCTCTTTCTCATCCGGCGCGAACGACCGCAAGATATCCCACGTGGATCCGACGCCGAATACAGCTGGCAGCGCCATCGAAGGCGGCGGCTTGAGCACCGGCGGCGGGCGCACGCCCTTGATTCCTCCCTCCCCAGCTGCCCTCCTCGCATCCGGAAAGGTGGACTCGGGCGGCGGATCCAGGCGCGCCGGCCGCTCCGGAGCTTCGATTGGGCCGTCCCTTCCCGTTGCGGCCGGTAGCTCCGGGTCGGCGTCCGCAGCCTGGGCGGGCTCCTCGGCACCCACCTGACAGAGCGGTGAGTCCCGCTGAGGGGAGTCGTGGTTGGGGCGTGCGGAGGAGGGGGAGCTCGAAGCGGAGGTGGAGGAGCGAATGGCCTTGTGCGCCTCCCAGTCGGCCAGCGGGATGGCGAAGTCGTCGGGCCCGGAGAGGCCGAGGTTTTCGTACAGGAAGCGGAGGTCCCCGCCCCCGTCGCCGCTGCCGCCGATGCGGAAGCTGTTGACGAGGTCGAGGGAGCAGGCGACGGAGGCGGCGAGCGAGGTCGGCCCGGACCCCGGCGCGGAGGCGGGCTGCGGGGACGGCGGGTACTGGCAGTAGTTGGGGGCGTTGTAGCCGATGTTCTTGGACGCGTTGCGGCGGTCGAGCCGGCGGAGGAGGCGCCTGGAGGAGCCGAAGCCGCTGCCGCCAGACGGCGACGGCGCGGGGTCCTGCGCGGCGTGGGGCGGGCCCATCGGCGGCGGCCTCAGCTCATGGGCGCCCTGGAAGACGCGGGGGAGAGGACCGCGCCGAAAGCGAGAGCTCGGCTTGGGGACGCAAGCGGGTGGGGGGTTTTTTTTTTGGTTCGTAGCCGCGGCCGCGCTTTTGGGTTTTTCGGTGGGTGTGATGAGGCGGAGCCGTGGAGGGGGCCGAGCGGACAGCGGAGGGAGGAGATAGCGTTGTCCGGTTGTCCGCATTGACTCGCATCTTTTCGCCGCTGCGGCCCGGTGGTCGGGTCAGCGACGCGACACGGCAACCGCGGGCAGCACAGCAGCTGGGCCCCCGCGCCGCGCGCCTCTTGGCCCGCGGTGATCAGGCAGGGATACGGCGGGGGCCGGTGCGGCGCTCCCGCGCTGGCCCCCCTGGCGCGACGTAAAAAGCTTCGTCGGAGACGCCGGGCAGGATGCGATCTCGGCGACTGATGGCGGCCGGGCGGGGGCCTTCTCGGTGGGGTTTGTCCGCGCGCCGCGGGGTCGTTGCGCTAGGCAGATCGCGGTGCGGCGACGGGAGCCGACGTGAGGGCAAACGTCAGTGGCGAGCTCAGCTGCTGATGGCTTGGCACGTGGCCAGATGTGCAGGCGATATTCAATATCTACCGTGTGTCAGTGGGACTGAGCTGATGAGCTCAACAGCGGATGTGTTGGCACGTGCGTGCATGTAAGCTTGTTCGATTGTTCCTGCCAGATGGGGAGACATCGTGCCATGTGAGTACGTGCTATGTCTGATGAACTCATCACGCGCTCATCATAAAACTGTCAGCATGTCAGTAGTTTAACGTCGTAGCAGTAGGAGGAAGAGGAGGAGAGATTCGGCCATGTTTTGTGTCGCTCTAGATGTATTTTTCTCTCACAACAAAACAGTATCAGTTGATTTATAAGTCACAGAAAATAATCAAGCGAACAGCGTGCTAGCCCTGGCTCCGTCGGCAGCTTTGGCACGGCGCAGGAGAAAACCATATCAACATTTGTAGGAGAAGCAACTCCGGTGCCGAATTGAAGAGTTGGGGCTGTTTTAATCGTACGAACCTGGAGCTGCATTTTGCGCTCCAGTCTTCTGGCTCTGGTTTTGGTGAAGGAGCAGTCCGTGTGAAGCCTTGCCAAACATGCCCTTAGTCCCGTGCTATCTTGAGCAGACACCGATGCCCAGAGAGACAGGCCATGTCTATGCTTGAATTTGATATTGGATGCTATATACATTACCCCTCTGGATCAATTTAAAAATAGTGCTAGGTCAAATGAGTCAAAGTTTAATTAAATTTAGATAAAAATATATTAGGGTTTATTATATTTTAATTGTGATACTATTTTCTCTAATCTTAGTTAAATTTAAGATAGTTTGATTGTAATTAAATCTAGAATTGTATTTTTTAGGGATAATTGTCTGTTGGACATCCAAAGTGATGGTCTTTCGCTGGCGGACACACACTTTGGAGCATTTTGCTAGAAGATACTCTGGTTCGGTGAAATTAGGTCACAGGACACCGCAGACTGGTTGCAGCCGGTTGAGGAGAGAGAACAGCGGTGAAATGACATTCTTGCCCCTGCCGCTTTCTTCTTCCTCTCTCCCTTTCTCTTTTTCTGTTTCCTGTCCCCGCAGTTCAAGCAAACAGCAGTGCGTCGCCTCCGTTCCCTGACGTCGTCTCGCTCGTCGCTTGCGCGTGCATGCGTGTAGCGCTGCAACTGATGATGGCCCAGGGCGCGCGCGCCATCCTGGGGCCACAGTCCTCCGTCGAGTCCGCCTTCGCCGCGGACCTCGCCACACGCACCGAGGTCCCCGTCGTGTCCTTCTCGGCGACCAGCCCCTCGGTGTCCAAGGTGCGCTTCTTCGCGTGCACCGCGCTCAGCGACGCCGGGCAGGCGGAGGCCATCGCTGCGCTCGCCACCTACTTCGGTTGGCGCCGCGTCGTGCCCATCTACCAGGACGATGACTACGGCGCCGCCTTCATGTCGTTCCTCATGGACGCGCTCACAGCGGCGCGCGCGGAGGTCCCCTACCGCTGTGCGCTGCCTGCCGGGGAGACCAGGGACACCGTCGTCGCCGCGATGTACCGCCTTGAGTCCGAGCAGACGCGCGTCCGACGCTCGCGGAGCTCGTCTTCGCCGCCACCGTGGAGGCCGGGATGATGGCGGAGGGCTACGCGTGGGTCATCACCGACGGGCTCACGGGCCTCCTCAGCTGCGTCCACCCGTCGCAGGGTGTCATCGGGCTCGCGCCCCACGTGCCACCCACCGCGCGCCTGCGCGACGTCTGGAAGCAGTGAGCGCACAGGTTCATGCGCCAACACCGGGACGCCGATCTGGCTCAAGCCAAGATGGGATGCTACGCGCTGTGGGCGTACGACGCCGCATGGGGCATCGCCTCCGCGGCCGAGCGACTTAGCCCTAGTGACCTGTCATCACGACCGGGGCTTGTCGGCGTCAGGAGAAAAAGAGAAAGGGAGAGAGGAAGAAGAAAGCGACAGGGGCAAGAATGTCATTTCACCGTTGTTCTCTCTCCTCAACCGGCTACAACCGGTCTGCGATGTCCTATGGCCTAATTTCACCGAACCGGAGTGTCTTCTAGCAAAATGTTCCAAAGTGTGTGCCCGCCAGCGAAGGACCATCACTTTAGATGTCCAACAGACAATTATCCCTTTTTTAAAATAGAGTTAGTATGAGCATCGGTTGTAGGGTCCACCATACAGGTTATAACAAACACACGTTTTATTGTTTTGTCAGTTCATTTGTCTAACAAGTCTGAGCATGCCAAACAGCATGTGGAGAGGACATAAACTAGTTTTTAGTTGTCTAGCATAAGACACGTACTCCCTCCGTCTATAAGAAAAATATATAATTATCACTTCTTAAGATAAATAAATTAAAATTCAACTAAATCTGTGTAAAAAATATTATGATTCCAAATAAATATATTTTGTAGTAACCACAATAAATATTGATATTATTTTATATAAACTTGATGAAATTTAAAAATGTTTGACTCGTCCTAAACCTAGGATTGCATTTTCCCTTTTGGTGACCGAGGAAGTATAGTTTCTCCGGTGCCTAGAATTTTGGTTGAAGCATCGTCAGCTGCAAACGGCAAAATCAAGGTGTCGGTATGAAAAGTGGCCAACAAGTAAATATTTATAGTTTTGCCGTGTGTTGTGATCAGATGTGGCCTAGCACTCAATGACACAGGATTTATACTGGTTCAGGCAACGTGCCCTACGTCCAGTTTCGATCGGTCGGTGACTTTATTCCTGAGCTTAGGTGCTCGAAGTTTGCTGTAGGGTTACAAACGAGTGGGAATAAGAAAGGGGTGTTAAAGGTCCGGTCGGACTCTAGACCGAAGGGCCGAGAGTGACGGGAGCTCTAATGTGCGCTAAGTATGGGAGCGTATGCTCCGTGTAGCTTTAGAGTTCTAAAGCTATTGAGGTATTCAGATCGTAGAGAACCAGTTAACTAGAGTCAGAATTCTCCGGTTAGGTCCCCTTTTAGGAGAGAGCTCATTCCCATTTATAGTTGAAGGGGATGGGCCCTTACAAGAGAGAGAGGGAGAAAGTATACGTGTGCTACCTAGTCTTATTGCCCATGCTATCGGGTATGAGATGGTTGTCGACGCTCATAATACTGTTTATCTTCCGATGCATGTGGCAGGTTTTACCGTGTTCGTCTGGTACGGCAAATGTCGGCGCCTACAACACTGTTTAGGCAAATGTCGACGCCTACAACACTGTTGGGATTCTAACACGCCTAGAAGGTTGCATAGTGTTGATCTGGCATGGTCTGATGGCACCGTCCTGTAGGTGCGCAGAGTATGGTAGGGTACGGTCCCTGATTTGACGGTTTAACTTGAGCGCCTTACCTTATCCGCTCCATCTGATTCTCGTGCCCTCACCGAGCGGGCATCCCCAGTCGATCGTTCCTAGTCGACCCCGACCGTGTTGGTTAGAGAAGTGTTGTAAACAAAGGACCGGCGCATTCCCGGTTAGAAAAGGAGGTCAGAGTCGGACCATGTCCCCACCTTGGCTAGGTTTTCTAGTCGGGGACCGGATCATTGCCTTGGCCTAACATTATGTATCTAGGCCAGCCCAGGAGGCTCATGTTGTCGCAACGATGTCCGATGGGCCAAGTTTTCTATAGGAAAGCAGGTCTATTGGGGACTCTGGGTTTATGAACCCGACATGAGACCCTGAGCCCTTTTGGGACTTCTGTGAAGTCATGAAGGGGCTGTTTATACTTGTTTCACGAGCGTGCCTAGTGGGTTTAAGATCGTGGGTCATCGTCGAATAAGATGGAGCACCAACCCAAGCGTTGGGGGCGCGACCGAGGGGTCGGGCAAGGCGGAGCGCCAACCCAAGTGTCGGGCGAGGTTGAGCGAGGCAGAGCACCAACCCAAGCATCGGGCAAGGCCGAGGGGTCAGGCGAGGCAAATCGCCAACCCAATTGTCGGGCGTGGCTGAGGGGTCGGGCGACATGTTTCACCAACCCAAGCGTTGGGCATTGGGCATGGCCGAGGGGTCCAGCGAAGCGGATCACCAACCCAAACATTGGGCATGGACAAGGGGTCGAATGAGGCTGATCGCCAACCCAAGCATCGGGTGTGGCTGAGGGGTCGGGTGAGGCAGATCGCCAACCCAAGCGTTGGGCGCGGCCAAAGGGTCGGGCGAGGCAGATCGCCAACCCAAGTGTTGGGCCAACCCAAGCATTGGGCATGGCAGAGGGGTCAGGTGAGGCGGAGCGCCTACCCGAGGTGTCTAGCCAACCCAAGCGTGGGGCATGGCTGAGGGGTCAGGTGAGGCGGAGCGCCTACCCAAGGTGTCGAGGCACGGCCGAGGGGTTGGTCTAGTTTCATGCGCTACCCTATCAATGGTTTCCACAACCGAAGGGGTTGAGCTAACATCGCTTGCCTCGATGGCTCGAGTGACACGCTCGGTGAGCTTAATAACGGGTATGTCCGAGTGGAATCCAGGTCTGTCATTTGTAGCGGGGTCGGCTTAGCCCTCATATGGCATTCCACTACTCCTTAACCCGCCTCCTAGTAGATGCCTGAGCCATTCTGAAGATCAACTCAGGTGGCCCACATGCCTCCCCTCGATTGAGATTCTATGGGCATGGCTTGAGGTCAAGATCGAACGAGAAGGTTGAGATGACCTTGTCTGCTTCGGAGCGGATCGGGCGAGGGCCGCTGGGGCTCATCTGTGTTTTCTCCCCTAGCTCTGTTTGATGCGAGGCGGCCTCAAGCCCTTCGCGTGCTGGCCTTTGAACCCCGGTCGGTCGTCGCTCATATCAAATGAGGCGACTACCGCTTTGCGATGCAACGTGAAGTGTTGTGATGCAATAATTGCACATGCGATGCTTGGATATATGGGATGAATTGATGGATAAATGCATAAGAAAACAAAAAGGGGTTTTGGTAAAGTTACCTCGATGGTTCAAGTGACGGGTTCGAGGAGCTCTTTATTGAATATGTCCGGATGGAACCCAGGCCCGTCGTTTGTGACAAAGTTAGCATAGCCCGCATGGGGCATCCCACTGCTCCTTACCTATCTCTCAGTAGCCGCCCGAGCCATCTGATCAACTCGAGTGACCCATTGGTCTCTCCTCGATGGAGATCCCATTGGCGGGCCCTTCCAAACCCTGCCTGGGAAGGTGGAGGGTCATTTGCATGCTGTTGCACCATGTTTCCTGCACCCAGCTTGTGGTAGTGGTGGGCCCTACCTAGGCCACGTCTCGTTTAACCAGACGATGTTTTGTTGGGTAGGGCGCGTCCCATCAGTCAGGACACATCCCACCGCATGCCTATCCGTATTAAATAGGAGGAAGGGAGAGGGTTTTTCCTCCTATTCTTTCACCTTTCTCCAACTGCTGCCTCTTCTCCTTCTTCCTTTTCGCCAAGCCCATTCGTATGCCACGACGGTTTCTAGGAGAGGGTAAAGTGAGGGAGAGGAGAACTCACAGATTTGTTCATGAATCCGAGGTGTGATGTCGAACTAGAGGCCTTCCAACATGGATAAGGAGGTGCTAGCCACCTTCACCGAGAAGGGGCTGCTCCCATCGAAGGAGGTGGCACATTGGAGGGCTCTTATGCCAGGGGAAGTTGTTCCACAACCCCAGGCCGATGAGGTCATCTCCTTCCTCGCCTTCCATGAGCACGGGTTTGGGTATCCTGCACACTGATTCCTGTGGGCTCCTCATTGAGTGGGGCCTGGAGCTACAACATCTCAACCCAACTGGGGTGCTGCACATCACCAACTTTGTCACCATCTATGAGGCCTTCCTTGGGATGGAGCCACACATGGACCTCCTTCGGTGGATCTTCAGCGGGCGAGCCCTGTCTGAGGGGAAGCTGTCTAGAACCACATCGGTTGGGGGATTCGCCTTATAGAAGAAGCCAAATCCATTGACCTCCTACCCTACGTACTCCCCCTATGACTCCAATTAGGGGAGGAATGGTGAGTGGTTCTACATCAGGAATCTAGTGGAGGCACCATTCCCATCATTCTCTAGAAGAAGGTCAGAGAGGAGGGAAAGCTGGTCATGGGGTCCTATCGGTCGATAGAACAAGTTGGAGGTTATGAAGGTAGAGCTTTAGAAGCTTGTGCAGCATGGCCTCGATGGGTTGCGGGTCTTCCACACCTTCTTCCGCCATTGGGTTGCCCCGCTGGCGGAAAGAACACGACCGATGTGGGAATACATTGGCCCGATGGATCCCGACCGCGCGTCGCCGGAGGAGTTGCCAAAGGACGAAGTATGGAGTCGACTCGATTAGGTGCTGCAGCTGAGGGATAAAGACTCCCTTGAAGGGATGCCCGGACCTCTTCATGTCGTGAAACTATCCAATCTGGTATGCCCCCTTTTCCCATGACCTTATCCTCCTTGTTTTGATGTTTTGATTGATTTTGAGTTGTCCATTTCAAAGGGACTCTTGAGCTATAAATCTTGGCTGCATCTTTCGAGGGGGCCGAAGGGCATGGCTCAGCAAGCTTCCCATAGGGAGGCGACACTTGCCAAGAAGAAAAAGAAAGTTGAGAAGGCCCAAAGGAGGTTCAAAAAGGAGAAGGAGATCAGCCGATGGGTTCGGAGGGGGGGGGGTGAGAGCCGGAGCGACGTGGAGTCAAAGCTCGAGTCGAAGGAGCCCACTATCATAGAACCAACTAATTTATAAGAGCACAAGTACAATGGCAGCTCGCAAGTGGTCACACTATCATACTTGAGCCCATATAAACCCGATAGTCCGTCGAGTACCACGATGGGTCTTGATTAACGATCCACATACAACCAAGATCATACATGATTCAACATACATGTCACATGTTACATAAAGTTCACAGATATAGTTCATTCATCAGAGTATAAAATATGGTTATTACAAACCAAGTTCGATAGATAGTAGCAGAAGCAAATTAAAGTTCGAAACTAGTATTTGCCAACATAGTTCAAATATAGTGCCAACTCATGATCACAATCCACAAAAGCATATAAGAAGGATTATTAAAGATACCTGCCCAGGGCTCACTCCTCATCCATGGTGGGATAGAAGCAGTTCTTGCAATAGCCATGATAAACTATACCATCTACAACAATGGGAATAAAACCCTGAGTATGAGAAGGTACTTAGCTAGACTTACCCATCATAAACCAGAAATAAATTGACTCCAAGGATTATGCAAGGCTTTATAAGTGGAGGTAGCTTGACAACATTTTGCATAAAAAGCGATTACTCAGTTATACAATTATAATTCAGTCATCAAGTTAATTATAGCTATTCATCTCTAGATTAGCAACTATCTTGTGTCAAACATGTGGTATATCAATTGATAACATACAATAGTAACCATAGAAGGTGTAGTAATTCTATGTTTATCCGAACCATCACATTCCATAATACAATTACTATGATGTTGGGGCTAGCCAAGTTTCTCACTATCCAGAAGGGACACACAATATCATACGATAGCTAATACAAACCAACAGACCATAGGAGTAGGGTATTATATCATACTGACGGCCTGAACCTGTCTAACTCGTGTGTCTCTATTGCCTTCTTGTTTTTGATCTCACGCTCCCCTGCCGATCAATCTACCTTCATGGGATACCCCTCGGAGGACTATCGATGATATTATGTCGATGGTTGGCGTGCCAGGTAGGGGAGTGCGTGCTGTTTCCTTATCGAACAAGATGGGTTTTTCTATAGGCTCTTTGTCCCTTCCACAGCCCAGCCAGATCTTCATGGTCGGATCCATCTCGTGGGTCATCAACGCTGATAGAGTCAGAGAGCTCCTCGAGCCGGCATAGATCGGTTCTACGCCGACCACCCCCGCACCTACAACTTCAGATCTGATTTTGGAACCACTTCCAAGGTCGCCTTCATCAGCGACCCACCGCCCGTTTCCTCACTACCAGAGGAGGCAGGTCGACAATGACGATCTGATCGAATCCATCAATCGGGCCAGTCTGAAGCTCGTTGATTGTCTCTCTATCGCTGAATCGGCTCTAGACACTCTGGTTCAGCGCCGACCACCCTCTGATCTAGATCTATCGAAGGCTGCTTAGGAAACTCTAGGGGTTATAGCCCTACCCTTTGGGTTTGCCAACACCATCGCCGCTTACCAACATGCCCTGAGGGGTAGATTCGCCAACCAGGTTAAAGATGTCCATCCGCTCGCCGACTCGATAGCGCCGTACGCCGCCGACCAGACATTTTGTCTAAAGCTAAGTCATGCTTTAATATTCTTTTAAATATTCTCCAGTCTCCATATATCACCGCAATGTTTCTCCGAAATGCTTTCCCTATGTTTGCTCTCCAAATGATTTTCTAAACCCCTGAACAGTCATGTTGATGCTCGGACGCCTCCAGAGATGGCCTTGTCTCCGGCTCCTCCTTACACGTGCATGAGCGTCTGCCCTCTATGTTATGGGTGGTCGGCAGCGGCTCCTTAGCGATGCTTGTTCCTCCTACACGTGCACGGGCTCCGCACTCCGTGTTATGGTTAACAGGCTAGCTAAGGCTGGAGACTCAGCTACACACTAACTGTTTGGGCGGTTTATATTAAATACATCTTCACTCCAACTGATTGTCAAGCTACATATGCTATTTTTTCTCCGGAGTTCATATATCTTTACATCATGTACTACCCGTTCTACATGCTTGTATTGCAGGATCATCGTCTAGGTGATCAGATCACCTGGTGCTCGGGCTTCTCCACCAATCAACTGGTCGGACCACTCAGTTCATGGATTCGGTCGCCGACCAATTGATCGGACTATTCACCAGTCACTTCTACTCAATGCTCACTTCATCGCCGACCAGTTGACTAGACTGTTCGTCGCTCATGCTTCATCATTAGCTATGCCGTGGACTCCTCAGTGCTTGGTTTCTTTGTGCTCGAGGAGTAAGTGGGCACACTTCACCGCATGGACGTCGCTAGCTATGTTAGGGACTCCTCGGTGCTCGGACCTCGCCAGCTTTGCCTAGGACTCCTTGGTGCTCGAACATTACCGCCTACGCTGGGGACTCCGTGGTGCTTGGTCATCGCCAGCAGCATCGGGGACTCCTTGCTCCTCGGTGCTCGGACATCGCCAGCTTCATCGAGGACTCCTCGGTGCTCGGACATCGCCACCTACGCTTGGGACTCCTCGGTGCTCGGTCATCGCCAGTGACATCGGGGACTCCTCGCTCCTCGGTGCTCAGACATCGCTAGCTTTGTCGGGGACTCCTCAGTGCTCGAACATCGCCGCCTACGTCGGGGACTCCTCGATGCTCGGTCATCACTAGTGACACCGGGGACTCCTTGCTCCTTGGTGCTAGGTCATCGCTAGCGACGCCAGGGACTCCTCGCTCCTTGGTGCTCAGACATCACTAGCGACGTCAGGGACTCCTCACTCCTAGGTGCTCGAACATCACCAGCGACGCTGGGGACTCCTCACTCCTCGGTGCTCGGACATCGCCGTCTATGCCGGGGACTCCTCAGTGCTCGGTCATCGCCAACGACATGGGGGACTCCTCGCTCCTTGGTGCTCAAACATCACCAGGGACGCCGGGGACTCCTCGCTCCTCGGTGCTTTGTCATCACCAATGACGTTAGGGACTCCTCGATGCTTAGACATCGCTGCCTACATCGAGGACTCCTCGATGCTCGGTCATCGCCAGTGACGCTGGGGACTCCTCGCTCCTTGGTGCTCGGACATCGCCAGCAACGCCTGGGACTCCTTGCTCCTCGATGCTCGGTCATTGCTAGTGACACTAAGGACTCCTTGCTCCTCGATGCTCGGACATTACCAGCGACACCGGGGACTCCTCGCTCCTCAGTGCTCAGTCATTGCCAGTGAGGTCAGGGACTCCTCAGTGCTCAGACATCGCCAGCTTCATTGGGGATTCCTCGGTGCTCGGACATCGCCGCCTACGTTGGGGACTCCTTGGTGCTCGGTCATTGCGAGCGATGCCAGGGACTCCTCGCTCCTCAGTGCTCGGACATCGCCAGTGATGTCGGGGACTCCTCGCTCCTCGGTGCTCGGTCATCGCCAGCGATGCCGGGGACTCCGCGCTCCTTGGTGCTCGGACATCACAGCGACGCCGAGGACTCCTTACTCCTAGGTGCTCGGACATTACCAGTGACACCGGGGACTCCTCACTCCTAGGTGCTCGGTCATCGCCAGTGATGCTAGGGACTCCTCGCTCCTTGGTGCTTGGACATCGCCAGCGACGCCGGGGACCCTCTCTCCTCGGTGCTCGGTCATCGCTAGTGACGCTAGGGACTCCTCGCTCCTTAATGCTCGATCATCGCTAGTGACATCGGGACTCCTCTATCCTTGGTGCTCAGTCATCGCCAACAACGCTAGGGACTCCTTGCTCCTTAGTGCTTGGTCATCGCCAGCAATGCCGGGGACTCCTCGCTCCTCAGTGCTCGGTCATTGCCAGTGATGCTGGGGACTCCTCGCTCCTCAGTGCTCGGACATCACCAGCGATGCCGGGGACTCCTCGCTCCTTGGTGCTCGGTCATCGCCAGTGACGCCGAGGACTCCTCGGTGCTTGGTCATCACCATCGACGTCGGGGACTCCTCGGTGCTCTGTTGGTGGTCGGATCTTGCTACGTCTCATCAGTGTGCTATCAAGCTGCTCCATGCTATTCGGATCAGGGTGCTGATCTTGGGCAGCATGTCTGGGGTCTTGATACGCACATATCAGATGACGTCAGCAAGCTTTCAGACTTTTTTTCTTTGACCCTGCTACAAGATTCATTCTTCATCTTTCAATAGGCTTAGGGACTAAGTGGGCACACTTCACCTTGTGGTGAATGTGCTTGTTCTCATCTCGAGGCTATGCCCGGGGACTGGCTGCCTGCTCAGCTAGTCTTCTACTTTCTGACCCTAGCACCATGTGACTATGTCATCTACTTTTAGGCTCAGGGACTAGCTATGGGGGTATGGCCCTCGGTATCAACAAGACAAGACATGGGCCGCACCATCAGAGGTGGCCTAGCCCACAAGATCAAGGCATGCACGGCGCTGCTCGACGTGCACTACAAGCTATTATATAGTACCAAATAGGATACTTTCCTTGTAACCCTACCCCTCTAGACTATATAAGGAGAGGCAGGAGTCCCCTAGCGGATAGGCTACATCAAGATACATACATATGTGGACACGCAATATCATACGATAGCTAATACAAACCAACAGACCACAGGAGTAGGATATTACGTTATACTGACGGTCTGAACCTGTCTAACTCGTGTATCTCTGTTGCCTTCTTGTTCTTGATCTCATGCTCCCCTATCGATCAATCTACCTTCGTGGGATACCCCTCAAAGGACTACTGACGATATTCTGTCGACACCTTTCCACCATTTTATCATGAGTGATCTTAATAATCACCTATTGTGAGTAACGATAGGTTACTCACGCTACCGAAATCCTAAGCATAGCAACTACTTGACCTATACTAGTAGGACTCATACGTAGATATATCTATACATGCAGTTTCCATAAAATGCCTGTAACATAAATGGACATCATATATATATTCAGTGATCAGTCAAAATAAGGGTTATGCACGGGGCTTGCCTTTGGCAGGCGTGGTGTCAACAAAGTCAGCAACTGATGGCTTTGGGGCTCCCTCCTAAATGATAATCTCCTCGCACTCTTCAATGATCTTCTCATACTCTTGTTCGCCCGTAGGTATGAACTCTACCAACTCGTTATCTACATGCATGAAATGATGATGCAACACTTGGTAATACGACAACAGCAACTCTTAAAATAAGAATACATCCATCAAACTACTAAGCGAGCTCTACCGACTAAGACACTAAGTTGCCTATCATTTCCACTAAACAGATATGAAACATTTCATGTATTAACTTAGCAACTAAAGGCATTCTTACTCTTAATATCGATTTACTATATATATGATAAAACAAGGAGTACTAGCTACTCTATTTATCATCATATTCTAAGGCTACAAAAATTACAGTGAGCACCTAATAATCTAATGAACCTACTATAAAAATTTCATATCCAAAGCTATTACCAATTTGCCACAAGAATTCATACAATTATTAATCTAAATGATATTAGCACTTCCAAATGATTTAATAGACCTTAGCAACAACATAGGCATACATAAACTAATCATACTATTAGGTAGACCACATTTTTAGGAACTTAACATAATTTATTTCACAATTTTTGACTACATATATGAATTGATATTAAATTCCAAAGTTCAACTTAGAATGTAAATGATAAAGCTAATTCTATCCTTCATAAAATGGAAAACAAAATCTACTCGCGTGGCCCACGAGCGAGCAGCGTGGCCCACACCCGCATAGCCCGTGCATGCACATGCAACCCACTAACGTGGCCCATGTGGGCGCGGCCCATCCGCTCGATGACGACCCATGACGGGGAGGCCCGTGTGCGCTGGTACATTTTCTAAAACGTCCCTGCAGTACTACCAAATCAATCCGTAGTCCACAACACTGTTCCTACAGTCAGCGTTTAAGCACACTAGCCCTTTGAACAAACTATCTTCACCACAGCTAGGTCCTTAGGCACCCATGCACACACCGACGCGGCGGCGATGGTACTGGGAGGTGACGCTGGCCAACCTAGCCCCTCCCCGCCCCCAATAGCAAGCTGATTCTCACCTAGATATGAACATGAAGTGGTGGGAGGTGAAGCAATGAACGAAGACACGGTCCCGAGCTCCCTCCACGATGGCGGACCTCCTACAGTGGCGACAGCCATGTTCCCATGAGCCAAGGCATAAACAACATGAACGAACCAAAGAATGGGCATCAACAACTTACCAAAACCTACCTGACGTGGTGGCTTGACCGGGGATGGACCGGGTGCATCCAGCCACGCGCACACAACAAGCACAGCGATAGCCATGGTGGTGCGACTGCGTCAGCGGTGCTGGGTAGGTAGTAGCAGTGCAAATTGGGGTGTGCACGGGGTGGAGGACTGCGAGGCGGGGGTTGGGGATGCAACTAATTGGGCTCGAGAGGACCAGGCAGGTAATGCCCATGATAATGGTGGCTAAGCCTTAAATGGCATGACGGAGGACGCTGGCTCCAAATTGGAGCTTGCCAAAGCATGATTGGACAAGGTGCAGGGTTGGTTGGCTAGCAGACTTGAAGACGCAGTCAGAAGCACACTGAATTGAATGGACATGACCTCACCATGCCAGATTGAAGGTGCAGCCTAGCTGGCCTGGCAGTAGAGGAGGGAGGGGGAAAAGAAGGGAATGGGGTCTAGCTACTTGCCTAAGCCTTGGTGGGACATGATGACACACCCGAGCAATCATTGTGAGCCAGCGTAGCCTAGAGAGGGGGCATACCTACATGCAGGCGGTGGCAGCGCAGCAGCGTGGTCATGGTGCCATTAATGGCAAACGACAAGCGGTGGCCTTAGGAAGGCCACATGTACTAAATTGAGATGACAATGATAGCACAGGGCAGCATGGTGATGGGACGACGACGTAGCAACGCAAGCGGACGTGACACAAGCAGTGTGGGCGTACACAGGTGACCCAACAATCGCGACCGCGGCTAGCAGCAGCGCGATGACACAGCGAGGTAGGTGGCAATGAACTAGCCAAGACATCTGGCCCGTGATGACAGCGCCGGATCAGAGCAGCTAGGCCTGCTAGCCCCTAGCGTTTAGTTGAGCATGGTGATTCGCGTGAGTGTGTGCGTGCTTGCGTGCGTGAGTCACAAGCCAGGTCGTGGCAGCGGCGATGCAGGGCCTGAGCAGTGGTGTGTGTGTGCATGCACATTGGGCAAGCCCACACTGCAACGCCAAGTGCCAAGGCATGGTGACCGCGCCCAGTCATTGAACCCGTTCGAAAACATGCCAAGCATGCTTTTTAAAGCATCCAAATAAACCTAAAACATTGATCTAATCGACAAACCACCTATGCAATTCTTAAGAGGGAATATTAAGCTATCAAAACCAGCCATGAAAACATATCACTAATTAATCCAATTCTCCTACAAAAATTGCCAAACTTGGCCTTGTCGAACCATTTTCCGACTTAAGAAATTTGACTAAGTCTTGATCGGATTCGTGTCAACTTTGATTTCCAAGCTATTTGGTAAGCTAGCTAGTGGATTCCTTTATTGACCGCAGGTATTTCATCATCACCTACATGGCTTGTACTTCTAACTTTACTAAATTTCCATATATACATTTGTTGACACCGTTTTTTGCACGTGTCAAAATAATCGGAGTGGACTAATCGGCAAGGGGAAAGTTATTGAATACTTTGATAGCCGATGAAAGATGGTTTGTAAAGATGGTTGCCGATGAGGTTGGAGGTGTTATTGTTGATGCCGATGAAGGGAGGCTTGAGGACTACTGCCGATGAAACATGGAGTATGCCGATGAAGGGAGGCTTGAAGGCTACTGCCGATGAAACATGGAGTATGCCGATGAAGGGAGGCTTGAAGACCACTGCCGATGAAACAGGGAGTATGCCGATGAAGGAAGACTTGAAGACTACTGCCGATGAAATAGGGAGTATGCCGATGGGAAGGAGGACGGTGAGATTTCCATCGTAATTGAGGCGGACAGGGAAATAGATAGGAGTTGATTTCCTTTTCTGTATTTGTTAGGTTATGATTCATGTAAGAGTCATGTGTTTCCTTAGATATGGGATTGGTGTCCTAGTTGTGTTTGGTTGTGTCTCTTTAGATCAGGGTATAAATATGGAGTAAGGGGCAATGTAATAGATCATATCAATCAACATCAAAACCAAATTTTACTCCTATTTGCATCTACTTACTTTTCGGCGACTTCGTCAATTTGCATATTTTTCCTTTTTACGAGTTCTCATTGATTCGGCGAGCTGCATCGTTTCAGTGCGACCTTCGGCGATTCTTGAGTTCCGCGTGAGCACCTCTTGGCCGTGACTTCCGGGCGTATCGCTGTTGTCAGGACCAAAGTGTTCGTATCTTCATCCTTGTCGATTAGCAGGTCAAATCGAATGGCACGCTTTGGATATCGATTCGGGTATTAGCCCTTTGTGTTTGCAGATCCACTTTTGCATCAACACATCTTTTGGCACGCCCGGTGGGACCAATCAATCAATATGTTCAATTCCGAGATCAATTCAGGGAACATTATCGCAGTATCAGAAGAAGATCTCAAGGAAGAACAGAGGCAGGCTATGGAAAAGGCTATAGAAGAATACAAGCAGCTTTGTCTGAGATCGTTTAGCTTGAACAAGAGTGGACAAGTCATCCAGAAGCAAGATTTGCCGTTGCCTCGGCAGGTTACCTTTGACTCCAATCCTGGTAAACTTCAAGAGATGGTTAATTCTACAGTAAATCATGCTTTGATTAATCATTCCAATGTGCTGTCCAATACTGTTCATAATGCTGTGGTTCGAACTCTCAAAGAAGGACAAGCGGCACCACATTACGTTGGGCCTGCCTATCATCAACCAGAGCCAGCATCTGTCAAAACTCCATCGGCTCCTTCGGCCGTTGTGGGTACAGAAGTTACTTCCCCTCCAGTATTGGCAGGCTCACCTAATATTCAATCTACACCGATACAATCAGATCAGGTACTACCAGGAGGGCGAATTCAGCTTAATACAGATCTATCGACATCAGCTATGTCAGGCCCTGTGTCTCAGAATAGCCAGATTCCTACTAATTGGTGGGGATATGGCATGCCTCCAGAGTCATCTGCTTTCAATCCTAGATTACCTCAAGTGTTTGATGCAGTAGGAAGAGCGCCTATACCATCGGCCGTTTCGCCGATGGCTCAAGTGCCTCAATATGCCGCAACTACTTCTGTACAACCAACTCTAGGAGGTTTCCAGATGCCTATGGTTCAAACATTCAATTCAAGTCCATCGGCGAGCGTACTGCCGATGCAGCAGAAAGCCCCTACTATGAGTCAAACTGGGGTTCAGTTCATGCCTCAAACCAGTTATAATTATCCAACAATATCAGCAAATTACCAGCCATCGGTAAGTTTTGTACCGATAAGTTCTAATAATGATTGGTCAGGACAGTTACCTGTTCAACATACAGTTCAGCGAAATCAGCAGGTTGCAGGGATTCAACAAGGTCATATGCAAGCTGGTTTCCAGAATCAAGCATCGGCAGCCCAGCCGATGAATCCTTTCCAACAGGCTAATGGACCACAAGTAACGGCAAATATGCCGATTGCTGGAGATCGTGGGCTACAAAGATATGTGGAGGGATGTCAGCAGGCACCTCCTGTAGAAATTCAACCAGTTCGTCAGCAGGAGGCTGATGCTTTTTGGGCTGATAAGATAGCAGAAATTGTGAAGGATCAGTTTGGGATAAAGCCCAAGGTCAATACTTATTCTTATCGAACTCCATACCCTCCTGCATACGATTTAATTCCTCTCCCAAATCGGTACAAGGTACCGGATTTCACTAAATTCTCTGGGCAAGATGATACATCAACAATGGAACATGTCAATCGCTTCATTATTCAATGTGGAGAGGCAGCTAACAGAGATGAATTAAGAGTTCGATTATTTTCATCATCTTTGTCTGGATCAGCATTTACATGGTTCATTTCATTGCCACCAAATTCTATTATTACTTGGGTTGATCTAGAAAAACAATTCCATAAGTATTTCTTTGCTGGAATCCATGAAAAGAAGCTTACCGATTTAGTAAAATTGAGACAGCGTAATGATGAATCGGTAGAGAGCTTTGTACAAAGGCTACGAGATGTAAAAAATAAGTGCTACAGCCTGGTGCTGGATGATCGGCAGCTTGCCGATCTGGCTTTCCAAGGGTTATTGCCACATCTTAAGGACAGATATGCTTCTCAGGAGTTTGAAAGCCTCAGTCATCTTGTGCAAAGGATCTCTGATCAAGATACTAGGGTTTTTGAACCTAAAAAGAACTGGAGTAAAAAGGTATCATTTGTTGAAGAAGTAGGAGATTCTGACTCTGATGAAGAACCAGTTATCGGCTTAGCTGAGTGGGTTAAGAATAAAAAGCCGATATCATGTCCCTTTGGTCAAAAAGAGCCAGAAAAGTTTACCTTTGATATCACCAAGGCCGATAAAATATTTGATCTTCTGCTTCAAGAGGGCCAAATTAAGCTGTCACCTAATCATGTGATCCCATCGGCAGAAGAGTTGAAGAAGATTTTGTACTGCAAATGGCACAATGCAACTTCACACAGTACAAATGAGTGCAAGGTATTCAGGCAACAGTTATAATCGGCTATTGAATCTGGGAGAATTAAGTTTGGTACTTCCAAGACCCAGAAGCCGATGAAAATTGATCAACACCCTTTTCCAGCAAATATGTTGGATGCCAAAGGAAAGACCAAGGTATTGACGTCAGAGGCTGCTGAGAAAAACGCGTCAGTTGACCCCCAACATCGGATAACTACCGATGATGCAAAGAGTAAGGGTTTGCTAGGAGAAAGCAGTAGTTCCAAAAATCCTCCTCGTCCTGGCATTGTGATTACTCATCGAAGGCAGCAGGAGGGTTGGCGTCAACGTAATGACCGATATCGGCAACAGCAAGAAATGAGACGTCAGGAAGAGTGGAATCGACATAAAGATCATTGGAGATGTCCGTTTTTCATCCATTGCTGGGAAGAAGGTATTAAATTGCCAACTGTTGAAAATTGCCCTGAGTGTAATGGTTATTACGGAGTCAATCGTTCAAAAAGGAGGTTTCAATGTGGTAATCAGGGTTTGTCTATCAATGAGCTGATCAGAGGCAGAGCATCAGTGCATGATCGGCTGGGGGGCAGACTTAGTGTACATGAGAGGCTTGGTAAACGCGCTGGATATTTTCCAAGGAATCAAGAGGAGCTTGAGGAGATGGCAAACGCAAGAGTTCCCGATGAGGAAATATTCTACAGGGACCCTAATATACGTTGTGTAGAACCAACTAGGACTTGTTATCAGCCGGTTTGGAAAACCAAGTTTCCTCGATGGTGCCCAGAGGGTCTGACAAAGACACAGAGAAGGAGGATGCAACGTGAGCGTCAGGAGGATTTATACCAAGAGGAAAATTCCTCCAATGAAAGGCCTGGTCATCAGCAATGGCAGGTAAAACACAAAAATAAGGTTCCATCGGCAGATGTTAATATGGTATTCATGTTGCCAATGGAGTTTCTGGCACTATCTGATAATGAGGAAGAAGTTGTTCTCTCTGATCAAGTAGCTCAGCTAACACTAGATCCAATGATGGCTGTTTTTGAGAAACCTACCGATGACGAGAGACAACATCTTAAGGCTTTATTTGTGAAGGGCAGAGTTGATGGGCAGCCTGTGTCTAAGGTACTTATTGATGGAGGGGCTGTGATTAATATTATGCCTTACGTGATGTATCGGAAACTTGGTAAGGGAGATCAAGACTTGACCAAAACCGATATGATGTTGAAAGATTTTGAAGGCAATGTGTCACTGGCTAAAGGGGCAGTGTGCGTTGAATTGACCATCGGCAGCAAAACCTTGCCAACGACGCTCTTTGTTATCAACGGCAAGGGTGCGTATAATCTGCTTCTAGGGAGGGATTGGATTCATGCTAATTGTTGTGTTCCTTCTACAATGCATCAATGCCTCGTACAGTGGATTGGGGATAAGATTGAGGTCGTCCCTGGTGATTCTTCTTATATCATCGCATCGGCAGAATCAGATACTTATGAGCGAACTAAATGCATATCAGGAGAAGCTTGGGAAAAAGAGTTCCTTAGAGTTGCTGATTATGAAATTCCACCGATCCAAGCAGTCGGTTCTGAAGAGGAGTTTTAATGGATAGGTTTGCCGATGATGGAAAATTAGGTCAAGGGTTCACATCGGCAGATGATTTAGTAGAAGTAGATATCGGTGATGGTGATAGGTCAAGACCTACTTTTATTAGTGCTAAGTTAGATTCCAAGTGTAAGCAGCGAATAACAGATTTGTTAAAAGAATATAAAGATTGTTTTGCTTGGGATTATACTGAGATGCCTGGACTAGACCGATCGATAGTTGAACATCGGTTACCTATCAAATCTGGATTTCGGCCACATCAGCAGCCAGCGCGCCGATGCAACCCTAATGTACTTCCTGACATTAAGGCCGAAATAACTAAATTAATTGAAGCAAAGTTTATTCGGCAATGTCGATACGCAGAGTGGATCTCTAATGTGGTTCCTGTTTATAAGAAAAATGGAAAACTTCGTGTCTGTATTGATTTCAGGAATCTCAACAAAGCCACACCGATGGATGGCTATCCAATGCCGATTGCTGATTTGTTGATTGATGCTGCGGCTGGACATCGAATTATCAGCTTCATGGATGGTAATGCAGGTTACAATCAAATATTCATGGCTGAGGAAGATATTCCCAAGACTGCTTTCAGATGTCCAGGTCATGTGGGGTTGTTCGAGTGGATAGTCATGACGTTTGGTTTGAAAAATGCCGGTGCTACTTATCAAAGGGCTATGAACTTTATTTTTCATGAGTACATCGGCACATTATTGGAGATCTACATTGATGATGTAGTGATTAAGTCTGGAGATATCACAACACATTTAGCCGATCTACGAAAGATACTGGAGTGCACAAGGAAGCATGGATTGAAGATGAATCCTAATAAATGTGCATTTGGTGTATCGGCAGGACAATTCTTGGGTTTTATGGTGCATCAGCGGGGCATTGAAATCAGTAGGAAGTCTATTGATGCAATTAACAAGGTGATTGCTCCTGCCAATAAGACTGAATTGCAATCTTTGATCGGTAAGATTAATTTCATTAGAAGATTCATATCTAATCTGTCGGGTAAGATCAAGGCTTTCAGCCCACTACATAAATTGAAAGCTGATCAGGAATTTGTATGGGGAGTTGAACAGCAATTAGCCCTTGATGAAATTAAGAAATATTTATCAAATCCTCCAGTGCTAGTTCCACCTCAACATGGGAAGCCTTTCAGGTTATATTTGTCAGCTGATGATGCAGTTATCGGTTCAGCTCTTATTCAAGAATTTGAAGGGAAAGAACGTGTTATTTATTATTTGAGCAGAAGATTAGTGGATGCTGAGACGAGGTATTCGGCTATCGAAAAATTGTGTCTGTGCTTATACTTTTCTTGTGTCAAATTAAGGCATTATTTGTTATCTGCCGAATGTACGGTCATATGCAAAGACGATGTGGTCAAGTATATGCTGTCGATGCCGATATCAAGTGGTAGAATCGGCAAATGGATTTTTAGCATTATCAGAATTTGAACTATGCTACAAATCAGCTAAGGCAGTTAAAGGGCAAGTGATGGCTGATTTTGTCACTCAGCATTGTAATACGGTGGACTCTCTGGGGATTGCTCCCTGGACACTTTTCTTCGATGGGTCCACATGTGGTGAAGGAGCAGGTATCGGCATTGTGTTAATTTCACCTCAAGGAAAGAAGTATGAGTTTTCATTGCCGATTGTTGCCACAGCGACAAATAATCAAGCTGAATACCAAGCCTTGATAAAGGGGTTAGAATTGCTGAAGGAGATACGTGCCGATGTTGTTGAAATCTTTGGTGATTCTATGCTAGTTATAAATCAATTGGCTGGAATTTATGAATGCCGAAGTGAAGCTTTGATTTCGTATTATGAAAGGTGTTTGCAATTATTGAAAGGATTTAGAGATTTTCGTCTTGAACATATCTCTCGATTGCATAATGAGGAAGCTAATCGACTAGCTCTGCATGCTTCAGGGTATCAGCCTATTCAGGAAGTGCTAACATCGGCAGTTGATACCGATGACTGGAGGAAGGAGATTGTCGATTATTTAAAGGATCCATATAGAAAGGTTGAGAGACGTATAAGGTTCCAAGCTACCAAATATGTGCTCCTCGATGATGAATTATATTATCGAACTATAGATGGAGTTTTACTCAGATGTGTTAGCAATGATGAATCGAAAAGCTTGATGGGTGAAATTCATGAAGGAGTATGTGGGGCACATCAATCAGCTTTCAAGATGAAATGGATGATCAGAAGGAATGGGTACTATTGGCCGACTATTCTTGAAGATTGTTTTAAATATTTTAAGGGATGCCAGGGGTGTCAAAAGTTTGGTAATATTCAAAGAGCGCCTGCATCGGCTATGAATCCTATAATCAAACCATGGCCGTTCCAGGGACGGGCTATTGATCTCATTGGTCAGATTTATCCGCCATCGAGTAAAGGACATAAATTTATTCTGGTTGCTACCGATTATTTCACAAAGTGGGTTGAGGCAATTCCTTTAAAAAAGGTGACATCGGTCAATATGATTGATTTTGTGAAAGAGCATATTGTTTACCGATTTGGTATTCCTCAGACTATCACTACCGATCAGGGCACTATGTTTACATCAGGAGAATTCGATGAGTTTGCTGTAGGTATGGGAATTAAAATTTTAAATTCTTCTCCATATTATGCTCAAGCTAATGGTCAAGCTGAGGCTTCTAACAAAGGGATCATCAAACTCATTAAGCGCAAAATTGAAGAAAATCCTAGGAGGTGGCATACAGTATTAAATGAAGCTTTGTGGTCATATCGGATGTCATGCCATGGTGCAACCAAAGTAACGCCTTATCAGTTAGTATATGGACACAATGCAGTATTGCCTTGGGAAATTAAGGTTGGCTCTAGACGAATACATTCTCAAAATCAGCTGACAGCCGATGATTATAATACTCTTATGAAGGATGAGTTGGAAGATGTGACGGGTCATCGGTTAAGGGCTTTAGTTAGTATCGAAGAAAATAAGAAAAGAGTAGCTAGATGGTATGACAAGAAGGTGAAAGTAAAAGAGTTTGCCGATGGAGATCTGGTCTGGAAATTGATTTTACCGATTGGGACTAAAAGTTCAAAGTTTGGAAAGTGGTCTCCTAATTGGGAAGGTCCATATCGGATAAATCAGTCTGTTCCTGATAATGCATATATTTTAGAAACCCTCGAAGGGGTTGTGTTTTCCAGAGCATTAAATAGAAAATATTTAAAGAAATATTACCCTAGTATCTGGATAGATGCATAAAAGTACAAGTGCCGATAACAGTACTATCGGCTAGAATTATGCAAGGCTGTCAATGTCTCATAAAGTGCCGATACAATAAATAAGATTACACGTTCAACAAGGATTGGATAGCTAATATCGCACGCAGGCGAATCTGGTCGGCTTCCTCCATTTCTTTGATATCGTCATCGGCAGTACCCTCCACAGGCTTGAGTTTTTTCTTCATGGCTAAAGCCTTGCGAGCTTGGATATCTCTTTCTTGCTGAAGGGCTTTGACGGCATTGGGTAGCTGGCTTTCTTCTTGTTGAGCATGAGTTAAGGCTGCATCGATTTCTTTCAATTCAGCCAATAGAGCTACCTTCCTTGCTGATAGATCCAAGATTTTCTGCTTAAGTGCAGCACCCGAAGTCTGCAAGTTGACGATGCCCTTGTGCTTCTCATCAGCGATTTGTTTCAGTTGTAGCATCTCTTCTTTAAGTTGAGCTTGAGCTGCTCTATCGGCAATGCGCTGAGCAGCCCGTTGATATTGCAGTTGGCGGCTTTCTAAGTGAGCTGCTGGGAAGAGTACTTCTTCGACATCGGCAGGGACCTGGCCGCGAATTGTTTTGAAAATTGCTTTTGCGGGGTCCGAGTCATCTACCAGTTGGGCGGTACCTTGCTGTAGCAAGTTCAGGAGGGTTTCCAGCTTGGATTTAGTCTCTGCCGATATTGTTCCCAGTGCAAGGGAAGAACTTGTCTCCTCTCCATCGTCGTCAGAAATGTCAATGGCAAAGGAAAATAGGCTGTTCGGGGAATCTTGTTCCTGAGAGAGAGAAAAGGAGATCAGTTAGGGGTAAGTATGAGTATTGTAAAATCAGATAGGCTGATTGGTTTATCTGTTTCAAGGCAATTTCCTGTGCTTGACTGGAGGAAGCAACCTGGAGTATGTCGTGTGGAGGATCGGCTGAGCTTGCCGATGGGATATCCTCTGTGACTTCATCGGTGGTGGGCTCTTGAGGTATGATGACCGATGACATTGGGGCAGATGTAGGGATCGGCATAGACCTTTGTCGTTTTGGCTATGCTTCAGTATCTGTTAAAGCTTTGCGCTTTGCTTGAGCATCGGCAACGATTGGCTGGGGGGCATCGACACTTGTTGGTTGTGAAGCTTGGACATCTGGTACGTTTGCCGATGTACCCAATTGTTGCTGCAAAACAAAGTGTAAGATATGATATTTAACAGATAAAATGTAAAGTCAAGAAGCTACCTCTGAAGGAGTGGTGCTTGATATCGGTGGAATTGCCGATGACGATCCAGTAGCAGCTCTTACCCCCTGATGATTAAGGTTAATACAGTTTGTGATTGGCATAAGTGAAAATAAACAAGGTTGTTACCTTAAAGGCTTTGACCAAGGTTGTAGCAGCGGCCGATGGAGTAGCCCTGGATGTAGCCAATTTGGACTTAGAAGTGATGGTCTTGGTACGAATCTTCTGGTGGGTCAAAGCGGCTAAGGTGGGAGCGTTGTAGCCGATCGGCGATGTTGGGGAAACAGGCCGGAGGTTGAAGGGTTTCCCACTTTTACTTACCGATGGTGCTGGGTTGTTAACCTGTTACAAGAGAATCAGTTACTGATATATGAAGGGAAAAGTAGAAGGGAGTTAAAGGAAACTTACCGCGTCGTCAGGGATGGCATATTCAGGGTCGATCATGTGCCGATATGTGTGAACAGAAGTTGCGAACCGTTGTTCTTTCCACTCTCGCCACCATTGCTTATATGACTCGGTGATGAAAGATATTGGTGTCCAGGTGGATATATCAACATCTGTAGTATCGGCATCGGGGGAGAGTTGTACTACCTTGTTCCAGTCTGTTCCGCAGGTGATTGTTTCCCTGGGTTTGATCACATCGGCAAAGCAGAGTTTGATTGGCAGTTGCCCAAAAGCCAATTGGCGGGATACTGCCGATGGGTTGTAAAATTCATATGTAATGTTGGTGTTTTTCCCGCTGCCGAATGTGTTTACTGGAATTGCCCTGGGAGTGATGATAGCCATCATGAGCTCATTATCTTGATTCAGAGTGTCATCGGCAAAGTTGAAAAGAAGGGGGAATCTGTTTTCTTCGTCGATATAAGGCACCCAGGCCCTATGATCACGAGAAAGACCATTGTAGAAGCTTTGAAAGAATCTGCCGATTTGGTCTTCGTTGGCTTCTGTTCCAGGAAGAACAATTATGGCTTCACCAAAATTGAGGGGTGAGCGTGTTGCCGTTTCATCATCCCCGAGCACATAGTCTTCAGCAATTTCTCGTGGGAATTGTTGAGCAAAAAAGTCCCATTGCAAACGTTTGTGCATATGGGCATTCAGCCACATGTTGATAAACCACCACGGGCCTCCCAGATTGCCGATGGGTTCGCCAAGCAAAAGTTTCTGAGACACTTGATGAAGAAGATGATAAGTGGAGCTCAGAAGGTATCGGCCAAGAGGAAACCTTACGCCATTAGCCAAAAGTTCAGCTGCAGGGAGGAAGGCGTTGGTTGGTCCTACTGATCGACCACAGAAGATAAATTTTTCTAACTACATATTCAGGAATGTGGCATGTTCCCTCTGGCTAAGTGTCCCGGTTTTCTGGTATTCTTGAATATATCCTGTCCAACCGCCGATGTTGCGGGTATTCACCCTATATTCAGACTTTCTACCATAGATGGAGCCTTCATCGGCAGTTGAGATGTCCAAGCCAGTAAGCATGTGGACATCGGCAAGGGTAGGAGTAGCTGGGCCATGTCCAAACATAAAAGTGTTGGTCGTGTCTGACCAGAAATAAGCAGCTGCAATTATCATTGATTCATTTTTCTGCATATCGGCAATAGAGAGCCTGATGCATTGGTCTAATCTTCGTTCTGCCTAGTATACTTGCATCGATCTATTAACCCTCAAGTACCAATCTTTCCACCCTTTGGTGGTTTTGGGCCAAGATCGGAATGTGTCTTTCCACAAATTCAAAGAGAAATTTTGGGCTCTAAAGGGGATTCTGTTAACCTCTGCATTGATCAGATCGGTTGGATCTGGGTTGCCCATTGGTCCAAGGCATTGGACGTGCGGCTGATCGGTTGGGATAACTAATTTGTTGCGCAGTTCCTAAGGTTATGAAATCCAGAAGACAGAAGAAAGGAAGAATCACCAACTGAATGAATTTGCAAAAAGATCAAAGTAAAAGGTAATGGAAGTGGAGCGAACCGCGGGGACGTCGAAGTTGATGGCCATTGTCTTGAGGAAGGTGGAGGTATGAGCCGAAAACTTGAAGTTAGCGCCGGAGAAGGGTTCTTGTTGGTTGAGGTCGCACGGTTGTTCGTCAGAGTCGCCGCCGGAGAGAGAGAATGCCAAGGATTGGAGGCTGAAGATAGAAAATGAGGGTTCCGGAGAAATCTATTTATAAGCCGCCCAGAATAAGGGTATTTTGGACTTATCTCTATGTCGCGCGCATATAGGTCAAGGCGGTTCAGAGGGATATGGTAACTGTTCGCGCGATAATCAGGGGATTGTACAGATGAGTTGATAACAAGTAATCATGACTTGGAAGGGATATCGATACATGATATTTTAATTCTGAAAATGGCAGCATTATCATGTTAAGATCTTGCCGATGGGTTATTGTTTCATAATCAAGGTAAGAGTGGTTGGCGATTGTGCAATATTTACTGAAGTGCGTGAATCAAGATTAGATTTGATTGGATTTGATAATAAATCAAGTTTTGGCCTGGAGAATGAGTTACGGTAATCGGGCAAAGGCAAGCGTTATCTGGAGTAAATTTCGGAGCATTAATGGTTTTATACTCCGAAATTGGGGGGCATGTGTTGACACCGTTTTTTGCACGTGTCAAAATAATCGGAGTGGACTAATCGGCAAGGAGAAAGTTATTGAATACTTTGATAGCCGATGAAAGATGGTTTGTAAAGATGGTTGCCGATGAGGTTGGAGGTGTTATTGTCGATGCCGATGAAGGGAGGCTTGAGGACTACTGCCGATGAAACATGGAGTATGCCGATGAAGGGAGGCTTGAAGGCTACTGCCGATGAAACATGGAGTATGCCGATGAAGGGAGGCTTGAAGACTACTGCCGATGAAACAGGGAGTATGCCGATGAAGGAAGACTTGAAGACTACTGCCGATGAAATAGGGAGTATGCCGATGGGAAGGAGGACGGTGAGATTTCCATCGTAATTGAGGCGGACAGGGAAATAGATAGGAGTTGATTTCCTTTTCTGTATTTGTTAGGTTATGATTCATGTAAGAGTCACGTGTTTCCTTAGATATGGGATTGGTGTCCTAGTTGTGTTTGGTTGTGTCTCTTTAGATCAGGGTATAAATATGGAGTAAGGGGCAATGTAATAGATCATATCAATCAACATCAAAACCAATTTTTACTCCTATTTGCATCTACTTACTTTTCGGCGACTTCGTCAATTTGCATATTTTTCCTTTTTACGAGTTCTCATTGATTCGGCGAGCTGCATCGTTTCAGTGCGACCTTCGGTGATTCTTGAGTTCCGCGTGAGCACCTCTTGGCCGTGACTTCCGAGCGTATCGCTGTTGTCAGGACCAAAGTGTTCGTATCTTCATCCTTGTCGATTAGCAGGTCAAATCGACTGGCACGCTTTGGATATCGATTCGGGTATTAGCCCTTTGTGTTTGCAGATCCACTTTTGCATCAACAACATTCTATAGTGTTTTTGTTGAATAAAAATTTGTGAACCTCCATACTTGAAAATTGTATACGTCACGAACGACCTTCGTTAAGCATTTCCATTGGTTGTTTTAAGTTACGTAAATTGATTTACACATCACATGTATTGACACATAACCATGATGCTCATGACATCTTTTAGAAAAAAGATTTTATAGTGTAACACCGAGGATGTTACAAATCTACCCTCCTAAAACAAAATCTCACCCCAAGATTTCATGTGCCTAGTGGAGAAAAAGATAAGAAATATATTTCAAAATAAACAACTACCTTAGTGACCAGAAATATGGTGGGGATAATGCTCCAGGATGTAATTTTCTTGCTCCCATGTTGCTTCATCCTCTGAGTGGTTTTGCCACTGAACCTTGTAGAACTTCACCATATTGTTCCTAGTCACTCTTTCTTTCTCATCTAAGATCTTGACAGGATGTTCGATATACATCAAGTCGGGCTGGAGGGGAAGTCCTTCAATTTCCACACCTTCATCAGGGACCCGCAAACACTTCTTCAACTGAGATACGTGGAACACATCATGTACCACCAATAAAATATCTAGAAGTTGGAGACGATAAGCAACTGGGCCACACTGCCTCAAAACCTTGTAAGGACCCACATATCGAGGGGCTAGCTTGCCCTGAACACCAAACTGATGCACCCCTCTCATAGGAGACACCTTGAGGTACACATAATCCCCAACTGCAAACTACAATGGCCTTCTTTGCTTGTCCGCATAAGCTTTCTATCGGTTCTGAGCCGCCTTCAAATGACTCTGAATAATACTGACTTGCTCTCAAGCTTGTTTGATGAAGTTAGGCCCAAAGTATCCATGGTCTCCCACTTCAACCTAGTTAAGTGGTGTCCTACATTTCTTTCCATATAGAGTTTCAAAGGGTGCTATACGAATGCTTTCTTGGTAGCTATTGTTGTAGGAAAACTTAGCTAATTTCAAGCATTCGTCACACTTCTCAGGAAAAGAAATGGCACAAGCTCTCAACATATCTTTTAGTACCTGGTTTACCCTTTTGGTTTGGCCATCAGTCTATGAATGGTAGGCTAAACTTCGAAGGAGGCTAGTACCAAGACACTCCTAGAGTTGCTCCCAAAAGCAGGAGACAAAGATGGACCCTCTATCAGAGACGATAGTGAGAAGAACTCCATGTAGGGTCACAATCCAGTCAAAATATAGCTTGGCATACTATCTAGCTGAATATCTAGAATCAACTAGGAGAAAATGAGCTGACTTGGTGAGGCGGTCCATAATGACCCAAATAGAGTTATAGCCCTTGGATGTGCTGGGTAAACCCATAATTAAATCCATGGAAATATCTTCCCATTTCCAAATAGGAATGGGCAAGGGCTACAAATATCCTGGGGGTACGCATGTGATCTGCCTTATCTCTCCCACAAGTGTCGCACTCCATGACATACTTGGTGATATCATGTTTCATATTGGACCACCAATACAAGTGGCGCAAATTATGGTACATCTTGTTACTACCAGGATGGATAGACAACTTAGAATGATGAGCTTCATTCAAAATCTTCCTTCTAACCTCCTCATTTGATGGAACTACCAATCTATTCTTGTACTTTACTACCCCTTGCTCATTAATACTAAATTGAGGACCACGCCCTTCAACATTTAATTTCTTGATGTGAGGAATTTCTGAAGTATCTTGTCTTTGCTCCATAATAATATGATTAAGTAATTCTGAGACTAAGACAATGTGAGCCAGCACCTCAGCATGGTTGAGAGACAAAGGTGTTTCTTCAACCTAATATGACTTCTAACTCAAAGCATCAACTACCACATTAGCTTTTCTAGGGTGGTAGTGTACCTCCAAGTTATAATCCTTGATCAATTCTAACCATCTCCTTTGCCTCATATTTAACTTCAACTGAGTAAAAATATACTTGAGGCTCTTATGGTCTATAAGAATGTGTACCTTATTCCCCAACAAATAGTGCCTCCAAATTTTTAGAGCATGCACCACAGTGGCTAGCTCAAAATCATGGGTGGAATAATTCACCTCATGCTTTTTTAGTTGGCGTGAAGCATAAGCTATCACATGCCCATCCTGCATAAGCACACATCCCAACCCCGCCTTCGAGGCATCATAATATACATCAAAAGGTCTATCAATATCTAGTTGGGCTAGGACTAGAGCAGTAGTAAGAAATTTCTTCAAAGCTTGGAAGGCTTCTTCACAAGCCAGGCTCCAAACAAATTTGGCATCTTTCTAGAGCAACTTGGTCATTGGCTGAGCTATTTTGGAGAAATCCAGAATGAAGTGCCGATAGTATCCAACAAGACCAAGAAACTAACGAATCTGGTGGACTGACTTGGGAGATTTCCTATTTAGCACATTGTGCACCTTGCTTGGATCTACAGAGATGCCATCAGGAGTCAGAACATGTCCTAAAAACTACACTCGATATAACCAAAACTAACACTTGCTCAGTTTGGCATATAGCTTGTGTTCCCTTAATTGAGTCAGTACTATCCGAAGGTGTTGGGCATGCTCTTCCTTGTTCTTAGAATATATCAAGATATCATCAATGAATACCACCACAAACTTGTCCAACTCCAGCATAAAGACTGAGTTCATGAGATACATGAAGAATGCAGGAGTGTTGGTGAGACCAAAAGACATAACTAGGTATTCATACAGCTCATACCTAGTAGAAAAAGCTATCTTTGGTATATCTTGTGGTCTAATCTTGATTTGATGATAGCCTGAATAGAGATCAAACTTGGAGAACACCCTAGCACCAGCTAGTTGATTGAACAAAGTATCAATACTGAGTAGGTGCACGATACTGAGTGGAAGGTGCCTGAAAGGTCTGCTGAGGCTATCGAAACGAATGCCCACCAGAAGACTAATAGGGCACCTGCCTGACAACCTATACCTTCTACGCCTGGGGGTGACTAGAAGACCCAGTAGCCACCCGCTTGTGCTTCCATTCTGCTTGAGAGTCATGCTACAATCCCTCCATGGCAATAGCAGTGTTCATTATCACCCCAAAGGTCTGCTAGTTTCCTATAATAACTCCTTCTACAAGGTTCAAGAGAGGCCACGATAGAAACGGTCCCTCTTCTTCTCATCTATATCAACATGAGTTCTAGCATACTGTGACAAGTGGTTGAACTTGTTGACATAGTCCATCATAGACATGCAGGTACAGAAACTCTGTCAACTTCCTATTTAGAACACCAACAGAAATATAATACTCTCTAAAGGCCATAGTGAACTCCTGCTAGGTCACCCGGTGATCCGTCGGCTACATGGCATTAAATGTGCCCACCATGCACTAGTAGATCCCAATAGTTGTTGCGCTACAAAGTGCACCTTCTGCTCCTCAGTTATAGTGAGGAGCAGGAACTTTTGCTCTAGAATGCGTAGCCAATGGTCCGCATCTAGAGGCTCAGCCATCGACGCGAACGTGGGTGGGTGCATCTTTAAGAAATCTCAATAAGAGCAGGGTCCCTTAGAACCACGAGCACCACCCCTGTTCCCACCATTTCCCCCGTGGCCTCCATGGACGAAGCCACCGATAGCCTGTGCCAGCAGCTCCATGGCACGGGCTAACTCATGATGAGCAGCCAACATCACGGTCATCATCTCCGCATGAGTCATCGGAGGTGGTAGTGGCAGAAGAGGAGGAGCCAGAAGTGGGTCCTCATGGCTCTCCCCATTGTCATTCCCATTGCCCCGGCCACTTTCACCTTGGCCTTCGCCAAGACCATGGTCTGCTTCAACACTGGTGCTCCCACGACCGGATCTCAAGTTCATCTGAAAATAGATAGGAACCATGCATTTAGGACAACCCTCCAGATTAGGAATATGAGGTTAGAGAAATGATAAGACATTTATTAAAACATTCTTTTAGTTCATCCTATCAATTTACTAATCCAATTATACATGTAGGGAGAGTTTAGTTTAAGCAAAATTCTCTTTTCATGATGCAAGCATTGGCCTGTACATTCACTCAAGCTGAAATATAGCGACATTCGCAAAAATTTTGGCACATCGCACACTCACTTTTTGCTTGCTAAACGATTCTTATGAAGCATAAGTTAGTGTACCTACAGAAAACTGATTAGATAAAACCAATGCCGCTATCCTAGGTAGACTATATTGCTAGGGCTTATACTTATTTACATAATTTTATCACATCCTACTTTTCGCAAAACTTTTGTTGGTCAAATTTTAGGTTTTGGAAAAGAGTGATGAAACTCGTAGACTCATTATTGGCTCTGATATCAAGTATGGCAGAACCGCCCAAAATAATGCACTTACGGAGGTGCTTGTCTTCCACTAGACACTAAGCACCCCGAGAGTGAGCTACAACGGGCGGATTCCATCGAGCACACCCCAAGGGAGAGCCCGAATGATCCACATTTTTTTCCCAAGGATCCAATAATAAGAATGAGTTATAATACTTAGTCCATTTCATACATCCAGAGTTCTTAAAAATATATTATTACAGTACCAAATTCAGAGTGTGGAAATTTAGTAGCGGAATGAAAAGAAACATCTATCAATAATACATAAGGATCCGTCTGTGCCCACCAGAAGATTCCTTCACACAATGGCTACTCCTCAAGTAGTACCTACAATAGGGGTAAATAAACCCTAAGTACACAATGTACTCGCAAGACTTATCCGACTAGTGGGAATAATTTCCCGACTCCAAGGAATATTGTTTACACCAAAATTTGGGAAGAATAACGCGGAACTCAAAGCTTCCAAAATTGTGCCAATCAAGGAATCGATTGTATAAGGATCGATATGAGCTGATTCAGATGCAATACTAGAATAGACTCTCTTTGAATGACATCAGTAGATAACGATAATGAGCTACAGTTGGCGTCGGGAAATACATATTGGACTCTACAAAAAGGAAAAGATTAGGGTCCAAGTTATCTTAAGATAGGAATGTTTTCTTTTATACCAAAGATTGTAATGAGTCATACTAAAGTAGGATTCATGTTTTGGCTTCGGGTATAAATATTGGACCCTAGCTATTATAAAAAGGACATCCAATCAATAAAATACAATTTACCTTTTTTTGGCTCTGGCCAACCCTTAGGAGTAGGAGTAGAGTAGATCTCGGTGAGTTCTTCAGCAAGCAGGGCTACATCGGTCTGACTGACCTCTGGTTTATCTGTAAGTACCGTCATGGTTTATACTTTGGTTTGTATCACTGCATCAATCTGGTCGACCTCCACTATGAACTTTAGTATAAGCTAGTTATCGACTCTTGTCTAGTTCAAGTACGGCTGCATCGATACGGTCGACCTCCACTGCTCGAACTAGATTAAGGTAAAGTCATCGGCTCTATCTAAGGGTGTCATCCTTCGGGTAGATTCATTAACTTACCGATCTTGCTGATGTTTTTATTGTTATTAGTTTGCAGCAACATCAATTCGACCGGTCAAGATCGAGTTAGATCAGCCTTTTATCCTTTCAGTCCATCGTTCGCTTTATTACAACATGATGTTTCTTACTCTGAGCAATGGGTTACATTTCATCGGTTGTTCTACTTTGATCTTGATCATGCAAAGTATGCGGTTAAGGCATGTATGATCTTGAAGAGGTTTGCTGGTTAGTTAAATCTAGTCTATAGTTCGCTATTATGGCTGTAACGATCCGGTCGATCCCCACTGATGGCACTGTAGGTTTGGAGGATGCTAGTTAGTAGATTTGTTCTCAATTAGGCATGACCTTAACTGTTTGCTATGCCTACATCGGCTAAATAGCTGATCGCCTATGCTTTAACGCCTACAGTGTGTAACTATGATTCTATTAAGCGTGAATAGACCTATGTACTTTAAGGGTTTGATTTGTTGCTTTATCATGGCTACATCGATCTGGTCAAACCCACTATTTGAGACAGTAGGTTAAGTCTGATGAGTCCATAGGTTTATCCATGTGAAATAGTCGATTATTCACACGTTGTAGTCCCTTTTCACCTAAATCGGTTGTTTCAGCTGATTCATCTAAACCTTCACGTATAGCATGTCTTTCGGAAAGCCTGTCGAAGTATAGATGGTTTTATGGATTCTTCGGTTTTAGTTTATTATTATCATCATAGCTACCATCGATCTGGTTGAACCTCACTATTGATGGTAACAGATTAGATTCAGAGCGTTTGTAGATCCATTGGTATTAGATAGTCGATTTGTTTACATGCTATATCTTTTTCTGATTAAGATTCATCGGCTCAATGATTCATACTGGTAAAATCCATCTAGCTGATGATCTCATTTATGTCTATGGGCATTGTACTTATCAACATAAAACTAATCGCGATCCATAAGCTTTACAGTCCGTAATAGCCAATTTCTATGCGTATCGGCTATTTAGTCGATTTTTCCGTTTGGCTGGTCCCGAAGTGGCATACATGAAACTGTCTGGGCAAAGACCGGCATGTTCCACCTGAAATTACTAATAAACTTTCTCTCCTTGTCAATTGTAGGGTTAAATTGACTGGCACATCTTGAGAGAAATTCGTAGGATCGGTTACCCCTACGTTGAAGCCAAGCGGATCTCTAGCTCCATCAAGCAGATCCTTTTGGCTTAATGTGTGTCGATGCATTTTTGTGCTGACACATGTTTTGGCATGCCTAGTAGGACCCCACAATCATCATGGCGGCTTACAACAACAATAATGTCCTTATAGTGCCTTATGAAGACCTACCTAATGGAGATAAAGATGTCATCAGCAAAACTATAGGAGAATTTTAGGATAAGTGTTTGTTGTCCTACACCAAGACACGTGATAATACAATTATTCAGAAATATCCACTACCAAGAGTCCTGTTGCATGGGTAGATAGATGTAGATGAAGCTAAAGACAGGTGTTTCTTCGTAGAAGCTATAAACAAGTATGTTCATGGTGCCATATCAAATCATAATGAAGTTTTCTTGAACACATTCCACAACACCATGAAAGAGTTGTTTCATGGGTTTCAAGTTGATCAGGTTGGGCCAGCCTATTACAACATTCCACATCCATCGACTCAGGGGACTAATCAAGCTGGTACTAGCCATCAGGAAACAACACCAACTAGTAATAATGATGTCTAGGTAGTTCAGAGCTCAACCGAGCAAGTTCAGGATGCTAATAATAATCAGATACAGTATAATCCTAGATCATCAGAACAACATATGTAATAGCCGACGGGGCAAGTTTGGAATCAAATGATTACTTTTGGAATATCAGACCAGATACCATCGTTGGCTCAAAAATAGCACCATTAGTTCAAAGGATTCATAGAGATATAGATCCTAACATATACAACCAGAGACTTCAAGCATCAAACCAGTAAAGGACCCAGTAGATAGAGATCCCATAAGGGTATCATTATGGCATAGATTACAACACCCTTCACATGATTCCAAATTCGAGGTATCAAGGTACTCGAAATTTTAATTCATAAATGGGTCAGGAATTGCAGAGAGATTTAAATTCAAATGCTAATGAGTTGTTGCTTAGAGTGACCGAGATGATAAAGAATCAGTTCGGTTTGAAGCCAAAAGGGCAGACCTTCTCATACAAATGCCCATATCCAGAATGGTATGATTTGGTCACTCTTCTGGCGAATTATAGGCTCCCGAAGTTTGCTAAGTTCACTGGCCAAGATAGCACAAGCACAATAGAACATGTTAGTCGGTATGTTACACAATTAGGCGAAGCATCCATTGAAGAGGCACATCGAGTTTGTTTCTTCTTCTTGTCTCTATCGGGGCTAGCCTTCACTTGGTTTTCATCACTACCAGTTAACTCCATTGCCAATTGGACTAACCTAGAGAAGAAGTTTCATATATATTTTTATACTAGGACAGGAGAAAAGAAGATTACCAATTTGATGACCATAAGGAAAAGAACTAATGAATTGGGCACCGAGTTTCTTCAGAGGTTCCAAGAGACTAGAAATTTGTGCTTCTCATTGAATTTGACTGATGATCAACTTGCTGCTTTGGCCGTTTAAGAAATGTTGCCAATGTGGAGAGAGAAGCTACTGGAACAAGAATTTGACAACTTAGGTTAGTTGGCTCAACGAGTGGTAGCGCTCAATAGCCAATTTCAGAATATGCACAGAGACACCTGATTCCAGAAAAATACCATAATGGCCGAAGCCTATAATCCATATTTAGTCGATGTTGACTATGAGGACGATGAAGAAGAGGTTGCTGCGGCGAATGAAATTGGGGTAAGAAGATAGTAATGGTGTCAAATCCTTGGGGAAGAAGAGTCGAAGAGAGCTATGACTTTGACGTCACAAAATCGGACAAGCTCTTTGATTTCTTGCTCGAGAAAGGACAGATCAAGTTGCCCGATAATCATTATGTTACCTCCGGATCAGTTGAAGAATAAGAAGTTCTACAAATTTCACAACACCACTTCTCATTCTACTAATGAGTGTAGGGTTTTTCGGCAGCATATACAGAGGGTTATTCAGTAAGGAAGACTCAAATTTGATACGCCTCAAAAGATGAAAGTTGATGATAATCCTTTCCCTAGAGATTAGAACATGATTAATGCTAGGCTGCTCAAAGGGAAGACTAAAGTCCTAACATCAGTTAGATCAAAAGAAACTAGAATAGTCGATCCTAGAATGCAAATATCGACTGATGAATATAGAGAAATTAGAAGACGTCGTGACCAACAAAAGAGCCGATATGAGCAGGGCCAAAATGTCGAAGGATGGGGTGACAAGGCCACGTGTTACATCTTAAATTTTGTTGAAGAAATGGTAGCGGCGGAAGGAAAAGGATTATCAGCATTGGTTAGAAGAGCAAGAATACCAGTGTCAATAGTAAAAAGAGATGTATGAAAGAAAGTAAACTGAATCACATTGGAATTGTCCTTTCTTCAGACATTGCTGGAACGAAGGTTTGAAATTACCTACCAGAAATAATTGTCCAGAATGCAGCGAGCAATATTGAGAGTTCAGGCAATCTCAAGCCAACCGCCGGTCTATTCATGCTCGAGATGAGTATCATCATAATAACATGGATCGACGCCTAAAAAATAGAAGTGTTCATGATCAACTAGGAAAGCGAGTTGTTGATCAAAACTAGGCTGATTATGAAGAAGAAAGTAATGAGGAAGAATATGTTTGGTAGGAAGGCCAAAGGTGTCCAGGAGGTCTAACAAGAAGCCAGAAAAGAATAGTGCAATGGCTAAGGAACAGGGAACTAGAATAGGCTCAAGCATCTGGTAGACCTCAAGTGTGACGTGCTAAGCAAACAGCCAATAGAAAGCAACCATCGACTAATATTTAAATGGCTTTTCTGTTGCCATAAGAATTTAGAGCTCCAGTAGATCAAGAAGTTTACTCAGATTTTGATGAATTGGAGTATGAGGAGAGAGTTGCCCAATTGATAGTTATACAATAGGCTATATTCGATAAACCAGTCAAGCATCGACACTTAAAGGCTTTATATGTAAAAGGTTTTATTGATGGGAAATGGATGAACAAGATGTTGGTGCATGGAGGTGCTTCTGTCAATCTTATGCCTTATACCACTTTTCACAAGCTTGGCAAGGAACCAGAAGATTTGATTGAAACTGATATGATGCTTAAGGATTTTGGGAGTAATGCATCTAAGACCCGAGGGACAATGAACATCGAACTAACAAAAGGGAGTAAGACTCTGCTCACCACGTCGATGGAAAATGTTTATATAGTTTAATCCTTGGTCGTGATTGGATTCATGCAAACTGCTATGTGCCATCAACCTTGCATCAGTGTTTGATTCAATGGATGGAGATGATGTTGAGCTGGTTCGCGCTGATGAATCTATGAGTATCGTAACAGCCGATCTAGTATACTAGGAGCTAGAAGACTTCGAATGCTTTTTTGGCAAGTTATGGGAAGGAGGCTTCTTTAAGATCAGTGATGAAAGCCAATAGCCGATCCAAGTAATTGTCTCTGAGAGTTTGTTTTGATGGATAATCATGGCTTCGCGTCGACCGGTGGATTAAGGGAGATAGAGATTGGTCCTGGAGATAGGACTAGGCCAACATATGTGAACGCTAAGTCAAATCCTGAGTATGAGCCAGAGTTGATGGATTTGTTAAAGGAAGTTCAAAGATTGTTTTACTTAATGAGATGCTTGGCCTAGGTTAATCAATTGTTTAAATTTTGATATGAAGAGTTCCGTTGCAACCTATCAAGAAGCGATCAGTGGAAAATGATTGAAGGAGTATTATCTCAACATTTAAGATCGACGCTTGATAGCTAATAGGTTCAATCATCAGCTCTAATAGCTGATACTAGAAGGGTATCGCCTCTAGTTCAAAAATAAACCCAATGATGTAAAAGCAGATACGATATGTATCGCCTATAGAGCAAAAGCGAAAATAAAGACAATCATGACATATACAAGGACATTGCACAGAGACACGGTTATGGAAGAGCAGAAGATTTTATTCATTAGTTTGCCCTAAATACAAACCAATCGAAGACCTTGTTCACCACATCTTGAGCGGATGTAATGTCCACAATGGCCTCCGCTGCAATGATCGAATCCTCATGCTCCTTGAGGCCATCACCCATTGGGAAGCTAGTCTCCATGGTGTGGAGTCTATGCCCAATCTAGACCTGTGCTATGGCCAGTGCCACCGACATGCCATGACGGACGCCATGGAGGGCGATCTCTTAAATGCGGGCTAGAACATCATGGAGGCGAGCGTTGATGAGGGGGCCCAAGCATTGACAGCGTCTATGGCTGCATTCGCCACCAGTTGGTGGGACTCCAACTGCACCATTAGGGCTAGCAATCATAGAAACAGAAGAGCTATCAATATAAAGACAATAGAAATCAGAATAAGAGCATTCCTAGAATTCATTTTACCCACCACCATGGCATCAGACTTGGCCAGCCACACCCAAGCGATGCTGGCCTCTTCTTTGGCAGTGTGAATGGTGGCTTGAGAAACCCCGAGGCCAATCTCTAGCTGGCCGTTTTCCTAAGTTGCCTCGGAATAACGGTCTTGGGCTACCCTCCACTCTTGGAGGAAACGCCAGGCATCATCACCGTTGTATGAGTTAGAGGAATCTGATGACAAGGTCGACGCAGAAGATGCAGCATCAAAGGGCTCGCTGGCCCTAGGAAGAGGACGGAGACTATCATTCAAAATGAACCTATAGACAAGTTAGAACGATTCATTATCATGAACAGAAGATGTCGATCTCACCTCATGCGTCGAAGGTGTAGGTTCACTGGCATATTCTCCTTCAGAATCTCTTCCACTGCACGCTTGCCTTGGTTGTCCTCACCAGCCATTGAATCTACAAGAATGGGAAAAAGGATGCTATAGAGTTCGCAAGGGTGAAGAAGTGCAAAGGAACAGGAGTAGTTGCGAGTGTAGATGTGTTTAAGGCTAGAGCCCTCGGCTAGTATTTGAAGCCATGGAGCAAGGAGATGGATGCCTCAGAACATGCAAAAGGCAACCATAATTAATAGAAGGCAAAGCACCACCTCACTAATGCCAAAGAGAATATGGCACTAGGTGACTAAGGATAGAAGATCGAGGGGTTCTCTTAATAAAGGTCATGTTTTCATACTTAATTGAATTAAGGTTGAAAATCTAGAATCGACTATTTTCAAATCAACTCTTTAGCCGAAAACAAGAAATACAATGAGGCGACAAAAAGTATGGTTATCGTTGATTCTAAACAAGATACACGTTGATATACAGATCATGAGTCTAGAACATCTTGGATTGCTTTCAATACTTCTAGCTGGATAGCATCAACTTCTGTGATTTGTTGCTTGCTTCTTCGGCTGATTCAGGAATGTCCTCGAGGCTACTATGGATGGCCCTGCCTTCTCTGACTTTGGCCAGCAGTTCTTTTTTCTTTTACTTGATGGCATCGAGTATTTGAGCTAGTTTGGACTTATGGCGATCAATGGCAGCCTTCATGTTCTCTAGCTCCTTCTCAAGTTCTGCATGCTTGATTTCCAATTGGGACAACTCTAGGTCGATCCTGAGGGAGGAGTTCTTCACATCATCAATCAACTGTGTTAGCTCTTTAGTCTCTTGCCTATTGGAGTTCCTCTTGGCCAATAAAGCTTCATGGTCGAATAGATTCCTCTGAGCCTTTTTCACCTTTAGGGCATGATCTTCAATAATGGATAAAGGTGACAAGACTCTGGAGAGAACTAGGGATAGATTACCCTTAATAGCCAAGAAGACTCTCTGCACTGAATCAGTGTCTTGGACCAAATCGACTATATTCTTCTCAAACATTGGCAATATGTCCCTTAGCCAATTTCTAGTCTCTTCTGACAAAGCTTCCTTAGAGGAGGTGGCTGATGAGCTGATTTCATCTTCATCTAGATACTCCTCAAGATTAAAAGAGTAGCTTAGAGTTAGAAGATTGAGTGCCTATGTATTAGAGAATCTTGATCAAGAGGTTTGGATCAGTTTATAACAAAATGAATAGTGAAGTGGATACAATACCTTTTCTATGGTAGCCTCTGTCTGAAGAGGAGGAACAACTGATGATGCACCAATAATATCTGGCTGAATCAGCTCTAAACTTTCAACGTTGGTATATGCAAATATCAAGGAAAATTTTTAGTTCATGATTATTATGGAAGGATAAAAGGGATATATGATTTCCTTGCCATCAGTTATATGCTGAACTGGGGAATTGACAGTATGAGTGTCAACAACGGGATCATTCTCAATGTTAATAGGATTGTTGTTAATAGGTGGACTACCAAACTCTTGCTCTTGCATGGGTGTTTCCTCAGAGAGTATCTGACATGTTAAATGATCAGATGAAAGGCAAAAACTAAATAAAATCAAGAAGTTAAAGAAAATGCCTTGGTAGCATCAGGGGGTGAAAATGGAAGGACTTACATCTTCTACGGTCTTAGAATCATCAGTTATTTCAACCAAAATTGGCTCCTTTTGAGGATCGACCGATGAAGGTTCAGTTGGTGCTGCATCAAACGCCTAGGACATCAGTTCCACACCTAGAGCAGATTGGGATGCAATGTTTGATAACTGTCAAGAAACAGGATTATAAGATGAATATTAGTTTGAGAAGAATATGGATTGTATACCTGAGCAGCTGATGGTCTCATTCTATGGAGTATTTTCCCAGTAATGGCTTTCTGGGTTGCCCCTTGGACTACCTTGCTCTTTGAAGATTGATACGTCACGATCGTGGGGGCAACATGAGTTTTCATCAATTTCCTCAGTGAAGGTGCGGCCGAGCCTATTCTTGAAACCAGGCATGGTGGCTGATAATCTATAGGACACCCTTCCTATCCAAGCTTGGAGGATTGAATTTAGTGTCCTAAAAGGGCTGGTTAGAACAATTGGCAAGAGAATTCATCGAATAACTTTCTTAAAACAAATGAACAATTGAGGGGGGAGTTGACCAAGACCAAACTAACGGGCTACAAAGGATGAATTGTAAAACTCACAAGTTGGAAGGTTGCCTAGAAGGAAGGAACCTGCAACCATTTTACCGCAGCCATGATGAAATTTAGTTGGAAGAATGCAAGGTTTGATAAAGGAATTAAAGATTGCAGCTGCCATTTTGTCTAAACAGCCTGATTCAAATCAAAATTTGAATGGGAGGACAAGCTCATTGTTCTCGTCCTCATCATAGGGTAGCCAAGTCAAGATATCTGCATCAAATCCTCTATAAAACTTTTTGAAGAGATAGCCAACATCGACATCAATTGTTATGGCCGATGCAGCCTGCCATAGCTCATGCACTGACGGACTCTTCCTTCTTCGCCTCTATATTCCTCATCAAAGTTGGAGTAAGGAAAACTTAGGTTTCTAAGATCAGGCCTTACAATGTTGTGCATATATAGGTTTAGCCATAGCTGTATCAACCACCAAGGGCCACAAATAGCATGCACTAGTTCATTCTTCAGCAACTAGGCAGCCACCTAGTGCATTAGATGATAAGCAGCTCCTAACAGATAACTTCCGAGAGGAATATCCTTGCCAATTGCCAAATGCTCTGCCATAAGTTTGCCTCATATTTAACTCAGACTGAGTAAAAATATACTTGAGGCTCTTATGGTCTATAAAAATGTGTACCTTATTCCCCAACAAATAGTGCCTCCAATTTTTTAGAGCATGCACCACAGCGGCCAGCTCAAAATCATGGGTGGAATAATTCAGCTCGTGCTTTTTTAGTTGGCGTGAAGCATAAGCTATCACACGCCCATCCTGCATAAGCACACATCCCAACCCCGCCTTCGAGGTATCATAATATACATCAAAAGGTCTATCAATATCTGATTGGGCCAGGACTGGAGCAGTGGTAAGAAATTTCCTCAAAGCTTGGAAGGCTTCTTCACAAGCTAGGCTCCAAATAAATTTGACATCTTTCTAGAGCAGCTTGGTCATCGACTGAGCTATTTTGGAGAAATCTAGAATAAAGTGCCAATAGTATCCAACAAGACTAAGAAACTAACGAATCTGGTGCACTGACTTGGGAGATTTCCTATTTAGCACATTGTGCACCTTGCTTGGATCTACAGAGATGCCATTAGGAGTCAGAACATGTCCTAAAAACTACACTCGATATAACCAAAACTAACACTTGCTTAGTTTGGCATACAGCTTGTGTTCCCTCAATTGAGTTAGTACTATCCGAAGGTGTTGGTCATGCTCTTCCTTGTTCTTGGAATATATCAAGATATCATTAATGAATACCACCAAAAACATGTCCAACTCCAGCATAAAGACTGAGTTCATGAGATACATGAAGAATGCAGGAGCATTGGTGAGACCAAAAGATATGACTAGGTATTCATACAGCTCATACCTAGTAGAAAAAGCTAGTTGATTGAACAAAGTATCAATACTGAGTAGGTGCATGATATTGAGTGGAAGGTGCCTAAAAGGTCTACTGAGGCTATCGAAATGAATGCCCACCAGAAGACTAATAGGGCACCTGCTTGACAACCTATACCTTCTGCGCCTAGGGGTGACTAGAAGACCCAGTAGCCACCCGCTTGTGCTTCCATTCTGCCTGAGAGTCATGCTGCAATCCCTCCATGGCAATAGCAGCGTTCATCATCACCCCAAAGGTCTAGTAGTTTCCTATATATAACTCCTTCTACAAGGTTCAAGAGAGGCTGCGATAGAAACAGTCCCTCTTCTTCTCATCTATATCAACATGAGTCCTAGCATACTGTGATAAGTGGTTGAACTTGTTGACATAGTCCATCACAGACATGCAGGTACAGAAACTCTATCAACTTCCTATTTAGAACACCAGCAGAAATATAATACTCTCTAAAGGCCATAGTGAACTCCTGCTAGGTCACCCGGTGATCCGTCGGCTACATGGCATTAAATGTGCCCACCATGCACTAGTAGATCCCAATAGTTGTTGTACTACAAAGCGCACCTTCTGCTCCTCAGTTACGGTGAGGAGCAGGAACTTTTGCTCCGGAATGCGTAGCCAATGCCCCGCATCTAGACGCTCAGCCATCGGCGCGAACATGGGTGGGTGCATCTTTAAGAAATCCCAATAAGAGCAGGGTCCCTTAGGACCATGGGCACCACACCCGTTCCCACCATTTCCCCCGTGGCCTCCACGGACGAAGCCACCGATAGCCTATGCCAACAGCTCCATGGCATGGGCTAACTCGTGACGAGCAGCCAACATCTCGGTCATCATCTTTCTGGAGCAGCTTGGTCATTGGCTGAGCTATTTTGGAGAAATCCAAAATGAAGCGCCGATAGTATCTAGCAAGACCAAGGAACTAACGAATCTAGTGCACTAACTTGGGAGATTTCCTATTTGGCACATCTTGCACCTTGCTGGGATCTACAGAGATGCCATAAGGAGTCATAACATGTCCCAAAAATTGCACTCGATCTAACCAAAACTAACACTTGCTCAGTTTGGCATACAACTTGTGTTCTCTCAATCGAGTCAGTACTATCCGAAGGTGTTGGGCATACTCTTCCTTGTTCTTGGAATATATCAAGATATCATCAATGAATACCACCATAAACTTGTCTAACTCCGGCATAAAAACTGAGTTCATGAGATACATGAAGAATGCAGGAGCATTGGTGAGACCAAAAGACATGACTAGGTATTCATACAGCCCATACCTAGTAGAAAAAGCTATCTTTGGTATATCTTGTGGTCTAATCTTGATTTGATGAAAGCCTAAACGAAGATCAATCTTGGAGAACACCCTAGCACCAGCAAGTTGATCGAACAAAGTATCAATATGAGGTAAAGGATACTTATTTTTACCGCATTAAGAGGGCGGTAATCCACACACATCCAAAGAGTGCCATCCTTCTTTTTTCACAAAAATGGCTAGACAACCCCATGGTGATGAGCTAGGATGGATGAATCCCTTTTCCAACAACTCTTCTAACTGTTTCTTCATTTTAGCCAATTCCTTCAGGGCCATGTGGTACGGGCGTCGGGAGATAGGAGCAGTGCTAGGCTCTAACTCAATGAAGAACTCCACATCTCTATCTGGTGGCGACCCAAGTAGATCTTTAGGAAAGATATCTAGGAACTCATAGACCATAGGCATAGAGGCAAAAGCAGGAGAAGCTTCAGCATGAGCAGCAATAGGTAAGGTTGGATCTGAGGGCATAAGAAGAGACATCCTATCCTTAGAAGAAGGAAGCCATAACTCAACAACTCTCTACTTCAGATCCAAGACTACCCCATATACACGCAACTAGTTCATTCCCAAAATTGCATCAATGCCTTGCCTAGGCAGCACCATGAACTAGAGACGGTAAGTGTGAGTGGCTAGCACAAGCCCCACTATGTCTGTCCGAGTATTAACGCTCAACTGCGCACCTAGAGTACTGATTTTATAGGCAAAAGGTATAGCCATAAGAGGTATATTGTGCCGGTGTGCAAATCTCATGCTCATGAATGAATGTGATGCACCAGAATCAAACAACACATAAGCTGGATGGGAATCAATGGTGAACATACTAGCCATCACCGGTTCATTTTGCAATATTTCCTCAGCCTCCGTGAAATTAACCTGTCCAGATCGGCTCGCTAGCACTTTCTTCTTGATAACTATCCGCTTGATCAGGCGGGAGTTAGCTGAGGGCTGAGTAGACTAGGTAGGCTGGTTTTGCGGACACTCCCAGGCATAGTGGCCTTCCTTGCCACACTTGAAACAAGCATTAGGCTTGTTCCCCTATCCTTGATGAGGTGGGACTTGCTATCCCTAGGGCTACTAATATTGCACCTGCTGAGTAGGTGCACGATACTGAGTAGAAGGTGCCTGAAAGGTCTGCTGAGGCTATCGAAATGAATGCCCACCCGAAGACTGATAGGGCACCTGCCTGACAACCTATACCTTCTATGTCTAGGGGTGACTAGAAGACCTAGTAGCCACCTGCTTGTGCTTCCATTCTGCCTGAGAGTCACGCTATAATCCCTCCATGGCAATAGCAGTGTTCATCATCGCCCCAAAGGTCTGGTAGTTTCCTGTATATAACTCCTTCTACAAGGTTCAAGAGAGGCCACGATAGAAATGGTCCCTCTTCTTCTCATCTATATCAACATGAGTCCTAGCATACTATGACAAGTGGTTGAACTTGTTGACATAGTCCATCACGGACATGCCTCCTTGCTGAAGGTACAGAAACTCTGTCAACTTCCTCTTTAGAACACCAGTAGAAATATAATACTCTCTAAAGGCCATAGTGAACTCCTACTAGGTCACCCGGTATGGCAGAACCTCCTAAATTATAGAGCCCACATGCACCTGTCATTGTCCAATGACCTCTGACAACTATGCATATGTTCCCAGTAACTTAAGAAGACTATCAGATGTCCTCGGAGAACCCCAAACCATCCATGATTTCCGAGTAGGATCCCATTACAGAGTCATTGTAGTATTACAACATTTATTCAAATATCTACATCAGAGTAAAATAACGGAAGTCTTACAATAACTTAGTTTACAAACCAGTTGTTTCAAACCTTACAAACTAAGTTCAAATAATATTACAAACCATAGTAGTGGAGTGGCATTAGTAACATAATACAAACACACAATATAAGTACCCTGCCCAAGGGTCACACATTTACTCGGCATCATCAATCTGAACAACAGTCATGCAGCATGGTCCAAGATAGACCTACCCATGAGGCTCACCTACAACAAGGGTCAATGAACCCTGAGTACAAAAGTACTCAACAAGACTTAACCAAAAGGAAACTGATCAGACTCAGGAATGCAGGCTCAGGGATTCAAGGTATGGCTTTAGTAATAAACAAAGTTCTTTTGCGTAAAAGCTTTCTAACAAGATTCTTTTATTCAACATGTAAATCTGTCTCAAAATCATATATGTATCTGCCATGATCCGTAATGGGATCATGAACTTCATATCAAATGCTTTCTCAAAACTTCCTCAAGTTTCAGTTATTAACTACGATGATGAACAGTGAGTTGAGTCTCCATAACCGAGGAGCAACGACGATTCAAACCAATTATAACCCAGCTGGGGATTCCCAACCACATGACATATGCAGGTCCCTGACCTACATATACCAACCTACCCTCAGATCCTCCAAAACAAGAATGGGTCCACGCCACCTGAGAATACAGTACTCCACCAATCCAGCCCATTGCCACATGCTACTCTCGCCATCTCTCCACTCCCAGTGCGTGAGTAGCCATTCTCGTAATAGAATAGCCAAGTTAAGGCTTATCGGAGTATGTGATCGGTACTACAAAGTCTCACCTCATGCAATTCAACAACGGACGTGTCTTAATCGACACAGGTGGAAAGAAACCGCTCACAAGACCTCCATGTCTTGTGGCTCCCATACACCGAGTCCGCCTGGTCTAGATTTATTACTCCACATGCTCATATCTCATGATCACATAAATAACCAATCGTATCCAAGAAACCATTTATATCTCGTAGGTGACCGGTAATCACCTGACTTTTATCGTTCTAAGCATGGCTAAGCATAAATAAGCATTCTCAGATTGAAACGGGTAACAAGGTTGATATTGAAAAACAAGGTTGGTAATGCACCAATTAGGTTTTCACTCAACTCCTAATCACTTAATGCAGTATTGAAAAGCAAAAGCGATATAAATTTGTAAAACACAAGGTAGGTTTAAATGCATTTGGGGCTTGCCTTGGTTAACGGAAAAGTCCGGTTCCGGAGATGTTCCACAATTATCAAACCCGACCTCAACAGACGGATTAACCTCCTCCTCAACTTGATTGACTACCACATGCTCACTTTCGTTCACTACACATAGTAACAATGCCATGTTTAATATGATGCACGATATGAAACATGATGCTCGACAATGGATGTAAAAATTAATAACTCGAATACAACTTTCCTTCGCGGTACAGTTGCAAACCAACAACTAACTAAACCTTTTTTATAAACCCAAACACTTACTTTAAGTACCAAGGATTATCTTATACTAATGACCCAAGGTCATCACTCAATCCAAAAATTCAAACAAAAACCTAAATTAGTAAGGTTTACTATTTGCTTTTATGAATTAATTATTTAATTAAAAGATATGAAATAAATCAACTTTCTCCAAATGAGCTCAAAATTTTTATGAAGGCTAATCACATGATAACTAAGTGGCAAAACAATTTTCATAATTTTTGGATAAATAATAAAGCCTAGAAAAATCATGGAAGCTTATTTATTAATTAAATGAGCAATTTTTATTACATTCCAAATGTACTAAAAATCAACATTTACTATTTTTCATAAATAGTTTACATCATAGAGAGGTCACACAAAATTTTTCATAATTTTTGGAGCTCTAATTAATTCTATACAAAAATAACAAATCACAACACTATTCATTCAATTCAGCAAAATAGAAAAAATCCATTTTCAAACATAGAGTCACTGACAAGGTGACCCCACCTGTCAGCGTCTTCCTCCTGCCACAGCAGCGATGACCGCATGTTTGACCGTTGGTTACTCACCGCTGGTGAGGTCTCTGGCCACAGCTAATGTACTACCACGTTCTCCACATCACAGCGCGTCGATTGGTGGCAATAACTAGACTAATTACGGCGAGGTTCGAGCTTGACGCCAGCCATGGCGGTCACGACGGCGTGGCTGCGCTACGCTGGCAAAACAAGGCTGGTAGCTGTTAAATAAAAGGCCTAGGAAGCACCAGGAGCTCACCCCAAACACGCTCGAGCAGAAGGATGGACTGGAGGAGCAGCGGTGAAGCAGGTCGACGATCATAGTAGCCATGGCGGCGCAAGCTTCGTCGGCGGTGGTGCTCTGGTAGCTACGGTGGACAAAATGATCACCCAACAAAGCATAGAGTATCATGGCAGCAAGGCGAAGCTAAAGGGATGCTAAACAAGGACAGATACACACCGTGGAGAGCTGGCCACGGTGACGTGCACCCGACGACGGTGTTGCCGGCCGCGAGGAAGAAGGCCGCGCTCTGTAGTTTCCCGATAGAGTCAAGCTTCGAGAGCTGGTCGACTGGGTGCGCAAGGAGCAAGTGGAGTGATGAAGGGCTTTGCTGCGACTAGAACGGCGCTACGGCGACGGCACGGGCTCGTCGGAGTTGGGCGGTGGCAACGAGAAAAGCAGAGGAAGAAGAAAAAAGAAAAAATGCGATGGCACAAGCTTAATAGAGTGGCCAGGAAGCAAGGAGATGACATGCAGCAGCCTGCTCATGCCAACGTGAAGCCGGAGAAGGCCACAGGCACGACTGGAAGCCAGAAGAAGGTCACCGGCGGTGAGGTGTCGCCCGCGGGTACCGTTCACCGAAATTACAGAATTGCCACTTGTCTAATTTCCCAAATTACTCCCAAATTTATAAAGCAACCCAAAAATATCCAAATATAAAAGTTGTTCCAAATTCAAAGTTCTACAACTTTGCTTTAATAACCATACTCTAATTCGGTCTACATTTTGAAATGCAAGTTTAAATTCAAAAGGGGACACTTTAAGTACATTTCGCCTTTTCAAATTACTTCAAATTTTATATAACAACTTTGAAAAATCCAAAAACAAACTTCGTACAACTTGACAAGCTCTACACTTTTGCTTATAGGCTCAACCCCAAAATATGCTTAGATTTTGAATTGGTTTTCAGGGTAGAATTTAAATACTAAAAATCAAGGTTTTCAGAAATTCCAAAGCAATACAAAGATTTTGAACTTGATTCAAACCATACAAGTCAACACATATACATAAAAGTAAACTTATTTTAGTGTATGCATATAAAAAGTTTCACTAACACTAAAATGATGTGCAATGCATATGATGACATGGTAGGTTTTAGTATTTAAACACCCGAGGTGTTACACCCGATGATCCGTCGGCTGCATGGCATTAAATGTGCTCACCATGCACTAGCAGATCCCAATAGTTGTTGCGCTACAAAGTGCACCTTCTGCTCCTCAGTTACGGTGAGGAGCAGGAACTTTTGCTCTAGACTGCGCAGCCAATGCTCCACATCTAGAGGCTCTGCCATCGACATGAACGTGGGTGGGTGCGTCTTTAAGAAATCCCAATAAGAGCAGGGTCCCTTAGGACCACGGGCACCACCCCCATTCCCACCATTTCCCTGATGGCCTCCATGGATGAAGCCACCGATAGCCTATGCCAGTAGCTCCATGGCACAGGCTAACTCCCGACGAGCAGCCAACATCTCGGTCATCATCTCCGCAAGAGTCAACAGAGGTGGTAGTGGCGGAGGAGGAGGAGGAGCCAAAAGTGGGGCCTCATGGCCCTCCCCATTGCTGTTCCCATTACCCCGGCCACTTTCACCTTGGCCTTCACCAAGACCATGGCCCGCTCCGGCACTAGTGCTCCCACGACCGGATCTCAAGTTCATCTGAAAATAGATAGGAACCGACCATTTAGGACAACCCTCTAGATCAGGAATATGAGGTTAGAGAAATGATAAGACATTTATTAAAACATTCTTTTAATTCATCCTATCAATTTACTAATCCAATTATATATGTAGGGAGAGTTTAGTTGAAGCAAAATTCTCTTTTCATGATGTAAGCATCAGCCTGTACATTCACTCAAGCCAAAATATAGCGGCATTCGCAAAATTTTCAGCACATCGCACACTCACTTTCCGCTTGCTAAACGATTCTTACAAAGTGTAAGTTAGTGTACCTATAGAAAACTGATTAGATAAAACAAGTGCCGCTATCCTAGGTAGACCATATTGCTAGGGCTTATACTTATTTACATAATTTTATCACATCCTACTTTTCTCAAAACTTTTGTTGGTCAAATTTTAGGTTTTGGAAAAGAGTGGTGAAACTCGTAGACTCATTATTGGCTCTGATATCAACTGTGGCAGAACCGCCCAAAATAATGCACTTACAGAGATGCTTGTCTTCCACTAGACACTAAGCACCCCAAGAGCGAGCTACATCAGGCGGATTCCATCGAGCACACCCCAAGAGAGAGCCCGAATGGTCCACATTTTCCCCCAAGGATCCAATAATGAGAATGAGTTATAATACTTAGTCCATTTTATACATCTAGAGTTCTTAAAAATATATTATTATAGTACTAAATTCAGAGTGCCGAAATTTAATAGCGGAATGAAAAGAAACATCTATCGATAATACACAAGGATCCGTCTGTGCCCACTAGAAGATTCCTTCACACAATGGCTACTCCTCAAGCAGTACCTGCAATAGGGGTAAATAAATCCTGGGTACACAATGTACTCGCAAGACTTATCCGACTAGTGGGAATAATTTCCCGACTCCAAGGAATATTGTTTACACTAAAATTTGGGAAGAAGAACGCGAAACTCGAAGCTTCCAAAATTATGTCGATAAAGGAATCAATTGCATAAAGATCGATATCAGCTGATTTAGATGTAATACTGGAATCAGCTCTCTTTGAATGACGTTAGTAGATAACGATAATGGGCTACAATTGGCGTCGGGAAATACATATTGGACTCTACAAAAAGGGAAAGATTAGGGTCTAAGTTATCTTAAGATAGGAATGTTTTCTTTTATACCAAAGATTGTAATGAGTCGTACTTGACTAGGATTCATGTTTTGGCTCTAGGTATAAATATTGGACCCCGGCTATTGTAAAAAGGATATCCAATCAATCAAATACAATTTACCTTTTTTTTGGCTCCGGCCAACCCTTAGGAGTAGGGGTAGAGTAGATCTCGATGAGTTCTTCTGCAAGCAGGGCTGCATCGATCCGGTCGACCTTTGGTTTGTCTGTAAGTACCATCATGGTTTATACTTTGGTTTGTATGGCTGCATCGATCTGGTCGACCTCCACTATGAACTTTAGTATAAGCTAGTTATCGACTCTTGTCTAGTTCAAGTATGGCTACATCAATCCGATCGACCTCCACTGCTCGAACCAGATTAAGGTCAAGTTATCGGCTCTATCTAACAGTGTCATCCTTCGAGTAGATTCATTAAGTTACCAATCTTGCTGATGTTTTTTTATTATTAGTTTGCAGCAACATCAATCCACCCGGTCAAGATTGAGTTAGATCGGCCATATATCCTTTCAGTCCGTCGTTCGCTTTATTACAACATGATGTTTCTTACTCTGAGTGATGGGTTATGTTTTATCGGTTGTTCTACTTCGATCTTGACTGTGCATAGTACGCGGTTAAGGCGTGTATGATCTTGAAGAGGTTTGTTGGTTAGTTAAATCTAGTCTATAGTTCGCTATTATGGCTGTAACGATCCGCTCGATCCCCACTAATGGCACTATAGATTTGGAGGATGCTAGTGAGTAGATTTGTTCTCAATTAGGCATGACCTTAACTATTTGCTATGCTTGCATTGGCTAAATAGTTGATCGCCTATGCTTTAATGTCTATAGTGTGTGTCTATGATTCTGTTAAGCGTGAATAGATCTGTGTACTTTAAGGGTTTGATTTGTTGTCTTTATTATGATTGCATCGATCCGGTCGAACCCCACTATTAGAGATAGTAGGTTAAGTCTGATGAGTCCATAGGTTTATCCATGTGAAATAGTCGATTATTCACACGATGTAGTCCCATTTCACCTGAATCGGCTATTTCAGTCGATTCATCTATGCCTTCATGTATAGCATGTCTTTCGGAAAGCCTATCGAAGTATAGATGGTTTTATGGATTTTTCGATTTTAGTTTGTTATTATCATCATAGCTACCATCGATCTGGTCGAACCTCACTGTTGATGGTAACAAATTAGATTTAGAGCGTTTGTAGATCCATTGGTATTAGACAGTCAATTTGTTTGCATGCTATATCTTTTCCTGATTAAGATTCATTGGCTCAAGGATTCATACTGGTAATTTCCACCTAGCTGATGATCTCATTTACGTCTGCTGGCATTGTACTTATCAACCTAAAACTAATCGTGATCCATAAGCTTTACTATCCGTGACAGCCGATTTCTGTGCGTATCGGCTATTTAGTCGATTTTCCCGTCTGGCTGCTCCCGAAGCAACACATATGGAACTGTCTAGGCAAAGACCAACATGTTCCATCTTAAATTACTGATAAACTTTCTATCCTTATCAATTGTAGGGTCAAATTGACTATCATGTCTCGGGAGGAATTCATAGGATCGGTTACCCCTGTGTTGAAGCCAAGCGGATCTCTAGCTCTATCAAGTAGATCCTTCTGGCTTAATGTGTGTCGACGCATTTTTGTGCCGACAAATATGAGAAGCTTTATGGTTTGCTGGGTTTCCTTTTTTGTAGAAATCAATACTAATTGTGCATCCTTATGTAAGTTTATTATTGGTAGTCATGATTATTTCATTATCTAGCCATTCTATGTAAGCACCTGTTCTACTTTCAAGCAAGAGTTGTGCAAATAGTTCCATTTCACCACCATTCCTCTTTTAGTACTTACTATGATGCTAGAGTATAGACAAGCCATACTAGATCGCCCGGAGATTTGTGAATCAATGTGCCCAGCTAGGTACCCTAAAACACATGCCCCACTTGTACCCTAGGCACAAGCAGGACCAACCCACTACTCTCTTGTCATAGGGTCCAGATCCCCATCAAAACTTGGACTCCAAGCCCCCGCTCCTGAGTCCCGGACTCAGTGCGATGCTTAGAGCTCCACCATCCCCGTCTCTAATCAGTCGGTTCAAAAAGAGATGGAACCCATGACAAGAGAGCAACAAGCCTTCCCTGTGCCCATATACAAGTATGTGCTTAGGATAATAAGTCTATGACTTGCCTAGAGTCCATTGCAATGGCCGGTCCTTAACTAACGTAGACAGGGAAAAAGTGTAACCAAGCTATGCCCCATTGGCCACAGGACACAACCTCTTACACCCACCAATACAAGAACCATATCCCTACCTGGTCTCCATTTTTCCTTTCCACCATTTTGTCATGAGTGTCTCAAGTGAACAACTGATAGTGATATTGTGCAGCACAACAGGATGTAACAAATTAAATCCATCTTCCAACAATGCTTCCAAAGTGTTGCAATGAGATTTGCGACTAAGTGCATCTGCTACAACATTGGCTTTTCCTAGATGGTAGTGCACTTTCAAATTGTAGTCCTTGATCAGCTCTAACCATCTTCGCTGTCTCATGTTCAGTTCAGGTTGAGTGAAGATATATTTGAGACTTTTGTGGTCAGTATATATGTGACATATGTTGCCCAACAAATAATGTCTCCATATCTTTAATGCATAAACCACTGCTGCAAGCTCTAAATCATGCATAAGGTAATTGACTTCATGCTTTCTCAACTACCGAGAAGCATAGGCAGTAACTCTTCCTTCTTGCATAAGCACACACCCCAAACCTATACCCGATGCATCACATAACACATCAAAAGGCTTTTCAATGTTGGATTGTGCTAAAATAGGAGCTGTAGTTAACAGGGTGCTTAGGGTGTGAAAAGCTGCTTCACACTCTAGTGTCCAACTGAACTTTTCATCTTTCTGAAGGAGTCTAGTCATGGGCTTAGCTATCTTGGAGAAATCCAGAATGAAATGACGATAGTAACCTGCTAACCCTAGAAAACTCTAAACCTCATGAACCGAAGTCAGGGCCTTCCGATCCATGACCTCTTATACTTTAGATGGGTCTATAGATATTCCATCTCTTGATAAGATGTGACCTAAGAAAGGTACTTTGCTCAACCAAAATTCACATTTGCTAAACTTGGCATATAACTTATGTTCCCCCAATCTAGACAAAATAATTCTTAGATGCTCTGCATGATTTGCCTCATTCTCTGAATAAATTAAGATATCATCAATAAACTCAACCATGAACTTGTCGAGCTCAGGCATGAATACTGAATTCATCAAGTACATGTAGTAGGCAGGAGCATTTGTCAGTCCAAAAGACATGACCAAATACTCATACAAGCCATACCTAGTGGAGAAAGCAGTTTTAGGTATATCCTCTAGCCTGATCTTAATCTAATGATAGCTTGCCCTCAAGTCAATCTTGGAGAATACCTTTGCTTTTGCCAACTGATCGAACAAGATATTGATATGAGGCAAATGATACTTGTTTTTGATAGTCATAGCATTAAGTGGTCTATAATCCACACACATTCTCAAAGACTTGTTTGACTAACCTATGCTTGTTTGACAGCAGCCAGGGGCTGGCGGGACTAGGCATCTCCTCACTTCCCATGCGGGAGGAGTGGATACCTAGCCTACAACGAGTTGCGATGAGTGGTGGAGGAAGCAGGCAGGCAGCGCACGACCTTCCTTACTATGTGTGGGGGTATTAACCCCTATACCCTTATGGCTAAGCTTGGGCCAGCCCGGATTAGTGGGTCCAGTCCACCAAAAGATGACGCACGGCCCAGCCAACCTGTTCAGAGTCCCGCACAAGGAGTCAAGACAGATTTAGCGATCAAGCAAGATCTTGGTCAGTTAGGATAGGAATCCTTATCCGGCCACCTATGGCAATTGTAACTGACTAGGATTAGTTTCCAGATCTATAACCCTACCCCCAGACTATATAAGGCGGGTAGGGGACCCCTCTAAAAACATCTCTCATTGACATACAACAATACAATTAGACGCAGGACATAGGTATTACGCCTTCTTGGTGGCCGAACCTGGATAAAATCTCATGTTCGTCTTGCATCACCATCTTGTTTGTGGCTTGCGCATCTGTCTGTCGACAATCTACTACCTTGGGCATACCCCTAGGTAGACTGCCGACCATATTTCATCGACAGTGGTGCGCTAGGTAGGGGGTGTGCATATTGCTCTCCAAGCGAACAAGACGATCATCACCTCTGGCTCCATGGCTACGCCAAATAGCCTCGCATTCACCATCGGCCAGATCACCTGGACCACCGGCTCCGACGACTTCATTGCCATGACCACAGAGGAGGCACGGATTCAATCTACATCGACCACTACTTCACCTGCATCGGCTACGGCTCTGACCACGATGGACATGGCTCCGACCACGATGGACACGGCTCCGACCACGATGCATCTGGCTCCGACCACGGTACATCTGGCTCCGACCATGGTACATCTAGCTCTGACCATACCCGCATCGTCTTCAGCCATGCCGACAACCCGTCATCCGCTTCCTCGCTACAAAGGGAAGCAGATCGACAACACCAACCTGCTCGACTTCATCGATCGGGTTGGCACCAAACTTGCCGAAACCCTAGCTCTGGTAAGTTCAATTCAAAGTCAACCTAACGAGCAGGTAACTGCTACCCACAATAGATCTACCTGACCAGCTCGGGCCAGTTATCCTGCATGACTTGGTACGGATCTCATGGTCACATCTACTCCTGAAGGGCGTTTCGCTCGACGTCGGCCAGCCCCCGCGACAGGCCTCTGGCTTTCCGAGTACAAAGCCTTGACAAAGAACTACTAGGGCCAACCCTATGACCTGCAAAATGCTGCCTCCAACTACGTGTATAATGTATAGCGCTGCTCAGATCTGTGTTTTGTACATCGACCCCGGCCGAATTCACGCAACTTCATCAACATGGTCCGGATTGAAGATTATCAAGAAGGATCCATCCACATAGTCCAAGAGGGTGACTCCAGCTCCTCGTCTGACATCGCATCTAATGCCTCTGTCCACACCGAGCTTTAGCATCATGAGGATGAAGGCGTCGAATATGATCTGGATATCCCAGACCACGCCCTGGAGTTCCCACAATTCCCGCCTTTCCCACCAAGGCGAGGGGATTTGATCAATGTTGTCAGCAATGATGAACCGCCAGCAGTTGGCAAAATAGAACAAGAAAGGATTGCACGCGAGGCACACAATATTGACCAATTTAATCGCTGGCAAATCGAAGCTGAAGCAGAAGAGGAGGCACGATGCATAAGGGTCTAGCCACGCGACCTCAACAATGCTTTCAACAGGGTGGGGGACAAACAGGTCTTCTAGACTCCAAGCACCAACATAGCCATCGCTATGGCAACAATGCAACGGCTACCCAACACCCCAGAAACCCAAGCAGTTCGCGATGATATACAGGCTTATCTAATAGCCGCTATGGCTTAGACCGCAGAGATGGTGAATCAAGCCCGGGCTCCATCTATTTCAGTCGAATCAAGCCATAGCTACCAATACTCAAGTCGCTCATAGCCACTCAACCAACATGGCTCACACAATAATGACCCATCAGACAACCGTCACGGCGGAGATGGTGGTTATGATGGTGGTCGGGATGACAATCGCCGTCGGGAGGACAATCGCCGCGACGTTTGGGATGACAACCGCCGAGATAACCGCGATAATCACCGCGGGAACCATAGTCGCAGAGCTAATCAGGATGGCAACCAGGATCACTGTGATGGCAATAACGATCTCCGCCGCTACCTTGGGGAACGCGATCTACACGATCGCATCAACCAGAGAGCCAACGATCGAGCATCCCACGAAAGTTATCGTTGTATGGAATATGACACTACCCACGGCCCGCTGGGTTTGAAGCAGTTTACTCCTCACCTTTGCCAAGTCATAAGGCCCAAGAACTTCAAGCTCGAGAAACTTCAGAAGTACGACAGCAAGGAGAACCCCAAATTATGGGTCATGCTCTACAAAACTGCATGCAGATCAGCCATGGCTGACGAGTATGTCATGTCTAACTACTTCCCAGTCGCTGTTGGCCATGTAGGTCACCAATGGCTGGTCAGCTTGCCGGCGAACTACTTTGACTCTTGGCAAGAGCTCAAGCAGGCTTTCATCGACAACTTCATTGCAACTTGTAAGCAACTGGGAAACAAATACGATCTGCAATGGATTTGAGATCGGAAAGATGAGCCACTATGCGAGTACGTCCGGCGTTTCTCGAAGATGCGCATCAAGGTCCCATCAATCTCTAACAACGAGGCAATTGAGGCTTTCATCATTGGCCTCTGCTTCCATGATGCCCTAAGGGACAAGCTCCTCCGCAAGAGACCTGAATCGGTCACAGCGCTCCTGGCCACCGCTAAGAAATATGCGGACGTCGACGATGCTAAAAAGATAATTATTGAAGAAGCAGCAAGGGTTCCACATTCTGACCACCCCCCACACCACGACGACTACCACAGCAACCATGGTCGAAACAACAATTTTGACCGCCGCAACCAGCGCAACGACTCCCACGACCACCGAGACCAACGTAATTAGCGGCATAACCGCCACGATGATTACAGGGGCAAGCGTGCTCGGGAAGACGACGGCGAGGTCAACACCGTCAAAAAGGGTGGCGGACATCGTAACTACGAAGACGACTATGCCAAAGCATTGAAAGGGCCCTGCTAGCTCCATCCTAAGTCAAACCATACCATGGAGAATTGCCATGTTCTCAAGTCTGTCTACACGCATCAACAGGCTCTGGATACATCCGACAAGCCTAATGACGTAGGGGAACAGTGCAATGAGGAAAACGACGATGAAGACGTAGATCCTCGTCACAAGTACATCAAGCCAACCGATCGCGTGCACACCATCATCGGAGGCAAAGTGTCCATCGAGACCAAACAAGAACGCAAGCTGCTCACCCGCGCTTGTTTGAACGTGGCCAACACCAACAACCTCCTCACCGATCCATGGCTCCCTCCGTGGTCTCACCACGAGATCTCCTTCAGCAGAAAGGACTAATGGGCCACAATACCTGAGTTAGGATGTTTTCCCCTGGTCCTTGATCCTTGTATCAACAAGGTTCAGTTCGACAGAGTACTGATCGATGGCGACAGCTCCATCGATATACTGTTCAAAAATAGTCTGCCCGCCCTGAAGATAGCCTAGGCGGACCTCAAGCCATATGAAGCACAATTCTAGGGTGTTCTCCCCAGACAGAGCTCTACACCTCTTGGGCAGATCACGCTACCTATGCAGTTTGGGACCTCGGACCACTTCCGCACTGATTACGTCAACTTCGTGGTCGCCGACTTTGACGGCACCTACCATGCTATTCTTGGTCGACCGTCACTCACCAAGTTCATGGCCATACCTCATTATAGGTATTTGGTGCTCAAGATGCCTACCGAGAAAGGAGTTCTAACCCTCTGAGGCAACATGTACGCAGCTTATACCTGCGAGGATGACAGTTTCAAAATAGCAGAGGCTCACGACCTCTCTATTCGCATGGCCGAGACCATGCTCGACGCTAAGAAGACCTCAGCCAACCACCTGGAGATCCTAGAGCTTGAGGCTCCATGCAAGAACATCAAGTCCAAGGAGCACAAGGTGATCCAGCTGGTCGACGGTGATCCTAGCAAAATAGCCCTTATCGGGGCTAACTTGGATCCCAAATAGGAAGACACGCTCGTCAGGTTTTTGAGGAGCAACATGGATGTGTTCGCATGGAAACCTACCGACATGCCTGGTGTACCTTGGAACTTGATCAAGCACTCCTTGAATGTCAACAGCAAGGCCATACCTATCAAGTAGAAGCTACGATGGTTCGCTCACGATAAGAAGGAGGTGATTAGGGTAGAAGTTACATAGCTTTTGGCAACCGGATTTATCAAAGAAGTGTATCATCCGGAGTGGTTAGCCAACCCAGTTCTTGTACGTAAAAAGAATAATGAATAGAGAATGTGCGTTGATTACACTAATCTCAACAAACACTGCCCTAAGGACCCCTTTGGCTTACCTCGCATAGACGAGGTCGTAGATTCAACCACCGGTTGTGAGCTGCTTTCCTTTCTCAATTGCTACTCTGGTTATCACTAGATCGCTCTCAAAAAGGACAATCAGATCAAGACATCTTTCATCATGCCTTTCGGCGCCTACTGCTACATGACTATGTCATTCGGGCTCAAGAACGCTAGGGCTACCTACCAACACGCCATACAGGCCTGCCTTACAGATGAGATAAAAGACGACCTTGTAGAGGCTTATGTTGATGATGTAGTTGTCAAAACCAAGGAAGCACATACCCTTGTTGACAATCTGGAACGCACCTTCGCAGCCCTCAATACATTCCAATGGAAATTAAACCCAAAGAAGTGCATATTTGGTGTTCCTTCTGGTATACTGCTTGGCAATGTCGTCAGTTACGACTAAGCCTGGGCGTTCGGGTTACCCGATTTTTTCGGGTCGGGTAATTCGGGTAATTCAAAATTCGGGTAATAAAAATTGCTACCCGATATTACCCCCGAAAAAACACTACCCGCAAATTCGGGTACCCGATAATTCGGATTCGGGTTTGGGTATTACCCGATATACCCTAATTTACAGAAAACAACAAACTACACTAAATTTCAGTAGCGATCTATACATAATTTCAGCAGCAACTTGTATAGAATTTCAATAGCAATTTGTAGAGAATAATATATTACAGTCACTCATTCAAATAGAGAGAATTATATTCTAATAAAGTGATAAGTTAAATGGTTCAGCTAACAACACATGATGAATACAAAGACAAAACAAATCTTTGGGTAGTTCGGGTAGTTTGGGTACCGGGGGATATTACCCGAATTACCCAAACTAATTTCGGGTAATCAAAATCGCTATCCGAATTTGGGATCGGGTACCTCGGGTTCAGGTAATTCGGGTCCGGGTTCGGGTAATTCGGGTATGGGTAATGGGTATTGGGTATTTTGCCCAGGCTTAGTTACGACGACATACGCCCTAATCTGGAGAAAGTCAAAGCTATCTTAGACATGAAGCCCCCCAAAAAGGTGAAGGATGTCCAGAAGCTTACCGGATGCATGGCTGCTCTCAGTCATTTCATATCAAGATTAGGAGAAAAAGGACTACCATTTTTCAAACTGCTCAAAGCATCCGAGAAGTTTGAGTTGTCGGAGAAAGTAGACGTTGCCTTCACGTAGCTAAAACAATACCTTACATCACCTCTAGTCCTCACTGCTCCTAGAGAAGATGAAACTCTCCTACTTTACATTGCGGTAACCAATCGGGTGGTCTCCACTACCATGGCGATCGAGCGCGATGAGCTGGGCCATGCCTATAAGGTACAGTGACCAATTTATTTCATCAGTGAGGTACTCAATGAATCCAAGACTAGGTACCCATAGATTCAAAAACTGCTCTACGCCATACTGATAACATCCCAAAAGTTGAGACATTACTTCGACGGATATCGTGCGGTGGTCATGACCGAGTATCCTTTGGGGACATCATTCGCAATAAGGATGCAAATGGGCAATGGAGCTATGCCCTTTCTCCTTGGAATTTGCAAGCCGTACTACAATCAAGTCTCAGGCACTTATCGATTTTATCGTCGAGTGTACAGACTTAAGCATGCCTGCCTCTTAGGGGCCTGATGAGTATTGGAAGATGTACTTCGATGACTCTCTCAACATCGATGGTGTAGGAGCAGGAGTTCTTTTCGTGTCACCATCCAAGGAGCAGCTCCGGTACGTCCTCAGGATTTATTTCCCAGCATCTAATAACACCGCTGAATATGAAGCATGCCTACATGGTTTGCGCATTGCGGTTGAGCTCGGTGTTAAACGTCTCTATGTCTATGGAGACTCGGCTCTGGTCATCAACCAACTCAACAAGGACTGGGACACGACCAGCGAAAAGATGGACGCATACTACAAATTGATAAGAAAGCTGGAAGGCAGGTTCTATGGCATCAAGTACGCACACATGGTCCAGGACAAAAATCAAGCAGCAGATGCGCTGTCAAAGTTAGGATCATCCTGAGCCAAAATCCCACATGGCGTATTCGTCCATGACCTGCTCATGCCTTCCATCGAAGAGGAAGATTCCACGGTCGACAAAGCTCTAGACCAGCAATTGGTGGCTATGGTTCCGGCGTCGAGCACCACCGAGCCGCCTCCGACCACTCATGAGCCCGACTGGAGAATACCTTTCATCAAGTACTTAACAGATGGCAGCGGTACACTGATCGGATAGAAAATGAGCGCCTGATGCATCGCAGTAAGCAGTATCTGCTTGTCGATGGCAAGTTATGGCGCAAAAACACAAAGGAGGAAATCTTGATGAAGTGTATAACCCAGGAGGAAGGCGAACATCTCCTGGACCAAATCCACTCTGGCTCCTGCAGCAACCACACGGCCACAAGAACACTAGTCAGTAAGGCTTTCCAAGCAGGGTTCTATTGGCCGTCAGCAGTAGCCGACGTAGAGAAGCTAGTCCACCACTGTGAGGGTTGTTAGTTCTTCGCCAAAAGAATCCACGTACCAGCACATGAGATCTAGACAATACTAGCCTCTTGGCCCTTTGCATGCTGGGGACTGGATATGATCGAGCCCTTCAAACTGGCTCCTGAGAAATTTACATGCGTCTTTGTGCTGATCGACAAATTTTCTAAGTGGATAGAATACATGCCTTTGGTACAGGCGTCCTTAGAAAAGGCTGTCATGTTCCTCGACCAGGTCATCCACTATTTCGGCATACCCAATAGTATCATAACTGATCTGGGTACTCAATTCACCGGGAACGCTTTTTGGGACTTCTGCGATGAAAGGAGCATAGTAGTAAAATACGTCTCGGTGGCGCACCCTAGAGCTAATGGACAAGCCGAGTGGGCAAATGGCATGATCTTGGATGCATTAAAGAAGAGGATGTATAGAGAAAATGACAAAGCTCTCGAAAGATGGCTCAAAGAGTTACCAGCCGTGGTCTGGGACCTCAGAACTCAGCCCAGTCGTAACACCGACGTCTCACCATACTTTATGGTTTACGGCGCTGAGGCAGTCCTCCCACCAGATATAGCTTTTAGATCAGCACAGGTAGAGAACTTCGACAAAGGCAAGGTCAATGAAGTATGGGAGCTAGAAGTGAATAGTGCAGAAGAGAAGCGGCTCGATTCTTGTGTATGTACAGCCAAATACCTTGCTGTTTTGCGTAGGTACTACAACAAGAATGTTAAAGAGCGGTTCTTCGTGGTCAGGGACCTAGTCCTGAAGTGGAAGACGAACTAGGCTGGTGTCCATAAACTCGCAACCCCATGGGAGGGGCCTTTCATGATCTAGGAAGTCACACGACCAACGTCTTACAGGTTAGCTCACCTAGACGGTACTGACGTACCAAATTCATGGCATATCGACAAGCTTAGACATTTCTATGCTTAACTACTGAGATATGTACTCCTCTTATACTTTCAATTTACTTCAATAAAGTTATTATGATTTCTCCGACCACTCTGATGTGTCACCTTGAATTTTACGGCTATTTTAACTTAGCCAGACAAAGCCGACCACCATTCCTTCTCAGGTTTTCGGAGCAGGCCCTGTCTCCAATTCCTCCCAATGCGTGCACGAGATCCGCTCTCTACACTATGAGTGATCGGCAGGTCCCCCCTGGTTTGACTCATCTACGTCTATGTGTGCATAGGTCACACACCTCACACTCTAACCACATGGCAAATCGGGGCCGTACAAACTTTTCAGGATGACGCATCGAAAAAACTGGTACAACTAAACAGAACGCTAACATGTTCTCACTTAGTTACACAAAAAGGAATCTCAAGCTTAAATATGTTTTATACAAAACAAACAAGCTTATGATGATATACAGTTACGTTATTACAAGCTTCCCTAAAGAGGCCCAAGTTTATAATAACACAATTACGACCTTCTTCTACAGCTCTAGCCTATTCTATTGGCTGGTCGGGACACGTGGCACTCACTGCTCGCTGCTTCTGATATCCTGCTCGAGTCTCGGGGACTCTTGTACTGGTCGAGCTGAAGGGGATGGCCCTGCCGATGCCTGGCTGGTCGAGACCGTAGGTTTCGTCGGTTGGCTTGCAACTAATGGCATTTCCAGCTGACTTGTTGATGGCGTACCCTGTACAGGTGCTGTCCCACCTCCACATAGGTTAATGTCACCAATTATCTTTGACGACAGGTCTAGCTGGGTCATCCGAAGCTCCTCAGCCTTGTCTAGATCTACCTCCTTCGGGTACCCAGCCTCCAGGCACTTGAGGTCGATCAGAGGGTAGTGAGCACGCACCATGCTTAGCACATGTGCACCCGTGTACTCACCCGCCTCCTTTACGAACTCTTAGAACCATCCCCACGCCTTTCGGCATCTCTTGACCAGCCCAAGCTATGGTGTCCTCGGCACTTCCTCTATAAGCGCTGGGTCGATAAGGTCGAGGATGGGCAAAATACCAGTTGCCACCTCCTGGCACCAGTTCTTTCATGTGTCCCGATCCTCGGTGACCTCTAGGCATCGCGCCTTCCAGCCGTCACGATCTTTCATCATGGCTTCTAGATGTTTCTTGGCATTTACTTTCAAAACTGCAAACAGTACAAGACATCAAAATGTAACAGCACAACAAGATAAGGTGGGCAACAGAATGAGCAAGGTGGTCTAGAACACTTACTTTTTAGTTCCTCCTTCATCTTGGTTGTGCGGTTCCGGAGTTGAGACTGGTCACATGCCAGTTTCTCATTGTCCTCCTTTTGGTGACCACACTCTGCAGTTACACGGCTATTCTCCTCTTGGACGTGGGTTACTTCGGCTTCTAAGCCTGCACTACAGTTGTCACTACCAAATGCAACAACATGTGTCATGAACTTGATGTGATAAAATGACAACTTACTTGTTTTTTCCTGCTCTTTGTTACTAAGCTGGATGACTAGGTTCTGGTGTTGTGCCTCTCGCTCCATCCTCTCCTGGTTGGTGGCTTCAAGTTGGCAGCACAAGCGTTCCACCTCGGCCGCCAGTTCTCTATTATTTGTCGTGATTCCCACAATCTGGTCAAAGCACCTCTTTTGGTACTTTGCGGTCTTCATCAAGTCCTGCATATAAACAAGCTAAGTCAGATAGTTCGACTAAATAGCAGGGTCAAGTGGTCAAGCCAAGCATACTTGGACTTCTGTCACCAAACGTTTTGCCGCTCGTTCAACTTTTAGGGTCTCTTCGACCTCTGGGATTTCCTCATGCATAACCCACTCGTCGTTCTACCAATGTGACACATATACATGTTGTTGCTTGTCTTAGGGACGGCCTAGGACCTCTTCTACTTTGTCCTCTTTGGCCTCTTGTTCAGAGGGCAGCGCTAGTCTAGAGTTTGTAGTCTCTACGACCACTATGGCTTTCCCATGAGCCGTAGCATTGGCAAGCATGCTCTGTGCCACCTCTAACTGCTGCTCCTCAGCTTGGTCTGGTTCCCTTGGTGCCAAGGTATCCCCCTCAGCAGGGTTAGTGCTCGGAGCACTTGTACTTGGCTCGACTCTCTTCTCGACCAGCTGCTCAAGGACTGTGGTTTGGCCGCTTGTCTACTAAGGTTCCAATGGAATTTCTTCTACAGGTTCCTCCATAGCCGGCTGTTGGGCAGTTCTTTCTGCCAGTACTAGCAAAGCCATGCCACACCCGGCTAGCTGGTTGGGATTTTTGGTGGACGCTGACCTAATACATCAATGATAAGTTCAGAAGACAACAGTATCCAATACAAATTGTAAGCTTACATCAAGGTTACAAGTACTTATAGCTTGGAAGCACAGAATGATGTGGCAAAGGAGTGTCTCTTTGACCGTGCTTGCTCCACGTGCTCGGTGGGTTCCACTGGGTCTTTTTTCATGACCAGTACCGACGCTGAGGCTTGGTGCTCGACCCCTTTGCTGCTTGTCCTCTGTGTTGCAGTGGTCAGAGATGCGATCCCTGCTGGCACAGAGGAGCCACCCTACTCTGTTGACTCTAGTTGTCTCCTCCTCTTTCGAGGGACGAGTCAGAAGATGTCTACATCCTCTATTTCATCATCTAACAGTGGGAAGATGGCCTAACAACGTTTGTTGGCCGCTGGCCGCTTGTCAGTAGCCCTGGCCGTTGCCTCCTCCCCAACCCCGAGTACCGCCTAGTCGACGTCTTCGGCCCTGGCAGTAGTCTGGGCGGTTGGGTCGGCAACTTGTGGCCGATCCACACTAGGGGGTGGAGACACGAATACTGCTACCCTGTCACGACCATTATTCTAGGAAACATAAAGGCGACAACATAGTGAATTTTTGTTACAACATAACTATACAGGTACAAGGAAGCATAATTTACCTTTGGGGGAGGTCAGGCCAGCTTGAAGGCATGCTCAATGTCACTTAACCTCACATAATTGGGATCAGCTAAGTTGAATAGCTCCCCAATCCTGGCCTTGACTTCGATCATGTCAAGCGCCTCTTTTCTGGTCCTCGTTGGATCTGCGCTCCCCTGGTATTCGTAACTAGGATGTACCCTCCTCTGGTAGGGCTGGATCCTTCGACTGATAAAGTTCCCGACCATGCTTGGATCATCTAGCTTCCTCCATGGGATCATCTCGAGCAGTTCTGTGAGCTGTTCTAAGTGCTCAGGCTTCTCCGACCAGCTATTCTTCTTCTCTGGAATCAACCCCGTGTCACACAGGGTGATCGTGTTCGGCTCTTCGCAGATGTAGAACCACTTCTTGTACCATTCATCCAGCGATGTGTTCCAAGGGCAGTGCAAGTACTAGGCCTTCATCCCATCCCGCAGGTTGAGGTATACGCCTCTGGCTATCTTCGAGCCACCACTTCCTTTCTTCCATAGACAGAACAGATGGCGAAAGAGGTCGAAATGGGGCTAGAAGCCACCATAGGCTTCGCAAAGATGGATGAAGGTGGAGACAAGAAGAATCGAGTTGGGATGCAGATTGCAAATCCCAATCTTGTAATACAAACAGAGCCCCTGAAGGAAAGGGTGCACTGAAACCCCAAAACCCCGCTTGAAGAAATCCTTGAAAACCACAATCTCACCTGGTTGTGGATCGGGGTAGCTTTCTCCTTCCGGCATGTGCCATCCCACGAGTGCCTTGTTGTGGAGCACTCCCATGGTGACAAGGTCTTTGATGGTCTGCTCGTTGCTCCTTGATTTCCACCACTCCTTCGCCATGGCTCCGGCTTTCTTCTGGGCGTCTCTCTTCACCATTAATCCATCCTTGCTAAAGGGGTGGATGCGGTGGAGGGGGGATTGGTGATGATTTTGAAGGTATAGGGTTCGGCAAGAGGAAGAAGAAGGTTGCGGCGGCGAATGATAATGGGGATCGGTAAAAAGTAACTTACCAGTTCTATATTATAAATAACCAAGAGCTCCATCATTTCGTCCGCTCGAGATTCTTGGGAGACATGCGCACGCGCCACAGACGGTTGTTTTCACAACCTCGAGATCTACACCAATAAATGCACCCCTTCGTTACCAGTGTACGCGCCTCTTCATTGCTAGTGTGAGAGGGCCCACACTGACGCACCTTTTTATAGGTGCCAAGCAACTATTTGCCAAAAAGGGCAAGAAGACAGTGTGACGTGCTATACCCGTTTGCTTTTTTGACCAAATGTGTCAGATTGGACTTGATAGAGTAAGGAGATAAATAAATACACTAAATAATAGTACAAGCAGCGTTCGTTTCTTCGCTGCATGTCTTGTGCTCAAGGATGAACCAGACCACTACCGTGCTTGGGGACTGCTCTGACCACTACAATGCTTGGGGACTACCTAGACCACTACCGTGCTCGAGGACTACCTAGACTATTGTCATGCTCGGGGACTGCTCCGACCACTGCCGTGCTCGGGGACTGCTCCAACCATTATCATGCTCGGGGACTGCTACGACCACTACTGTGCTCGAGGACTGTCCCGACCACTGCTCGGAGATCACTCTCCTCAGCTACATGTGATTTGTACTCACATACAGTTGAGAGACATTTATTTAGACCTTGCTACAAGGCTCATACTTTGCCTTCCAGCAAGCCCGGGGACTACATCGGTACGATGCACCTGCCGGTGCATCTCGTATCGCATGTACAACGATTGGATTCTTAACTTTAGTGGAAATTCTTTTTTAGACCCTGGCACCACGTGCCTGCATCACCTACTACCCGGCTCGGGGACTAAGTGGGCACACTTCACCTTGCGGTGAATGTGTTTATTTAATCGACCCTTATGCTTTGACTAATTATAAGGATTACTATCGTGCTTGGGAACTGTCCCGACCACTGCTCGGAGATCGTTCTCCTCGGCTACATGTGATTTGTACTCACATATAGTTGAGAGACATTTATTTAGACCTTGCTACAAAGCTCATACTTCACCTTCCAGCAAGCTCGGGGACTACATCGGTACGATGCACCTGTCGGTGCATCTCGTATCGCCTGTATGACGATTGGTTTCTCAATTTAACTGGGAATTCTTTTTAGGCCCTAGCACCACGTGTCTACGTCACCTACTACCAGGCTCAGGAACTAAGTGGGCACACTTCACCTTGCGGTGAATGTGTTTATTTTTTGACCCCTACGCCTCTGATGATCAAGGATGCTATGTTTCAAGATTCACTTACATTTCTTTTCAGAAATACAAGTGGGCACACTTCACAGAACAGAAACCTTTTTCTTTTTTCTTAAGAGCACCATACATTATTCGAACAACCTACTTCTCCGGTGACAATGGTGGACAGAGATGTCAAGACTCAAGCCTCACTATTCGGAGAAGGTTAAAATGGCATGTTGCAGCATAATACATAGTGCTCGGGGACTAGCTGTGGGGGTATTAACCCCTATACCCTTATGGCTATGCTTGGGCCGGCCCGGATCAGTGGGTCCGGTCCACCAAAAGACGACATGCAGCCCGACCAACCTGTTCGGAGTCCCGCGCCAGGAGTCAAGACAATTTTGGCGATCAAGCAAGATCTTGGTCGGTTAGAATAGGAATCCTTATCCGGCCACCTATGGCAATTGTAACTGACTAGGATTAGTTTCCAGATCTGTAACCCTACCCCCCAGACTATATAAGGTAGGCAGGGGACCCCTCTAAAAACATCTCCCATTAACATACAGCAATACAATCAGACACAGGACGTAGGTATTACGCCTTCTTAGCAGCCAAACCTGGATAAAATCTCGTGTTCGTCTTGCGTCACCGTCTTGTTTGTGGCTTGCACATCTATCTACCAACAATCTACTACCTTGGGCATACCCCTAGGTAGACTGCCGACCATATTTCATCGACACTGTGGGTTGCATCTTCCTGGCCAGTTGCAAGCATGGCGACAACGGTGGTGGCAGTGATCCCCATGGTGATGGCAGAGGTTGGGTCAGAGGTGACCCTCGCAATCCCTCCCCCAACAACTATGAAGGAGGAGAGGGGGGAAACTGGGCTCCCTATCTCACTCGGTGGAGGAGCTCACGGTTCACCCACCTGGTCGGAGCTAGAGGGGTCCAGAGGATCCATGGCCGGGCCAGAGGTAGTGCATCCACCAGCGAGCCATGTAGTCCTAGCGGTGGAGGTCCCCTTCTTCAGTGAGGAAAACACCAGGGTGGAGCCGCTAGCCATCCCGCCATCCTAGGAGCTGGTGATGATCTGGTCGTCGCATGGTACTATGATGGCTAGATCTTCTAGTGGGTTAGGGCGACCCGTGAGATGGTGTGGCCTTGCCCCGACGAGCCGAGAAAGGCCTGTTTTGTCCTTCGTGACGAGGAGGAGGTGAAGCTCTAGCATCTGCTTTGGGAGAGAGGAATATCGATGGAGTCCGATCTCACCCTTACCAAGGCAGGCTCAAGGAGGCCTTGGAGAGGGTTGAGCTCAACCATTTTGCCATGATAGTCGACTTACCGTGCATTGCAGAGGTAAGCTCTCTGTGTTTTTGGTGTTTGTCTTTGACTCCTTGGCCTTTCACCAGTTGTCTCAGCATGCCTAAATCTTGTCTCATAGGATCTGGAGATGATGTCAATCCATAAGTCCCATTTTCTTTAGGAGGAACATGGTCAGATGGAGCAGGAAGCAACGATGTCACGGTGGGTTGATGAGCTTATGCACCAGCTAGAATCTGCCCGCCGTGAGTCTTAAGATCGAGCGGCCGAGGCGACAGGAGAGTAGGCTATGGAACTGCATGTAGTTGAGTGGGCAACTGCTACCAAGCAAGAACTTGACACAGCAAAGGTCCACTTGGCAGAGACTAAGGCGGTGCTTCAAAAGTCCTTGGAGGCTCTGGAAGTGGAGCGGATGGCCTGATCAAATGTTGAACAAGCGGTGGTCGCGCTCTGAGGGTAGGTGCTTGGGGCGAAGGAGTCAAACGCTCGACTGCTTGAGATGGTGGCCTGGCAAGAGGAAGGACTCTCCATCCTTGAAAGCGCCTGCCTTGGTATGTATATGTTCTGCCTTCGGTTGATGCATTGTTTTTTCCTTTCCTTTGCTTCTAAACTTGTCGTCTTTTCTAGAACTGGATGGAAAAATCGGCTCTCTAGAGCAAGAGCTAGAGACAGCCAAGGCGGCGGTTGGTCAGGGTGTGGAGGCACTAGCCAAGTCCCTTGAAGAGTGACATGCTCTTGAGGGAGAGCTCGACTAGATTCATAACATCACCTAGGTGGTCGTCTTCGAGGTGTTCGGGTCAAGACCGAGCACCAGTATGCCCGCTGTCCAGCTGGCGGAGGTCTCGAATGAAGTTCAGGCACTCATCTCTGACAGCATATTCTATGGGATGTTGGGGGTGCTGATGTGGTAGAACCGCCCGAAATAATGCACTTACGAAGGCGCTTGTCTTCCACTAGATACTAAACACCTCGAGAGCGAGCTACATCGAGCGGATTTCATTGAGCACACCCCAAGGGAGAGCCTGAATGATCCACATTTTCCCCCAAGGATCCAATAATGAGAACGAGTTACCATACTTAGTCCATTTCATACATCCAGAGTTCTTAAAAATATATTATTACAGTACCAAATTTAGAGTGGAAATTTAATAGCAGAATGAAAAGAAACATCTATCGATAATACACAAGGATTCGTCTGTGCTCACTAGAAGAATCCTTCACACAATGGCTACTCCTCAAGCAGTACCTGCAACAGGGTTAAATAAACCCTGAGTACACAATGTACTCGCAAGGCTTATCCGACTAGTGGGAATAATTTCCTGACTGTAAGGAATATGATAAGCTTTATGGTTTGCTGGGTTTCCTTTTTGCAGAAAGCAATACTAATAGTGCATCCTTATGTAAGTTTATTATTAGCAGTCATGATTATTTTATTATCTAGCAATTCTATGTAAGCACCTATTTTACTTTCAAGCAAGAGTTGAGCGAACAATTCCATTTCACCACCTTTCCTCTTTTAGTTCTTACTACGATGCTAGAGTGTAGACAAGCCATACCGGATCGCCTAGCGATTAGCGAATCAATGTGCCCAGCTAGGTACCCCAAAACACACGTCTCGCTTGTACTCCAGGCACAAGCAGCACCAACCCACTACTCTCATGTCACGGGGTTTAGGTCCCCATCCAAACTTAGACTCTAAGCCCCCGCTCCTTAGTCCCAGACTCAGTGTAGTGCTTAGACCTCCACCATCCTCGCCTCTAATCAGTCGGTCTAGAAAGAGCCAGAACCCACGACAAGAGAGCAACAAGCCTTCCCTACGCCCATACACAAGTATGTGCTCAGGATAATAAGTGTGTGACTTGCCTAGAGTCCATTGCAATGGCCAGTCCTTAAACGATGTAGACAGGGAAAAAGTGTAACCATTCTATGCCCTGTTGGCCGCAGGACACAACCTCTTACACCCACTAATACCCAAATCATATCCCTGCCTGGTCTCCATTTTTCCTTTCCACCATTTTATCATGAGTGATCTTAATAATCACCTATTGTGAGTAACAACAGGTTACTCACACTATCAAAATCCTAAGCATAGCAGCTACTCGAGCTATACTAGTAGGACTCATAGGTAGATATATCTATGCATGTAGTTTCCATAAAATGCTTGTAACATAAATGCACATCATATATATATTCAGTGATCATTCAAAATAAGGGTTATGCACTGGGCTTACCTTGGGTAGGCAGGGTGTCAACAAAGTCAGTAATTGATGGCTTCGAAGCTCCCTCCTAAATGAGAATCTTCTCCTCGTACTCTTCAATGATCTCCTCGTACTCCTGTTCGCCTGTAGGCACAAACTCTACCAACTCGTTATCTACATGCATGAAATGATGATGAAACACTTAGTAATACGACAACAGCAACTCTTAAAATAAGAATACATCTATCAAACTACTAAGCTAGCTCTACCAACTAAGACACTAAGCTGCCTATCATTTCCACTAAACAGATATGAAACATTTCATGTATTAACATAGCAACTAAAGGCATTCTTACTCTTAATATCGATTTACTATATATATGATAAAACAAGGAGTACTAGCTACTGTATTTATCATCCTATTCTAAGGCTACAAAAATTGCAGTGAGCATCTAATAATCTAATGAACCTACTGTAAAAATTTCATATCCAAAGCTATTACCAATTTGCCACAAGAATTCCAACAATTATTAACTAAATGATATTAGCACTTCCAAATGATTTAATAGACCTTAGCAGCAACACAGACATACATAAACTAATCATACTATCAGGTAGACCACATTTTTAGGAACTCAATAGAATTTATTTCATAATTTTTTACTACTTATGTGAATTGATATTAAATTCCAAAGTTCAACTTAGAATGTAAATTATAAAGCTAATTCTATCCTTCATAAAATGGAAAACGAAATCTACTCATGCGGCCCACGAGCGAGCGACGCAGCCCACTCCCGCATAGCACACACGTGACCCACTGACGTGGCCCATCCGTGCGATGACAGCCCACGACGGGGAGGCCCTCGCGCACCGATACATTTGCTAAAATGTCCCCGTAGTACTACCGAATCAATCCGCAGTCCACAACACTATTCCTGCAGGCAGCGTTTAAGCACACTAGCCCTCGAAACAAACTATCTTCACCACAGATAGGTCATCGAGCACCCACACGAGCACCGGCGCAGCGACGATGGCACTGGGCGGTGATGCCGGCCAACCTAGCCCCTCCCCGCCCCCAATAGCGAGCCGATGCTCACCTAGATATGAATGCAAAGCGATAGGAGGTGAAGCGATGAATGGAGACACAGTTTCAAGCTCCCTCCATGGTGGCGGACCTCCTATAGCAGTGGCGGCCATGTTCCCATGAGCCAAGGCACAAACGACATGAATGAACCAAAGAATGGGCATCAGCAACTTACCTAGAACCTACCTGACATGGTGGCTTGACCAGGGATGGACCGGGTGCGTCCGACCACGCGCACATGGCAAGCACAGCGATGGCCATGGTGGCAAACTGCATTAGCGGCACTGGGTAGGAAGTAGTAGTGCAAATTGGGGTGCGCACGGGGTGGAGGACTATGAGGCGGGGGCTGGGGATGCAACCAAATGGGCTCAAGAGGACCAGGCGAGTAATGCCCACAGCAATGGCGGCTAAGACTTAAATGGCACAATGGTGGATGTCGGCTCCAAATTGGAGCTTGCCAAAGCATGATTGGACACGGTGCGGGGTCAGTTGGCCAATAGACTTGAAGATGAAGATGGAAGCGCACTGAATTGAATGGACACGACCTCACCATGCTAGATTGAAGGCATGGCCTGGCTGGCCTGACAGCAAAGGAGGGAGGGGGAAAGAAGGGAATAGGATCATGTTGCTTGCTCGAGCCTTGGTGGGATGTGACGACCGCACCCAAGCAATCATTGTGAGCCAGCACAGCTAGGAGAGGGGGTGTACCCATGTGCGGGCAGTGGCAGCGCAGCAGCGTGGCCGTGGTGCCATTAATGGTGAACGATAAGCGGTGGCCTCAGCAAGGCCACATGCACTAAATCAAGACGACAGTGACGTAGAGGTGTAGGCGAATGCAACGGCAGCGTGTAGAGGCACGATAGTGACAGCGCGGGGCAACACGATGATGGGACGGTGGCGTAGCGACGTAGGCGGATGTGACACAAGGGTGTGGGTGCACGCGGGTGACCCAACAATCACGACTATGGATAGCAGCAGCGCGATGACACAGCGAGGTAGGTGGTAGTGAACTGGCCAGGACATCGGGCCTATGACGAAAATGGCAGAGCAACGTGGCTAGGCCTGCTAGCCCCAGCGTCGCACCGAGCGCAGCGATGTGCATGTGTGAGTCACGTGCTTGGGCGCGGCAGCGGTGTTGCGGGGCCTGCACGGTGGTGTGTGTGTGCACGCACATTGGGCGAGTTGGCGCTGCGACACCGAGTGCCAAGGCATGGTGATCACGCCCAGTCGCTGAACCCGGCCAGAAATGTACCAAGCACGCTTTTTAAAGCATCCGAATAAACCTAAAACATTGATCTAATCGACAAACCACCTATGCAATTTTTAAGAGGGCATATTAAGCTATCAAAACCAGCCATGAAACCATACCACTAATTAATCCAATTCTCCTACAAAAATTGCCAAACTTGGCCTTGTCGAACCATTTTCCTTCTTAAGAAATTTGACTAAGTCTTGATCGGATTTGTGTCAACTTCGATTTCCAAGCTATTAGGTAAGCTAGCTAGTGGATTCCTTTCCCTACTACAGGTATTTCATCATCACCTACATGGCTTGTACTTCTAACTTTACTAAAGTTCCGTATATACATTCTATAGTGTTTTCGTTCAATAAAAATTCACGAACATCCATACTTGAAAAAACCTTTCATTAAGCATTTCCGTTCGTCGTTTTAAGTTACATAAATTGATTTACACACTATATCACATGCATTGACACATAATCATGATGCTCATGACATATTTTAGCAAAAGATTTTATAGTGTAACATCGAGGGTGTTACAACTGACCTCAGTGGCGACCCACCACCCTGATCTGGACTTTGCGACCATCTATAGAGGATACACCAATGGGTGGAGCGTAGATGAAATCCATGCGCTAGGGGAGAGTTTTGTGCTATACGCACAGATGGTCGTCGAGCTGGTCACCATGCAGTGGGTGATGGAGGCTCGTCATTTGAGCATGGCTGAAGAATTGTGCCTAGAAGATGTCATCCAAGCTATGGAGGGAGTGGAGACTAGGTCAGAGGCAAGGGTTGTCCTACCCCCAATAGAGTCGAATGTCGTCCTGACCGGGAGTGAGCTACCTTAGTCCTCATTGACCATGCCATCAGCCGATGCCACCGGGCGGCCATAATAGTGTTTAGAGTAGAAATAGTCAGTAGATGTAAAAGACGAGTTCATGGGGAAGCCCTCGTATGAACAATTTTACACTTATGACTATTTTGAGTTTATTTTTGTGATGAAATCACTCATGAGGGGAAGCTTGTTCTATCCGCCCGTGTTTTTACCCTAGCGTAGCTTTGTTTTTTATCCTTTTGTTTTTTGCACCTACCCGTTGACCCATAGGCTATAACCTTAAGAACCCTGGTGTGGCCCATGAGGCTCAGCTACTCATAACTGTAGGTCATGGCAAGGTGTGATCGGTCGAGAGTTTAAAACACAAGTTACGTAGGGTAATCAAAGGAACGGAATGCCCTTTCATTTGGGCGATGCCCTTTCATTTGGGTGAAAAGTATTACTATATGATAGCAAAAAGGAGAGTGGTATCGCACCCTCATGGAGCCCCTGAGTGACCCAGGCTAAGAGTGCTTGGGCTGGGGTGTTGTAGGAGCAATCATTGAATGGAAACAAAATAGTAAGACCGAGCTTTAGGGGAAGAAACGACGTAACTGTTCGATGTTCCATGTGTTGGTGAGAACATTGCCGTTGTCGTCCTTTAGCCGATAGGCACCTGGTTGGATCACCTCGGTCACTATGTAGGGTCCTTCCCATGGTAGAGAGAGTTTATGCTTCTCCTTAGTCGACTGGGTTCTCCGGAGCACGAGATCACCAACCTCAAGTATCCTCCCCCTGATTTTTCTTTCATGGTACCTATGAAGAGTTTGCTTGTAGCGAGCAAAGTGGATGGTGGTCATCTCATGAGCCTCCTCGAGTAGGTCGGCCATGTCCTGCTAAGCCTCCATGGCTTGGTCTCGATTGATGGCCTTTACTCTTGGGGTGCCGTGGTCAAGGTTGGAGGGCAACACTACTTTAGCCCCGTAGGCTAGGAAGAAAGGTGTGAACCCCGTGGATCGGTTTGGGGTCATTCTTAGGCTCTAGAGGATTATTGGGACTTCTACAACCCATTGCCCGACATACTTATTGAGTTGGTCAAAGATACAGGGCTTGAGTCCTTAGAGGACCATGCCTTTGGCCCGCTGGACCTGACCGTTAGTACGTGGATGTCCCACTGAGGCCCAATCGATCCTGATGCCATATCCATCATAGAAGTCTAGGAGCTTCTTCCTAGTGAAGTTTGTTCCGTGGTCAGTGATGATACAATTTGTAACACCAAACTGATAGATGATGTCGAGGAAGAACTTGACCGCCTCTTCTGAGTCAATGTTAGTGATGGGCTTCACCTCTATCCACTTGGTGAATTTGTCCACAGCTACGAGTAGGTGAGTGAAGCCGCCTAGGGCCTTTTTGTGGGGTCCAACCATGTTGAGGCCCCAGACTGTGAATGTCTAGGTGATGGGGATGGTCTAAAGCTCCTGTGCCGGTAGATGAGTTTGCCAAGCATAGAACTGGCATCCTTCATATCTGCGGACAACCTCCTCTGCATCTCACAGCGTGGTGGGCCAATAAAAACCTTAGCGAAAGGCTTTCCTGACCAACGACCTTAGGGCCACATGATGTCTGTAGATTACGGCATGGACTTCGAGGAGAAGTTGTTTTCCTTGGTCAGTCAGGATGCACCTCATGAGTATTCCCGATGGGCTTCGCTTATAAAGTTTGTCACCCATGGCGACGGACGTATTGGTGCATCAAGCGATTCATCGTGCTTTAGTCCTTTCTAGTGGGAGAACCTCCTCGAGGAGGTAGGTGAGTAGTGGTGCTCTCTAGTCAACTAGATCGAGTGCCATTATGGCAACGTCGGTGGGTGATGTCACCATGAAGGCGCCCGGGTTGGAGCCACCGAGCACTTGGTCGGGGGTAGGACACATCGGGAGGTTAGAGCCCCTGCATGCTAGATTAGTGTTGGAGTGTGTCTAGATTGTATCCTCCAGAACGCAGGTAGACTGCTCGTAGAGATCATTGATGAAGACCCCATCTGGAGACGGCACCCACCTGGCAGCCAATTTTGCAAGAAAATCGATGGCATCATTGTCCTTTCAGGGGACATGATGCAGTTCGATCCCTTGGAATTTGTCCTCTAGCTTGTGCACCTCCTAGCAATATGCTACCATGAGAGGGCTCTTGCAGGAGGACTCCTTCATGACTTGGTCGATGACCAACTCTGAGTCACTGTGGACGTACAGCCATGTAGCGCCGAGCTCGATGGTGATGCATAGTCTATTGATGAGGGCCTCGTATTCTGTGGCATTGTTTGAGGCTAAAAAATGGAGACGGGTTGTGTAGCAGAGCATGCTCCCATCCTAGGAGATCAGAACCACTCCAGCCCCTGAGTCAGGCGCCATGACTGACCCATCGAAGTACATCATCTAGTTGGGTGACATCTAGGGTCAGGAGCTAGGCTTCTGACCATTCGGCGATGAAGTTGGCAAGAGCCTAAGACTTAACAGCGGTGTAGGGGATATACCTGATGTCATGGCCCATGAGCTAAAGAGCCCACTTGGAGATCTAACCCATGGTGTCACGGCTACAGATGATGTCTCCCAGTGGGTATGAGGTAAGGACCATGACTTCATGGTCGGTGTAGTAGTGCAGGAGCTTCTGGGTCACCATCAACATGGCATATAGAAGCTTCTAAACCTAGGGGTATTGAACCTTGGCATTAGTGAGTAGTTCACCCATGAAGTACGTCGATCATTGGACCTTCAAGGGGTGTCCTAGCTCTTCCCTTTCGATGACCAGGGCGGCGCTTACAACATGGTTGTTTGCCACGATGTAGAGGAGGGGTTCCTCCCTATTCTGGAGCGACGAGGATTGGGGTCGATGTTAGTGATGCTTTGAGGCTTTCCAAAGACTGTTGTGCCTCCTTAGTCCTGACAAATGCATCTATCTTTTTGAGATGTTTATAGAGAGGCATCCCCCGCTCGCCTAGTCGGGTGATGAACTGGCTTAGGGTGGCCAAACAGCCAGTGAGCCTCTATATGCCCTTGACGTTGCGTATAGGGCCCATGTTAGAGATGGATGTGATTCTTTTAGGGTTGGCTTTGATGCCGCATTCGAACACAATGTATCCAAGCAGCTTCCCTTTAGAAACCCTAAAAACACATTTTTTGGGATTCAATTTAACGTTGAACCTTCAGAGGTTCATGAATGTTGCAGCCAAGTTTGCGATCTGGTCGCTGGCTTGAGCCATTTTCACCACTATGTCATCTACATAGATGGCGATTGTTGGTTTCGGTTGCTCGACTTGGTTAGGCTAGTCGAGCGGGTCAATCTGGTCAACGAAGCATCATTGCATGCACCATTGATAGGTGGCGCCAGCGTTCTTCAAACCAAAAGACATGGTTACATAATAGTACGAACCATATAGGGTGATGAACAAAGTCGCAACCTGATTAGACTCTTTCATCATGATCTGGTGGTAGCCAGAGTAGGCATCTAGAACGGAGAGGATTTTGCATCCTGAGATGGAGTCGATTATCTGCTCTACGTGGCAAAGGAAAATGGTCCTTCGGACATGCCTTGTTGAGGCCAGTATCATCAACACAGATTCTCCATTTCCTGATCTTCTTCTTAACAACAATAGGATTAGCTAGCCAGTCGGAGTGGTATACCTCTTTGATGAATCCACCTGCCAGGAGTTTGGCCATCTCCTCGCCTATGGCCCTACGCCTCTTGTTGTCAAAGCGATGTAGGCGTTGTTTGGTGGGCATTGAGCCTGGGATGAGGCATAATGCATGCTCAGTGACCTCCCTTGGTATGCCCGGCATGTCAGATGGTTTCCATGTGAAGACATCATGGTTGGCGCATAGGAAGTTGGTGAGGTCGCTTTCCTATTTGGCCAAGAGCTTGGTCCCGATCCACACTGTTTTGGTGGGGTCAGCGGGGTCGATCCCCATCACCTTGGTTTCCTCAGTCAGGTGGAAGGCTATGGGGGATATGACCCCCGATATCCATAAGACAAGACATGGGCTGCACCATCAGAGGTGGCCCTGCCCACAAGATCAAGGAGTGCACGGCACTAGTCGACGTGCACCGCAAGATATTGTATAGTACCAAATAGGATACTTTCATTGTAACCCTACCCCTTCAGAGTATATAAGGAGAGGCAGGGGTTCCCTAGTCAACATCTACATACATCTCAATACAATACACCAAAGACACATGACATAGGGTATTATGTCAATTAGATGGCCCAAACCTATCTAAATCGTTGTCTCTGCACCTTGTGTCACCATTTGGTTCCTATCACGCACACCTCCACCGATCAATCTACCTTCATGGGATACCCCTCGGAGGACCGCCGAGCATCTTTTGTCAACAATTAGTGCCCACCGTGGGGCTCGTGCGTGTTGATCCCTGGTGAACCAGATGGCATAACTCAAGATCAACATCCTTCACGGCAACTCGGTTGATCGTGTCAACATCCTTCGACAACAACGGCGCACATCTTCATACGCGGATTGACACTACTAACCTTTGACTATGTCTGTCCTACAACATGAGATCTACTTCATTCTAGCCATCAAGCGAGTCGTTAAGCAAGCTACCTGCGTCGTCGACCAGATAACGCCATATGCCGCCGACTAGATGTTCTTTTTAAAGCTAAGTCATGCTTTAATATTCTTCTGAATATTCTCCAATCTTTGTATACCGCCATAATGTTTCTCCGAGTTGTTTTCTCCATGTTTGCTCTCCAAACAATTTTCTTTCATGTATACCATCTTAAAGATGACATACAACTAAGTCTAAGGAGAACCCTCGAATAGTCATGTTGATGCTCGAATGTCCCTAGAGATGGCCCTATCTCTGGCTCCTCTCTACACATGCACGATTGTCTGCCCTCTGCGTTATGGGTGGTCGGCAGTGGCTCCTTAGCGACACTTTGTTCTTCCTACACGCACATAGGCTCCATGCTCCATGTTATGGTTAATGGGCTAGCTAAGGATGGAGACTCAGCTACACACTAACTGGTCGGGCAGTTTATATTAAATATAAATACATACTCAAGTTTTCACACCAACTGATTACCGAGCTGCATACGCTATTTCATCACCATTGCTGATTCTTCTTTGGAGTTCATATATTTTTACATCATGTATTACCCATTCTACATATTTGTATTATAGGATCATCATCTAGGTGATCAGATCACCTAGTGCTCAGACATTGCCAGCTACGCGGGGACTCCTCTGTGCCCAAACATTGCTAGCTATGTTAGGAACTCCTCGGTGCTCGAATGTCGCTAGCTACGCCAGGGACTCCTCGGTGCTCGGACATCGCCAGCTACGCCGGGAACTCCTTGGTGCTCAGACATCACCAGCCAAGTCGGGGACTCCTCGATGCTCGAACATCGCCAGCCAAGCCAGGGACTCCTTGGTGCTTGGACATTGCCAGCTACGCTGGGGACTCTGCAGTGTTTGGATTCTTCGTGCAAGCATCATCAGCTAAGCTGAGGACTCCCTTAGTGGTTGGATTCTTCGTGCAAGCATCGCTAGCTAAGCTAAGGACTCCCTTAGTGGTCAGATCTTGCAACGTCTCATCGGTGTGCTATCAAGCTGCTCTATGCTATTTAGATTAGGGTGCTGATCTTGGGCAGCACGTCTGGGGTCTTGATACGTGCATGTCGATGACATCGGCAAGCTTTCAGACTTCTTTTCTTTGACCCTGCTACAAGATTCATTCTTCATCTTCCAGCAGGCTCGGGCACTAAGTGGCTATACTTCACCTTGCGGTGAATGTAGTGCTTATTTCTTGATTTACCCTCCTTATTGATAGAGTCTAAGTGGCTACACTTCTCCTAAGTGGAAGAATTTTTAGAATTTTTAGATTTTGAACTTGAGCTCCTTACATCCTTATGGCAAGCCTTACTTGGGATACACTACTCGGCGACGATTCACAACTGCTCGGTGACGATTCACACTGCTCAGCAATGGTTCACAGCTGCTCGGCGATGGTTCACAACTGCTCGGTGATGGTTCACACTGCTTGGCGATGGTTCACAACTGCTCGGCAACTCATCATGGTGGTCGGACCATGGGTTTGACTGCTCGGCTTTGTTCGCACCTGCTCGGACAAGCTCAAGACGGCATTGCACAATGGATACAAGGCACTTGGGGACTAGCTGTGGGGGACAAGACATGGGTCGCACCATCAGAGGTGGCCCAGCCCACAAGATCAAGGCATGCACGGCACTGGTCGACGTGCACCGCAAGATATTATATAGTACTAAATAGAATACTTTCCTTGTAACCCTACCGCTCCAAAGTATATAAGGAGAGGCAGGGGTCCCCTAGTCAACATCTACATACATCTCAATATAATACACCAAAGACACAGGACATAGGGTATTACATCGATCAGATGGCTCGAACTTGTCTAAATTGTTGTCTCTGCGCCTTGTCACCATCCGGTTCCTATCACGCGCACCTCCACAGATCAATCTACCTTCATGGGATACCCTTTAGAGGACTACCAAGCATCTTTTATTGACAAAGGCACTCAACAAGGTTAGCTCATTGAAATCTGGGACTGTAGGAGTCGATGAATTCTAGAGCTCTGGGAGCTCGGTGGCATTGATGACGATAGTGGTGAGCTTGTAATGCTCACGGTCGCACGTATAGGCACACGAAAAGGTGCTACCCATAGTGATGATGTCGTTCGGTCCCAACATCTTCAACTTGAGGTAGGTGTAGTTAGGGATCGCCATGAACTTGGTGTAGCATGGCCGCCCCAAGATATCATGGTAGGACCTTAGGAATTCCATCACCTTGAAGGTGAGGACCCCTGAGCAGAAGTTGGCTCGGTCACCAAACGTGACAGGAAGGTCGATCTACCCAAGCGGGTACACCTACATCCCTGGGATCATGCCGTGGAAAGGAGAGCTGACTGGGCAAAGCTCCGACCAAGGAATGTGCATGGCATCGAGGGTGTCGACATAGAGAATGTTGAGGCCCCTGCCTCCGTCCATCAGCACCTTGGTGAGGCACTTCTTGCGGATGATGGGATCAACGATGAGCAGGTAGCGACCTAGTCAAGCGACGTGGGAAGGATGGTCTCTTCGATCAAAAGTGATCGGGGAGTCCAACCAGCTAAGGAAAGAGGGGACGGTCGTCTCGGTGGCATATGCCTCTCTGTAGCATACCTTGTGCTGATTGAAAGCATCTAGGCCCCTAGATGGGTTTCGGTAATTAATGACAATACAAGATTACTATGACTAATGTGTGTTTTGCAGATGCAATTAAGTTAGGTCATGGTAATAGAGATTAATCGGGCAATCGAGTTGGTCATGCCCCTACGATGGAAATCATTTCAATTTTCAAAGGATGGACGACAAGGTTAAGGATGACTAGTTCTAAGTGTCGATTGGAGTTGGAGAGACACCTAGAGTAGTTTAGGACTTTGTTTTTCCTTTGGCCATACTATTAAGGGGGTATGGATGGGTAGCTTGACCTAGTTGAGTCTAGTGAGTTAGGTGTGGTGCACACTTGTTAAAACTAGCTCTAGGTAGCTCCTATGAAGCCCTTTGATCCCATGGAGCAAACTTCATTCACAAATGATCGAGAGTTGGAAGTGAATGGAGGGTCAAATACTGACCGGACGCTGGCTCCGATGCGACTGGACGCTGGCCATAGGGTCTGATCAGTTCATTTGACTGAGGAGAACAAGTCTGGTGTGACCGGACGTTGGAAGGCCAATGTGATTGGACGCTGAGGGCTAGCGTCCGGTCGACTCTAGTAAGGGTCTAGACTTGAGAAAGTGTGACCGGACGTGTCTGGTCAATACTGACCGGACCCTGAGGGTTCAGCATTCAGTCGAGTCCAGTAAGGTTCCAGTAAGGGTTTTATGCGATCGGACGCGTCCAGTCAGTGATGACTGGACCCTGCCAGCGTCTGGTCAACTCATTACTACTGGTACGCGGGTTGAACTGACCGGAGTGTCCGGTCAAAATGATCGGAGCGTTCGGTCACCCCGTAGAAGCCCATAACGGTTCGTTTTTTAGGCTGCCTTATAAATAGAAGCTCCACTTGTGTGTGGAGTGACTTTTGCTCATTTCAACAGCTAAGAAACACGTTTGTGAGTGCCAAGAAGAGCAAGGTCCTAGTGAGGTGTTTGTGGTTTGAGAATCCAAGAGTGAAACCTCATTAGTGAATCAAGAGTAGACAAGTGTGCATCCATCTTCTCATTAGGCTTCGCGTGGTCAAGTGAGAGTTCATGCTTATTACTCTTGGTGATCGCCATCACCTAGATGGCTTGGTGGTGATTGGGAGCTTGGTGTTCACCCGGCGGAGCTTGTGGGTGACCCAACTCAAGTTGTGAGTGGCTTTGGGTGATTTGTCACGATGGAGTGTCGAAGAATCAACCCGTAGAGAGCACTTGATCCTTGCACGGATCAAGGGGGAGCTACACCCTTGCGTGGGTGCTCCAACGAGAACTAGTGGGGAGTGGTGACTCTCTGATACCTCGGCAAAACATCGCCGCGTTCCTCTCTCTCCATTTACTTTGAGCATTTACTTTAAGTATTTACTTTGAGCAATTCAATACTTGTCTTTACATTCATAGAATTGCCATGCTAGAGTAAGTTTGGAACATAGGTTGCAAGTCTTTTGTGCATTAATTTGATAGAAACACTTTTCTAGGCACAAGGGGTTAATTGGGCTATCCGTAGGATTTGATTATTGTAAGAAAATTTAGAATTAGCCTAATTCACCCCCCTCTTGGGCATCTTGATCCTTTCAATTGGTGTCGAAGCATCGTGCTCACATTTTTAAGCTTAACCGCTTAGAGTAAGATGTCTCACGGGGATAGACCTCCTCCTATCTTCGAGGGGGATGATTTTCCATATTGGAAAATTCACATGGAGGCTTACCTAGAAGCTCTAGACGTTGGAATACTTAGAGCCGCCTCTCAAGGGTTCCCAACACCTAAGAATGCCACACAACTTCAAGGCGATGAAGTGAACTATGAAAAATAGAATGCAAAGGCTCACAACACCATCTTTAGAGGCCTTTGCAAAGATGTGTTCAATCGTGTAAGGAACCACAAAGACGCCCATGCACTATGGTCGGACGTTTGTGCGCTCTATGAGGGAACCAAGAGTGAGCGTGAGGAACGCTATCATCTTGTAATTAAAAAGCTAAATTCTTTTGAGATGCTTCCCAAAGAAAGTGCTAATGAAATGTATTCTCGTTTAAATGTTCTTGTAGAGGAAGTCAATGGGCTTGGACTTACTCAAATGTCACCATTCGACGTTGTGAGAAAGATCTTGAGTGTCCTCCCCATTGACAAATATGGGCACATTGTGACCGTGCTACATCAAGGTGATCTTTCCGCCGCTACACCGACATAAATCTTGGGAAAGATCAATGCTCATGAGATGTACATGCACATCACGCCACAAGATGGCTCATCCTCTACAAAGAAGAAAGAGAAAGACTTAGCATTCAAAGCTAGCCAAGATAAAAGCAAGGCAAGACTTGAGTATGAGAGCTCAAGTGATGAAGATGATGAAGAAAGTCTTGCTCTCATGGTGAAGAAGACCGCCAAGATGCTAAAGAAGCTAAACAAGAGTGGCATCAAGTTTGACAGCAAGAAGAAGAAGTTCTTCACTAGCTCAAGAAGAAAGCCAATCTTCGAGATGGATTGCTACAATTGTGGTGAACTTGGCCATCTAGCTCATCAATGTACAAAGCCCAAGAAAGACAAGTTCAAAAACAAGGGCAAGAAAGATGATTCAAGCAATGAAGATGAAGATGAGAAGAAAAAGAACAAGCCATACAAGAAGAGAGATGGCAAAAAGAGGGACTTCTACAAGAAGAAGAAGAGTGGCAAGGCCTACATTGTCAGTGATTGGCTCACAGACATTGATTCATCAAACGGATCATCCGATGATGATAGTGATAATAAGAAGGTGGCTGCCATTGCTATTAATCTTGCATCCTCACCGCCACCATCACCATCATCCTCTACACACCTATGCCTTATGGCCAAGGGTGAATGCAAGGTAACTAAGAGTGATGATAGTAGTGATGATGAGCAAGCTAGTGATAAAGACGCGATAGTGATGATGATTCACCTACATATGATGATCTTGTCAAAATACTAAGAAAATACACTAAGATCATTAGAAAGAGTAGAGCTACAAATGAAAAACTTGATGCTAAAAATGATTCACTCTTAGCTAAGTGTGATACATTAGAAAAGGCTAATGATGAGCTCAAAGAAACAAATGATTCTATATCATCCAAACTCAAGGAGCTCAAATCTTCTAAGAAAGAGCTTAAAGATAAACATAATAAACTTGAGTGGGTGCACAATGAGCTTATCACTAGTCACAACAAGCTAAAAGATGAATATACAACTCTAAAGATCAATTATGATACCCTTATTATTGCACAAGAATTCTTACCAAATGAGCCACATGATGCTACTAACCATGTTGTTAAGATTGATATAGCTACCTCATGTGATGATTTATTCGGTGAGAGCATTGAGAATGGATCTAGTAGCAAAGGCAAGCAAGTGGTTGAGTGTAATGACTATGATGAGTATGTCAAGCTCAAGAGTGACAATGAGAAGCTCATGAAAGATCTTGAAGAGATGAAAAGTCACAACACCATTGTGCTAGAAACTCTTGATCATGACAAAGAGTTGATCCTTGAGAATGAGAAGCTCAAAGAAGAAAACAAGAAACTCAAGGAAGAGAAGAACAATGATATTCTCAAGGAAGAGAACAAGAAGCTCAAGATGGAGAAAGAGCATCTCAAAGTGGGATTGAGCAAGTTTGCTAGAGGCAAGCATCTCCAAAGTGAGCTACTCATGAATACCATCATGAAGATGGATAGAAGTGGCATTGGATATATGGCAAGTGTAGAGAAGATGAAGGCCCAAGCTCAACACCAACAATCAAAGCCAAAGCCAAAGCCAAAGAGATGTTTTGAGTGTGGACAAGAAGGCCACTTTGCTCATGAGTGTCAAACTCCACCACCACAACCCTTGCCCAAGCATGCTAGACCCTTTGCTTTCAATGCTCACTACATGCTTAGAAAAGATTCTAGTGGAAAGATGAAAGTCATGTTCTTAGGACCCCCCAACAAGAGTAGGCCTAAGAAGATTTGGGTGGCTAAGTCACTTGTTGAGAAGGTGAAGTGCCCTCAACAAGTTTGGATTCCTAAAGCTTGAATCTCTTGTGTGTAGGTGAACTACAAGACCGGTGGAAGTCATTGGGTTATTGATAGTGGTTGCACTCAACATATGACCAGTGATCCTCGTATGTTCACCTCACTAGATGAAGAGGTAGATGGACAAGAGAAAATAACATTTGGAGATAATTCAAAGGGCAAGGTTAAAGGATTGGGCAAAGTGGCAATATCAAATGATCATTCTATCTCAAATGTGCTCTATGTTGCTTCATTGAGCTTCAACTTGCTATCCGTTGGGCAATTGTGTGATCTTGGCTTTCAATGCTTGTTCACCAAGAAGGAGGTTGTTGTATCCAAGGTAGATGACAATCAAGTGATATTTAATGGATTTAGATACAACAACTTATATCTAGTTGACTTCACCTCCGAAGATGCAAACTTGAAGACTTGCCTATTCACCAAAATCACACTTGGATGGCTATGGCACAGAAGACTTGCTCATGTTGGGATGAGCTCACTCAAGAAGCTTATGAAGAATGATTTGGTGAGAGGGTTGAAGGATGTGAAGTTTGAGAAGGACAAGCTTTATAGTGCATGTCAAGCCGGCAAGCAAGTTGCAAACACTCATCTAACCAAAGCTTTTATGTCAACCACAAGAGTGCTATAACTCCTACACATAGATTTATTTGGACCAACAACATATAAGAGTTTGGGAGGAAATCTCTATTGTCTTATGATTGTGGATGACTATTCAAGGTATACATGGGTGTTCTTCCTTCATGACAAATCTGAAGTTGCATCTTGTTTCAAGAAGTTTGCCAAGAAAGCTCAAAATGAATTTGAAGTGAAGCTCAAGAAGATAAGAAGTGACAATGGCAAAGAGTTTGACAACACAAACATAGAAGCTTATTGTGATGAAGTTGGAATCAAACATGAAGTCTCCGCAACTTATACTCCTTAACAAAATAGTGTAGTTGAGAGGAAGAACCAGACCTTGATCACTCTTGCAAGGACAATGCTAGATGAGTACAACACCCCCGAAGCTCTATGGGTGGAAGCAATCAACACCGCATGTTATGCATCCAACCGCCTATTTCTTTAAAAGTTCCTCATCAAGACACCATATGAGTTGCTCAATGGGAAGAAGCCGGACGTCTCCTTCTTTAGGGTGTTTGGTTGCAAGTGCTACATCTACAAGAAGCGGCAACACTTAGGGAAGTTTCAAAGATGTTGTGATATAGGTTTTCTTATTGGTTACTCATTGAAGTCCAAAGCATATAGAGTATTTAATCATGCCACTGGCTTGGTTGAAGAAACATATGATGTGGAATTTGATGAATCTAACGGCTCCCAAGGAGCATATGAGAATCTTGATGATGTAGGTGATAAACCATTGAGAGAGGCTATGAAGAATATTCTGGTGGGAGACATCAAGCCAAAAGATGATGAAGATGATGTACAAGTCATCAACCAACCTTCTTCATCAAGTGTACCACAAGATGGTGAAAAAGATGGGAGAGTAGAAAATGAAGATACTCATATCTCTCATGAGCAAATGGTGGTACAAGCACAAGATGTTGATGCTCCACAACTCCTCCTCAAGTGGTCAATAGAAGAAATACACCTCTCCTACAAGATCATCCACAAGATCTCATCATAGGGAGTCCATCAAAGGGTGTAATGACTCGATCTCAAAAACTTACTTCATTTATTGCTCATCACTCTTTTGTCTCTTGCTATGAGCCTACCAAGGTAGAAGAAGCTCTTAAAAATCTGGATTAAATCAATACCATGCATGAGGAGTTGAACAACTTCACTCGCAATGAAGTTTGGACTCTTGAAGAGCGACCAAAAGGTGCAAGAGTCATTGGAACGAAGTGGGTGTTCCGCAACAAGCAAGATGATCAAGGTGTTGTTGTGAGGAACAAGGCAAGACTAGTTGCAAAGGGGTTCTCTCAAGTTGAAGGCTTGGATTTTGGAGAGACCTTTGCACCGATTGCAAGACTAGAAGCCATTCGTATCCTACTTGCATATGCATCACATCATGAAATGAAACTATATCAAATGGATGTGAAAAGTGCATTTTTAAATGGCTTTATTAATGAACTAGTCTATGTTGATCAACCTCCCAGGTTTGAAGACCCTAGATATCCTAATCATGTTTATAGGTTGTCCAAGGCACTATATGGGCTTAAGCAAGCCCCAAGAGCTTGGTATGAGCGCCTTCGGGATTTCCTTATTGAGAAGGGCTTCACCATTGGGAAGGTCGACACTACACTATTCACCAAGAAGCTTGATGGGCACATCTTCATTTGTCAAGTATATATTGATGATATCATCTTTGGATCATCAAATGAAGACTCATGCAAAGAATTTGGTGAATTGATGTCAAAGGAGTTCGAGATGTCCATGATTGGTGAGCTTACATTCTTTCTTAGTTTTCAAGTCAAGCAAATGAAAGAAGGCATCTTCATCTCTCAAGAGAAATACACTAAAGATCTTCTCAAGAGATTCAAGATGGATGAATGTAAGCCAATCAAGACACTAATGCCTACAAATAGACATCTCGACCTAGATGAGGGAGGTAACCCGGTTGATCAAACTCTCTACCGTTCTATGATTGGTAGCTTGTTATATTTAACCGCATCTAGGCCCGACATCATGTTTAGTGTGTATATGTGTGCTAGATTTCAAGCTAGTCCTAAGGAAACACATTTAATTGTCATAAAAAGAATCCTTAGGTATCTTAAGCACACACCAAGCATTGGCCTTTGATATCCCAAAGGAGCTTTATTTGAATTAATTGGCTATTCTGATTCGGATTACGCCGGATGCAAAGTTGATAGAAAGAGCACATCTGGAGGGTGCCATTTGCTTGGTAGATCACTTGTGTCTTGGTCCTCCAAGAAACAAAATAGTGTGGCGTTGTCCACCGCCGAAGCGGAATACATTGCCGTGGGTGCTTGTTGTGCACAAATATTATACATGAAACAAACTTTGGTAGACTATGGAGTAGTTCTAAAGAAAGTACCTCTTTTGTGCGATAATGAAAGTGCGGTAAAACTTGCAAATAATCTGGTTCAACACTCTCGCACCAAGCATATAGATATCCGCCATCACTTTCTAAGAGATCATGTGGCTAAAAATGATATATCACTAGAAGGTGTAAGATCCGAAGATCAATTAGCGGATATCTTCACTAAACCGCTAGATGAGGCTACTTTTTGTAGATTGCGAAATGAGCTCAATGTACTTGATTTTAGCAACTTCACTAAAAATTGAGCTTGTGTTGTCCCTTGCATTCATTGTAATATACAACATGCTTAATTTGTGGCAATGCACATAGGGCTTGTCTAACATGGTTAAGATAACCGCCGAAAAGCATGTGAAGAAGCTTAACCTTGGATCAAACTTAACAAGCAACTAGATTTACTTACAAGTATTGCATATGCATGAATGTTGTTTTGTCATTTTGTTCCATTTGCCCTCTTGTTGCTTATTTTCTTAAAAAGAATTATAGCCTAAGGTAAAATATTTTGAAAAATATGAGGGTTTGAGAGAGGTCACTCACATCAGTCCCAATTGGTGTTTATTTAGATCTTATTCATGTTGGGACTTGATTGGGAACAGGCAGCGCGAAGGAAGTTTGAAGATTTGCTAGAAAAAGTGCACCGGACGCTACTGTCTAGCGTCCGGTCAGTTCACAGGAGGTGAATTGCTGCCGAAGGAGTGACCGGACGCTGCGTCTATGTGTCCGGTCAGGAGGGGATCCAGCGTCCGGTCGATCGAAGGAAGAACAAGTTGTACTAATCGGACCCTACCTGCATTCGGTCATGGACCACCGGATGCGTCCGGTCCTGATTCTAGAGGAATTGGACCTCTCTGGAATCGACCGGACGCTGGGTGGTAGCGTCCGGTCGCTACCACCGGAGCATCCGGTCAGTGGATCTCACGCAACTTCAGGACTCTTTTCTCCGTTTTCTTTTCTGTCACGTTTGGGGGAACTATTTAACCATACCACCATATCCTTTTCCCATATCCCGCCATGACCAAGCCTCTGAGCCCTAGCCAGCGCCGCCGCTCCCGTGCCCTAGCCTCCGTGCCCAAGCTCGCCACGCCACTAGAACTCGCCGAGCCGACCGCCTTGCGCTCGCTTCGCACGCCACCACGCCAACCCTAGCTCACGCGTCTTATCCGTGCGGCTCTCAGTGACAGTGCCGCCGTTGTTTCCTCTGGCACCATGTTTCATTCAAAATCGATTCCAGTGCCTTTGGTCTACCTCCTCTTGGTAAGGCTAGCTCCTTGGTTCAATTTTGATTTGCTTAGATCAAATTGCATTACAATGCGCTGATTTCAAAAAATTCTAGGGCCACCAGTTCATTGATGTTCCTCGCAACCCTAGCCCCTGCTGGTTCCAAGGGTTCCCCCGCGTGTCGCCTTTCCTTTTCTCGAATCATCGGATCATCAAGTAGATTGCCCGTCGTCTCAATTTCGTACCTACATTGCTTGCTTCCTAGGTTTTAGCATCTAGTAGATATATTGTATTTATTCGTATATTCATCTATTCTATCGTGCAGCGAGTCGGTGTCGTTGTGGTTCTTTTGGCAGTTGGTAGTCAACTCAGAGCCAAGCTCATGAGTAAGGAACGAGGCCAAGCCTCGAGAGGTTTAGTTTGTTTGTTGATCTTCATCAGCGATAGTTAATCATCTTGTCAGTTCAGATGGCTCGCACCAAGAACGTTGGTGGTGGCCCAGGTGATGATGATCAGAGGCCCCCACCTCGCCAGCCAGTAGGATCGAAGGGCAAGTCAACCAAGCAGGTGACATCCAAGAAGCGCAAGTACCCCAACGCAGAGACAGCGAGAGCAGTAGCCGTTGCAGAGCCCACAGAGCGTGCCGAGAGAGGTGGTGCCTGCAGCGGTGTTGTCATTGCAAATCAGCTGGTCTCACCAGCAGTCAGAGCTACGATTGAGGAGGTTGAGCGTCGTCACGGTAGTCCAGCTAGGTCCGCCACATTTGTAGGATGATGGGTTGCCATTGAGGAGGGTCAGTCAGCAGTGCAGGAGCTAGTTCAGCAAACTCAGGAGGGCGAGCAGGCATAGTAGACCAGGAGGCCGAGGAGACAGAGCCAGCACCCTAGCTTCGCCGCTCTGGATGGACCCGTGTACCAGTCTCGCCGAGGCCATCGACACAGCAGAGGGGATCACGTCCACCACCTAGACCACAGGGTCCACCTCCAGTGGTGCATCTTGACTTGAGGGCCGCCACTGCCAGACAGGTTCAGCAGCTGCGATTTGTAGAGTTTGAGGTTTGGTTTCCTCCGAGGAGGGATGAGAGAGCAGCTGAGGGTTTCTACATGCCACTGCAGGAAGATTTCTACAATGCTTATCTCAACAGTGGGGTAGTGTTTAGATCTCAGAGATCTGTCGCATAGAGTCTATTATGGTAGCAGCCGGAGAACACATTCGGCCTTACTTATCATATTTGCTACGGTTGATAGATTTGATTGGACAGACAGGAATATATGTACCATCTTGGGTTCATCAGTTTTATGCTTCACTCTTCATCGATCCACATCACAGATTTATTCACTTTGCTTTCAGAGGCAAAGACTACAGAGTGACGATTGGTAGGGCCAGAGAGATACTGAGGCTATAGGATCAGCCTGTCAAGATGCATGAGGTTTGTTATGGACAGCAGGAGCCTCCTAGGCGTCCTCATGGAGGGCAGGTGCCCCCTACAGATTTAGTGCGACATTGCTTCAAGGAGCCCTTTGGTGAGGGGTCGAGCAGAAACCCCAGTGATTTGACTCCTATAGCGAGAGTGCTAGAGGCCATTATCAGGAGGACACTGCTTCCTAGGTTGGGATACAGGGAGGGTCTGACTCGCTTATAGCTCTGGCTTCTCAATGCCCTAATGCAGCAGATAGTATTTGATATCTAGGATCTCCTTCTTTTAGAGATGGAGGATACGATAGCTAAGGGTTTCAAGGGTCGCAGGCAACTTCCCTATGCTCACTAGATCACATTTCTCATCCATAGAGTTGTGCTTGATAAGCCCCCAGGTATGATGGACGAGTATACAGGTGCCACCATAGAGTTCCCAACTTACAACCTGTCACAGAGGATCAGACACAGCACTCCTCAGGCACCCAGACAGCCTAGCCGCCATCCCGACATGCTAGAGTCCGCAGCTTAGTAGGATGAGATTATTAGAGGGATTGCAGCCACTAAGGAGGAGGAGCTAGAGGCACAGCAGGAGGTGAGCGAGTATAGTGATAGCTCTAATGATGACTACCAGCCTATTCCTTAGATGCCTCCACGCAGACACGATGCAGAGACCGGTAGCTCTATTTCTGCTCCACATACTCCATAGACAGACCCCGCTCTTATTGCTATTCTTGAGCGGATGCAGCAGACACGGGATAGACAGGCACAGGAGACAGCTGCTACTTTTGCCCAGTTTTAGACTCGACAGGATGAGTTCTAGAGGCAGCAGCAGGCCATGCAGTAGCAGCAGCAGTAGATGCATCAGTAGCAGATACTCTTGCAGCAGTAGCTTATGGGTTTCATGTAGCATGTAGTGACAGCTCTTGGGGCCACACAGCCACAGTCTTCGCCCCAGCTTGCTCCGCCTGCCACCACTTCGATGACTCCAGCAGTATAGCCCAGTGGGCTCTAGAGTCAGGGACAGCCTCTAGCTCAGTTTGCTTCACCTCTTGTACAGGTGTCCTAGTGGTTAGCCTCACCCATGGTAGCCCCATAGTTCACTCCACTTCAGACGGGCTTCACACTAGAGTAGTCTTCCTCGCTATTCGTGCCTGACATGTCAGTCTCTAGGAGTCCTAGAGCATCCTTCAGCGAGTTGACTGGCATGCCTACTCTGCCTCATATGCATACCGCTGGTCCATCTACAGCAGCTCCAGTCACAGTGACTACTCAGAGGCTCCCCTCGTCTGTCGCCTCGTTAGATCCTACGACAGACATACTAGCAGCTTCACAGGCAGCACCAGCCCTAGCTCAGACCCAAACCGCTTCAGCGACACTTCCTGCCACAGAGGGTCAGTCAGTTCAGAGCTTAGGGTCAGATGATGATGGTGCCCAGTTCTAGCTTGCCCCATGTTCTTCAGCGCCCAGCTCGTCCGCTGCAGCCCCGCTAATCGACCCTTAGGTTTTGGTGTTTGACGCCAAAGGGGGAGAGGGAGTTTGAGTATATAGTCTCAGGGGGAGCTACATTTAGGGGGGAGCTAGTTATCTAGTATTAGCTTATTATATACATTTGGAGTTCTATTTGTGTGATACACTATTACCTATGCATTCATGTGTTTACTTTCATGCATACTATTATATATATGTGATAGTGCTATCTATGTGATTGTAATATATGACATGTGTGCTTTCTACTTTGCATTATTTAAATGTCATATCACTTGTATTATGCTCATTTGCCTTTGCTTCCACGTTTATACTCCGATGCAAATGAACTTTGTTAATCATACTCATGCTTAATTCACATCCTTTGAGTACATTGTGTTGGCTTGGGTCATATAAGCTTGACTAACACTTTTGTTCTTATCGACAAAAGCTTATATGAACCAAGCTCGTCAAAAACCTCACTCTTTCACATACTCGAGGTGGTATTGTCATCAATCACCAAAAAGGGGGAGATTGAAAGCATCTAGGCCCCTAGTTGGGTTTTGGTGATTAATGACAATACAAGATTACTATGACTAACGTGTGTTTTGTAGATGCAATTAAGTTAGGTCATGGTAATGGAGATCAATCGGGCAATCGAGTTGGTCATGCCCCTACGATGGAAATTGTTTCGGTTTTCAAAGGATGGACGACAAGGTTAAGGATGACTAGTTCTAAGTGTTGATTGAAGTTGGAGAGACACCTAGAGTAGTTTAGGACTTTGTTTTTCCTTTGGCCATACTATTAAGGGGGGTATGGACGGGTAGCTTAACCTAGTTGAGTCTAGTGAGTTAGGTGTGGTGCACACTTGTTAAAACTAGCTCTAGGTAGCTCCTATGAAGCCCATTGATCCCATGGAGCAAACTTCATTCGCAAATGATCGAGAGTTGGAAGTGAATGGAGGGTCAAATACTGACCAGACGCTGGCTCTGGTGCGACCGGACGCTGGCCGCAGGGTCCGGTCAGTTCATTTGACCGAGGAGAACAAGTCTGGTGTGACCGGACGCTGGAAGATCAATGTGACCGGATGCTGAGGGCTAGCATCCGGTTGACTCCAGTAAGGGTCCAGACTTGAGAAAGTGTGACCAGATACGTCCGGTCAATACTGACCGGACCCTGAGGGTTCAGCGTCCGGTCGAGTCCAGTAAGGTTCCAGTAAGAGTTTTATGCGACTGGACGCGTCTGGTCAGTGATGACCGGACCCTGCCAGCGTCCAGTCAACTCATTACTACTGGTTCGCGGGTTGAACCGACCGGAGCGTCTGGTCACCCCGCAGAAGCTCATAACGGTTCATTTTTCATGCTGCCTTATAAATAGAAGCTCCACTCGTGTGTGGAGTGACTTTTGCTCATTTCAACAGCTGAGAAACACGTTTGTGAGTGCCAAGAAGAGCAAGGTCCTAGTGAGGTGTTTGTGATTTGAGAATCCAAGAGTGAAACCTCATTAGTGAATCAAGAGTAGACAAGTGTGCATCCATCTTCTCATTAGGCTTCGCGTGGTCAAGTGAGAGTTCGTGCTTGTTACTCTTGGTGATCGCCATCACCTAGACGGCTTGGTGGTGATTGGGAGCTTGGTGTTCACCCGGCAGAGCTTGTGGGTGACCCAACTCAAGTTGTGAGCGGCTTTGGGTGATTCGCCACGACGGAGTGTCAAAGAATCAACCCGTAGAGAGCACTTGATCCTTGCGCGGATCAAGGGGGAGCTACACCCTTGTGCGGGTGCTCCAACGAGGACTAGTGGGGAGTGGCGACTCTCCGATACCTCAGCAAAACATCGCTGCGTTCCTCTCTCTCCATTTACTTTAAGTATTTACTTTGAGCAATTCAATACTTGTCTTTACATTCATAGAATTGCCATGCTAGAGTAAGTTTGGAACATAGGTTGTAAGTCTTTTGTGCGTTAATTTGATAGAAACACTTTTCTAGGCACACAGGGTTAATTGGGCTATCCGTAGGATTTGATTATTGCAAGAAAATTTAGAATTAGCCCAATTCACCCCCCCTATTGGGCATCTTGATCCTTTCACTAACGCTTGGAGTGGATGGCGTTAGATGCCCCAAAGACCATGAGGCATTCCTCAGGGTTGGGGAAGCCGTCATCATCCTTGCCCACTGTACCTCCTTTCTTGGCCGCCTCCTCCTTGCCTTTCTCTTCCTTCGGCTTGCCGGCGTGCCACAAAAAGTGCTTGAGGAGCTCGCAGTCCTCGTAGAGGTGCTTGATGGGGTAGGCATGTTTGGTGCATGGACTCTCCAAGAGCTTGTCGAAGTGGTCGGGCTGGCCCTGCTAGGGCTGCTTGCCCACACGATCGGCTACGGCGACCAAAGCTAGGTTGGCTGGTCGGTGCCGATCCTTCTTAATTTTCTTGCCCTTTGTGTGGAGGGGCCTTTGCCTTGGTCCTCGTGCTTGGCCTTGCCCCTATCCTAGCCATCGCTAAAGACCGCTCTGATCGCCTTGTCGTCGAAGGCGTGGTTCATGGCGACGTCAAGCAGGTCGTGGGTGGTATAGGGCTAGAGACAGCCGAGCTGATGTCGTCTGCGTCAACGATATCAGGAAGGGAGTTGCACCGCTTTGAGAACCTACGGATGTAATCCCGTAGGGACTCATTGGGCTTCTGCTGGCAGCTCTTGAGATCCCAGGAATTCCTTGGACAGACATATGTCCCCTAGAAATTTTCAACAAAGACCCTCTTGAGATCCGCCCAGTCGCGGATGCTGTTGGGTGGAAGGAATTGGAGCCTTGCTCGAACATGCTCCCCCACACAGATGGGGAGGTATTGAATGATGAAGTGGTCATCATCCACTCCTCTGGCTCGGTAAGCGAGCTGGAAGTCATCGAGCCATATACCGGAGTTTGTTTCCCTAGTGTATCTGGTGATGTTGGTGGGTGGTCAGAAGTGTTGTGGGAACGTCACTCTCTAGATGCGACGACCAAAGGCCCATGGCTCCAGGCCATCCGGGCTGGGACTCTAGTCATCTAGTTGGTGACCATGCCTAGGGTGCGTGTCCTCGCAATCCTTGATGGTCAGGCCAGGGCCTGTATCGCCTGCCCTTGCCGCCACTCGATGGATGTCATCATCGTGCTAGGCTTGATGCCAATTGTTGATGATGCTGTGAGCGTCACGGTTTGGCCTGAGCCATACGCGCACATGTGGTTGGTGTGTAGCGGGTGTCGGGTCAGTCCATGGTGCAGCCGTGGCCTCCTGCTCCATGCCCAGCAACTATTATGGTGAGTGGATGGAGCGATTCGACTAGTGCGGCCCCATTCCCCTAGTGGAGAAAGAGGCCATGAGCCGATGTCGTGACGCGGAGCTCTCTACCTGTTGAATGGCGGTAGTTTCCACCAGCGCCCAGAGGTTCCGATGGATTGTCTGTTCCTAGGGGTCGATCGGCTCGAGGAGGCCACACAGAAGCATCGCCACAGCAGCGATGTTCTGGCCAGCTCGAGCGAACTGAGGGGGGGTCATTCCCTTCATCTAGGATGTTGCGCTAGACCTGATGGGCATGACCATGGGCGTCGCTCGTCGGGTTACGCGCGCGTGGCATACTGTGCTGCGCCGAGCCCTGCCGGCATAGGTGGCGGCTGGACTCTACCGCCTTTGTCAGTAGCTACTCGTCGTGCTCCTACGCACGTGCGAGGGCCTCCGCACGAGGGTCCGGAGGGGTATGAGTCTGTAGAGACTTCCGCTACCACCTGGTGGCTGTCCCGGAGCAGTCCGCCATAGCGCACTCCCAAGACAGAGGGTGGCCTAGGTGCCACGACGTCGTCGATGCTAGAGTTGTCGCTGTCGACCTCGTCATCCACGAGGTCATGAAAGGAGGCGGGAGCATAGCCCGCCATCCCCACAAATTCGAATGTGAGAGGGGGCGGCGTCAACATTCTTCAGAGCCCCCCGCGTGTACGCGTCCGTAGGGGACGCAAAGCTGTAGGGGAACCGATCGTACGGCAGTCATGGTGGGGACAATAGGGTCCCTCCGGAGAGTCGGCGGAAGGTATTAAACAACGAGTAAAGAATAAAATGTACGTTACTCACAGTGGAGTTTGAGCCTAGCATGGGCTCGAAGCAAAGCGTAGGTGTCTCGATGTTGAGGTCGTCGAGTGGCCCGGGGCCGGCGGAGGGCGCTTCTCCTCCAGTGGGCGCCGGGACAGGTGCCTCCTCATGGAGGCGGAGTACGCTGAGTTGGTCGGCGACGAAGTCTAGACTTTCAAAGAGAAAGGTCTGGAGCATCTCGAAGACGGGAGGAACCCACATTCCAGCAGGTGAGAGCGTGGGAAACTCCAGCGAGCCAAAGCGAATCGTGTTGCTTGAGCCCGCCATGTCGGTGCAAAAAAGTGACCAACAAGTAAATATTTATAGTTTTGTCGTGCGTTGTGATCGGATGTGGCCTAGCACTCAATAACATAGGATTTATACTGGTTCAGGCAACGTGCCCTACGTCCAGTTTTGGTCGGTCGGTGACTTTATTCTTGAGCCCAGGTGCTTGAAGTTTGTTGTGGGGTTACAAACGAGTGGGAATAAGAAGGGGGCGTTAAAGGTCCGGTCGAACTCTGGACCGAAGGGCCAAGAGTGACGGGAGCTCTAACGTGCGCTAAGTATTAGAGTGTATGCTCTGTATAGCTTTAGAGTTCTAAAGCTATTGAGTTATTCAGATCCTGGAGAAATAGAGAACTAGAGTCAGAATTCTCCGGTCAGGTCCCCTTTTAGGAGAGAGCTCATCCCCTTTTATAGTTGAAGGGGATGGGCTCTTACAAGAGAGAGACAGAGAAAGTATACGTGTGCTACCTAGTCTTGTTGTCCACGCTGTCGAGTACGAGACGGTTGTCGACGCCCACAATACTGTTTATGTTCTGATGCATGTGGCAGGTTTTACCGTGTTCGTCTGGTATGGCAAATGTCGACGCCTACAACACTGTTGGGGTTCTAACACACCTGAAAGGTTGCATAGTGCCGATCTGGCATGGCCTGATGGTACCGTCCTGCAGGTGCGTAGGATATGGCAGGGTATGGTCCCCGGTTTGGCAGTTTGACTTGAGCGCCTTACCTTATCCGCTCCGCCTGATTCTCGTGCCCTCATCGAGCGGGCGTCCCCGGTCGGTCGTTCCTAGTCGACCCCGACCGATCAGGAAAGAGCTGCAAACAGAGGTCCGGTGCATTTCCGGTCGAAAAAGGAGGTCGGAGTAGGGCTGTGTCCCCACCTTGGCTAGGTTTTCCGTCGAGGCCCGATCGTTGCCCTGGCTTGTCATTATCTATCTGGGCCGGTCCGGGAGGCGCGTGTTGTCGCAACGCCGTCCGATGGGCTGAGTTTTCTGCAGGAAAACGGATCTATTAGAGACCCCGAATTTATAAACCCTGACACAATATTTGGACCTCCTTTCATCTATCCAAGCATCATTTTTATCCTACACACCGTGGTCTGGAGTACGTTTTCATCAGCGACAAGCTAGTGCGGAGCCGAAACATTTTACTAGCCCTGTTATAAGCGCACGCAGAGAAACACTATCAAATGATAAGCACATGCAATTAATTAATCGGTAACAACATGCAAAGCACGGCGGAATTCTGCAGGAGCGAGCACCACGCGTACAGGTGCAGTCTCTGGTGGTGGTCTGTCTCCACGGCTCGGTTAGCTTTCGTGAATTTCACTGGATGGTAGTCTCACTCACTCTGCGATGTCCAGACGCGTGCCTCCTTGCTGTGGCCGTTACGTTCCCAGGGCAGGCTAGCGTAATCCAACCGCCCCGCACCCGCAGGCCGCAGCTGCCGATCCCCCAGGCAGCAGGAACACGGCCAAGCGGAGGCGTTTTACCGCCACACGACCGACGACCTGGCCGTGCCATTACCGCCCGGCCACGGCCAGACCCAGACCTGTAGTATCACTGTACTGTGTCTGTGTGTGAGTTTGAGCGTGAGCGAATGCATGATGCGGGTGCAAGCGTTCGCTGCTACGGCCACACGAGCGAGTTACCCGACGGCAAAGCTGCGTGCCGTGTTCCCGCGGCAATCCTTGATGTTACTGCTTTCTTTTCCTCTGGAAACTTCTTTTTTTTCCGCGAGGTTTTCTTTGGAGACTTGTTGTTGCTGTTAGTCCTGTTACTAGTAGTATTGCACCGGCGCTTTGAAGTTTGTGGTCAACCGGCCGGCGGTTGCATCTTCAACGACAGCCACGCGCCGTCTTGCTCCATGTTCAATGGCTTGTTTTCTCGCACCATAAGTCGTTGACCACGCATAGGAAGGCCAATGTTTGGATCATATGGTAAAATTTTAGCCTTACATTTTTAACCTTTTTTTTTGTCACGGGGATCAAACAGTGTGGCTAAAAATAAGCAAATGGCTAAAAACAAGGCTAAAATCTTTTGTTCTAAAGATGCTCTAAACTGGGCTAAACTCTCTCGGGACGGACACTTAACGCCCCATGCTCCTTGCCGCTCGTATGCATGGTGTGAATAGATAATTAAATAAGGGCAAATCGGTCATTATAAATTAAAAGACTAAAATTTAGCTCATGAGTCAAGCAACATAGCAGGGCTACATTTAGGGACTAAACTTTAGCCTGGGACTACGCGCCACCGAAATCCTACAGCACTACTGTATGCAGCGCGTTTTTTACCTTACGCACACACAGTAGCCCGTTAATTTGACCCAGGGACGGTGCCGTTTTCTACACAATCTGCATGCCAACGAACAGCAAGGAAAGATGGCGATGATCGGCGCCTGACTGCTCCGGCGGCCGCACCATGTCCATGTCCATGTCCATGTCCATTCTAAAGTGCGCACGATGGCAGGAAGCCAAGAACGCTGCTGTTGAAATGGAACTTGGAAGCACCCTGGAAAACGCTGCTATAGTAGTCAGATATACTCCTATGTGGCTAAGGCAAATCACGGCAACTGCTTTTCTGGGAAAAAAACAACAACAGGAAAAGCAAGGCAAAGCGCATAGAAAGGCGAGGGGATCTCCGAGGCACCGAGAGCAATTTCTCCTGTCATTAGTGCGTGAAACGGGCAGGAGAAGCGCCGTCGAAATGAGGCGGAGACCCGGGGAAACACCCTGGAATGGATGATGGCTGGATTGCCGGATGGGATTGGAAGCGAGCGAAAAATCGAGCAGAGCACGCCGCCGGAAACGAGGGCCATGTGCGGTGCGCCGGTGCGTCGAAGGAGGTCGCCGAGAAAGTACAACGCGCTGTCCAATCAACTCACGGTACGAATGCACGTAGCTAAGCCATGGTTTTAGCCAGACTTATTCAATCAGTCAATAGTGTTTTTCTCTCATAATAAACTAACATCAGCTAGTCTAAACCAGTCCAGAAACCAACCAGCGAACATGCCGTAAAAAGGGTGCTGTTCTGCCAGCTGTCCAAAGATCTCTCTTTCCATCATGAGTCTATTCGCTTGGCTGATAAGCCATGGCTGAAAGTATCGTTGATTAATTCATTGTAAGAAAAAAATTATTATTTATTAACAAAAAAAATACGACTTATAAACCAGCGAGGAGAACAAATGCTCTGCGAGAAGAAAGTTGGAAATTGGAACGGAAGTGCTCCTGCACCATAGTCCAGATGGCAACTTTCACGACACGACAATGTTCCATGTAAAGCGTCGCTGGTGTCAGCACAAAGTGGGATGGGTTCCAGCTCATTCATTGGGGGCTCCGAGTAGGCACCAGCGATTTGCTAGGTCGGTCCCAATGCAGTCTATGTTTGTTTGGTCGTGGCTCGTCGTAAATGATTGTAAATTTTTAGTTGAAATAGTATTTTTCTCTCACATAAATCAAAACCAGCAACGATACAAAACAACCAATCGAACAGGCCGACATATGTGTATCCCCGCGCCACGTAACCGACCGGCACGACACGACGACCCGACCCGGTGATTGGTAAGCAGCCAGTCAACTATCCCGCCAGCTTGGACTCCAGTCTACTGTTCACGCCGGGGGCACAGGCCTGTCAATCCTTCCGACCGAGAATTTTGTTCAACTCCTGGCCCTCGATTCTCCAGAAAATGGTTGTTTGCACATGGCAAGACAGCAGAGCAGGTATTCTTCGTCTTTATTTCTAATGTTCCTCAATCGCTCGCTGTAACAGCTAACGATATGTCCAATTTCATCTGCTTGTGCCGTTTTTGCGACATGTTTGTATAGCTGGACTATGCCTACCTCTTGCTCAAAATTGGGTGTCCAGTACGTCGCAACACACCAGTGACTGCTATACCGAGGAGTGTTATCTGACGAAGAGGAATCGTATCATATGTACCGAAATTCGATTTCCCTTTTTGTGTGCCATATGTCGCTTAGACTTATCATGACATGTGGGGCCTGTGTGCAGTTTATATATTGGTTAGAATCACCAGCTCAAAGACCCCATGTTCCCATGGGATAAATTAGCATGACAACATGCATTACATCAATACAAGGCGATGATACCATGGAACGATCAACTGCACCCGTTCCGGTTCCGACTCCACCGCCGGGACTCGGGATCACGGACTGCAACTACAGAAATGGCTCGGCCAACCCATCGTCCTATTGCCTTCTAATCAAGTTGAGGTAAAAAAAATGCTGCCGCTCATCATCAGCACGAGTTTATTAACTTATGTACTGCCTGGTGCTTGCTCTACAACCTTCTCGCGTCTGCCACCAAAACAACCGCTTTCTGCTAATAATACAACATCCTCAGGTGAAAATGGAAGTGCTGCCAGAACTCAAGTAATGTCTTGACTGACGGGACCTGCAACAAGACGGGAAAGGTACATGTTTATGTTAAATTCGTGAAACTCCAGTTGGTGGCAAATTCAGTTGAACGGTGCAAATTGCACACAATTACTATTTGAAAGGGGAAGATTGTTGGAAACCATGTGTAATCCAACTGAAATAAAAATATATTGAAAAGAATGGGGCAAATACAAAATTGCATAAACATAGCAAATACAGGAAAAGCACCCTTGCTGTGGGGTACAAATCCTGGTGTTCACCTATTTATATGTTTATACAAGTTTAACAGCTGTGCAAAAAAAAAAGAACCAATCTTTCACAGAAATTAAATTCGTTTACCCAACAAAACCTGAAGAGGTTGGCTCTATTTTTTGCTTTCAGTGGACAAGAGTTCTAGCATGTAATATGATGACTATAATTTAAAGGTGTTTCAGAAGAGTAGGACTGTGATTTTAAACAAAAAGAAAAAGGACCAATTTACTGTTAACTTTCCTCTGATTGTCAGGGACTAGAGAACAAAAAACATACTAACATCATAAGATTCGGTAAAATGCAAAGTTACAAAGTGTAGAATAACATTTTGGATTCCGAAGTGCTGCTGTGGCTATTTGTTCCCATTTTATGGCAAGAGTTCTGAGAAGAAAATTCTATAGAGGGTGACACATAATTATATATAGTTGCTTACTATCAGTAAAAGGATTACTGAAGCAAAAACCTTACCTTCTTTGCTTGTTTATGACTTTATTTTCAGAGAGTCGCAAGTTTTCTAATTGGGAGATCTGGCTGATTGAAGACAAATAATCCACAAAAGCAGGGCCTCTCAATGACTGTAACAACTTTGGAGGAACTACTGGAGACAGGGTTTCGCAAAGATGAACATGCCGCTCCCTGCACAAAGCAATACCACTAGCTAATCATGCAAATTATCCATGTGAAGATTAACAAAAAAAAATAGTCATAAATCATCAACAGTTCAATATCAGTGGATCCTACCATTTTTTTTTTAAGATCGGACCAAGTCGGCATGTATTAATAAGAAGGAAGCAGTTTTACAGCTGTGCGCGCAATGCGCACTAGGTCCTCCTCGGCAGGCTGCTGAGAAGGCGATTACATCAATGTGGATTACTCGCTAAGAAGTAAAATCTCTAAAGATTTACAGGCTTTTGCCCCTGCTAGCTTCCACATTTTGCATTCATCCACCACCATCAGTAGCAAGGCAGTCATCCCCAGTCCGATGTCACGCCCACCAGCCACAACTCTATGTTGTTATCCTACCAAATTTATGGGGACTCAGAAGAAGCTAAGCATCTTGCATGCTAGTGCTTCAAATGAATCGTCCAGTGGTATGCAAATAGAGCACGCACATTTATTTAATTAGTCCTGGCTAATTTAACACAAAATATAATCACAAGTCACAAATCTATTTAAGTCGAGTACAATTTATACACAATCCAGTGTTCAGGATTTTTACCATGACAGTTTCATATGCCTGAAAGAGCTCTGTAGTGAAACTGAAAAATATAAAGATTTTTTGTGCAATGGAATTGTAGATGAAACCACAATCTATCACTATAGTATGGACTTAGATTTGCTAATTACATCAAATGCGGCAATATAAGCAACCATGTAAGGTTCAAGGGGCACAATGATAAAAAGCTAATAGCTTTCCAGGATACGCCAGGTACCAGATCACATATATTTCCAATTATAAGATATCTAATATAGATAATAACTAACAGACAATTGCAAATAGATAAAACCGCCATCATTGTTGTCATTATATGATCTTCTATTGACACACATTACTTGTAGCCATTTATTATTTTGACCACTAAAATAAGCTGCCCATTTTTTAATTTATAACCACAATACAAATCGGATTATTAGGGAACATATAGAGTTTTATATAACATAACCAGCGATATGAAAGCAGTGTATAGAAGCAACCAACCTACTGGAACAGAATCACGTTACTTACCTTCTTGGATTTTTCATATGAGAAATGTTCGTAGATCCACAATCATTCCTGAATCCTGAACAGATAATTTTACCAAGGGATACGGCAGCGGTACTCGGCAAACAACAACTCTCGTGATAAATCGACAGAACCACCATCTATTTTTTGGGAATTCCTTGAGAAAATGCAAAGAGCATGCTGGGCATATACAGATCCCATCTCAAACTGATTGTTGTACCAAGAAGAATCATCTGGCTCAGCACAAGGAGTTGAAGATGGATCCAACATATCCTGCACAAATTTAGAAATGCTTGAGTCAAATATTGTATTTCAGAGATATGAATCTTTAAAGCAAGCAAAAGAGAATATGCCTGACCTTAGTAAGAGGGTAGTAACGGGAAAGCATAAGATCTGATTCTGATATTAAATCAGACACTTCTGAGGCAAGCTTCAAAGCTCCAGAAGCTGCTCTGTTGTGATTAGCGTCACTGGAAAATTCAAGACAGCAACTTCGTAGCCTGTTCCAAGTGTCCTGTACTTGTTCAACCTTGCAAGAGTCATTAGTTTTTTTGCCAGAGAGCAGCCAGATGCTTTCAGCACGACTACATTCATCCATCAATTGAAACCCAGCAGTTGAACAGCTTGCCTGTTCATTCCTCCCAAACGATTCCATATAAGCCTCACTTGTCTCACCAACTACATCTTCTACATCTTTCTGTCGCTCAGCCATTAGATTCTTCACACAGTCAGTGTCTTCTAATACCACTCTGGACGTAGTGTATGTACCATCATAAAAGGCAGAAAAATCATTAGACACTGCCCTTGACAAAAATTCATCACCACTTATGGATGCAGATGTGCCATCCACAATTAAGGACGACTCAGGTACACATGACACGCCCTGTGACATAAATGTATCACAAACTTGTGAAATGGACCCATACATGTTGCTTTCAGGTGGGTTTTGGAGAGAATCAGCAATTTCAAAGGTCTCTCGTGATTCAACGGGAGAACAGAACTGATCGGAAATCCCTTGCCCATGTATAGGAGGCACCTCTGAAGGTTGTGGGAAGAAACCAACTTCAGTAACAGTAAATATGTCATGTTTTTCAGTACCTACATCAGCTGGATCATCATCGGACTCAGATAATAGCAGCGAACAATGTCGATTTCTTTTTATTTTTTTATCAGATGGAAGAGGTATATCTGGAAGATCATGGAAATCATCAAGTTCATTCTTGCAAGGTGAAATATCATTACGCTCAGTCGAGTGGGCACGCTTCAAACTGGATTTCTTAGCCTTTCTTGTTTTAGCTGCGCTTCTTCCCTTGACCAAAGATGCTGTTACTTGTAACTGCAGGCCTTCGAGATCTGATATTTCCTTCTGTTTTTTCTTTTCTTCAGCCAAAAGGATAGTTTTGTCTACCTCCATGCATAATGTTTCAGATAATTTACAAGGGAACTCCCATGGCAACATTTTTGGTACTGTAGAATGTACAGTGTCTAAATCAAGTGAGAAAGGACCACACAAACATTCCTTTGGCCTCTCTGAAAGTAGAACAGGACATGATCAGCACTTCAAGAGTTAACACAGCATGAGATTGCAAAAGAAACAAAAACAGAAAAGAAAAAAGATTTCAAGCTCAACTACCAGCTAGTTAGGCATTACATGGAAAAATAACTAGAACAGCCCTTCTGGAACCACGAGGGTGCACAGCTGTTAGTGTGGGGTGCCAACAGTTCATTCTGACAGATCTAACACCCACATCATTTACTGAAAGAATGAAGGAAAGTATCTGCAACATGTAGATAAAACTTTCTATAAATGAAGTTCGTTTTACGCCAGGAACAGCCTAGTAAATTAAGAACCTCCTAGGCCCACCTTAGATTTATAAGGTGACTAATGTGCATATCACACATGAACTCATGATATAATCCTTAAAGCTGCTGCAGGGCGATGCTCTGCGACAAACCCCATCAATTTATTCCCTTCGTTCCAAAATGTAAGGTGTTCCAGTTTTCTCCTAAGTTATACTTCTCTAACTTTGACCATAGAAAATTGTATTACCACCTATAATAGCAAATAAATGCACTATCAAGACATTTCATGGTGGATTTTATATGAAACTAATTTGATGTTGCAGCAGATGTCGGTGCATTTATCTGTAAGCATGGCCAAAGTTTAACATAGTTTAACAAGGGTTCACAAACCAATTGCAGAAGCAAATACAAGTGAGAAAGAAGCATAGTAAGTTTTACATACTGAAAGGTCTAAAAGAAGTGAACAATGAGCCAGTACAACATACTACAAAAAAATATGGATAAATTTTGCCTGGTAAAGCATCAAACCTGTGAATTGATGCCTTCCTTGGTACCAAAACTGCAGAAGCATCACTGTCCTCCTAATGTCACCTAGACAAATATCAATCACATGCTTTAACTGAGGAACAGTGACATATACTCCCTCAGATTTACAAATCTGCATTAAGATAGGATAGAGTCAACTTTCAACAAATCTGGCAAGCAAAAGAACTTCTCTGTGATCTCAGCCTATAAGAGAGAGGGAGGGGAGACTGTTTACCATGCCAACATGTGAAAGTAGCTCTGAGGTCGATGGGTATTTGAAATTTAAAACAAGTTGATCCAAGAGATTCGGCAAAGATGGATCCTTCCCTTCACAAATTACGAATAATGGACAAAAATAACAAGGAGCTTTAGTGTACTAGTACCACATTGACTGAAATTATTAAGGTCATCTGTAGGATCCTAAAAGGAAAGGATAAAATGCTCACTGTTGCTAGTCAGTATGATTGGCCATTTTGTAGTCTTTGCCATCTTAAGTATGGTTGAAATAAACCCACGATCCTCATCAAAGACAGTATCCACATCCTCAAATAGTATGAGTGTCTTGTTAGCAACTTGTTTAGGAGCTTCATCACAGGCCTTCAAACCTGAGTAGTATCCTACAGGTGATTTTGGTTGATCACAGTCAATCATTACTCTTGTAGCACAGGACATCAAATGTTGGTATTCAGTCCTATCAGGAGTTCCTGAATCTGGATCCAAGGAATCATCCCTTAGTGGATTGATAACCTCCTCCTGTGACCTGTACAAGAGATTAAAAAAAAGGATTCAAAGGTATGTTTGCTTCAACTAGGCAACCATGTGAAATATTAGAGAAATGCACATATTATTAGAGCCTAAGCTACAATTCACTGCATATCTACTTCTGCAGAAAAGAACTTCACAGAATTTTAACCAAGCTACTACATTACTCGCATGGTCATTGCTATTTTCATGTGCCCCAAATTCATTATACCATCATTCCCTGCAGGCGTTTTTTCCCGCATGCTACAGTTTCTATTCCTTGGAAGATCAAATATAGTCAGCATTAATTATTTCTAGAAACACTTGAGTTGAAAATTGTACAATACAGTTTTATATAATAAGATGAAAAGTGTTGCGAACTAAACGAAAACAAGGAGCGAGAGGGAGGTTAGAGAGACAGAGTCAAGAAAACAATTAGGGAGAGTCCCCCACCCAATTGACCCTTATAGGTCCTTCATATAGCTAAGGGTGGAGGTGATTGTTTACCTCCTAACCTAGTAAATTTACAAATAGGTCCTTGGACCTTACACAGGCTGTGCCTTTTACAACACGGGGTAGGCACAGGCTAGGTCTTCCCCCAACAAGTTTACAAAAAGCAAACAAACAAGGCTAGTTTTCAAATCTGCACAATCCATAGAAGTGCATTTGTCGAACATATAGAATTACAGAACTATACTTACTAAGCTAGAATTTTACAGGTTAGAAAAATAATGTCAGGCTGCTGGTTGAACTACTAATTTCTGACAGAACTACTAGGAGATCCATTTGATTTCCTGAACTACTACATACTGCCCAATTTATGGACGTTTATGCAACTATATCCTACATGACCTTCAATTAGTTCATCTTGTTGGACTTTGCACGAAATTTAGATACACGATGTTATGTCTAGTTCTTATTTTCCTTGAGTATGCATCACCATGTTGTGTTCTTCAACTGCCAAGTTATGCCCTGATATTCTGAAAGTAATCCTACAGATATGAAGGTTGCTGACTTAAATGCTAGTGCTATTTCACATAAGCAGTATTTTTTATACTCAAGCACAAACAAATGGATTCAATCAATCCTCACGGTAAAAGTAAAGCGCTTTCTTCCTGAAAGGTATGTTTTTGGATTATTCTCGGTAAATCCATAACTGACTATGATAGCTTATAAAGGATGTGGTATCGCCCAAGAATACAGCTTGGCAGCCATGACAACTGTGGCATCCGGCCCAGTTTAGAATTTGGCCCATAGTGGCCCATAAGCAATTTAATGAGATATTGTGGAGAGTTTAGTCCCACCTTGGTTGTTAAAGGTGGGATAAACCAACATATAAAGCTTCTAGAGTCCATCCCACCATCCCCGGGTTAATCCTTTTACGCGAAGCGAGGACGAAAGCGTAAGTGGGATAGTGGTAGGTGTGGTTCGCTCAGCGTGCAGAGTGGATCTGAGCCATTTGGACTCTAGTGCGTTACAAAATGGTATCAGAGAAGACCTTCGTGGCCACGGGCGCGTGCGGGCCAGGGGCGCGGACATGGGGTTCATTGCGCGTGTAGGCCCTGCGGGGTGCACGGCATGGCACATGTGTCGGCACTGGGCGCACGGTTGCGTGTGCTAAGAGGGAACGTTCCTGGTCATCGTTTGCCCGATTGTGGGTGTGTTGGGCCGACGAGGACGTCGGTTCCTTTGAGGGGAGGTGTATGTGACATCCGGCCCAGTTTAGAATTTGGCCCATAGTGGCCCATAAGCAAGTTAATGAGATATTGTGGAGAGTTTAGTCCCACCTTGGTTGTTAAAGGTGGGATAGACCAACATATAAGGCTTCTAGAGTCCATCCCACCATCCCCGGGTTAATCCTTTTACGCGAAGCGAGGACGAAAGCGTAAGTGGGATGGTGGTAGGTGTGGTTCGCTCAACGTGCAGAGTGGATCTGAGCCGTTTGGACTCTAGTGCGTTACAACAACCAAAGGTAGTGCAAAATGCTAAGCATCTTCATGAAAGCAAGAGACTAACATATTATTAACTAAAAGAAGATGCAGCTGAGGCTGCAGCGTGAACTGGATAGAAGCATCACAAACCGGAATGTGAGCAAACATAGAAGGAGCTGTACAAACCATTTTTCAAGGCCATGTGATTTAGTTGCTTCCTCAAACTTCTGCCTTACATATGCCCCATTTCTCATGTCAGATGTATTTACCTAGAATAATGCCAAACATTAATCAGTAAAATCAAGCATATGAAGCAGCAGACTTGCACTTCTCAGAAAGAAATGCTGGTGAAACTACCTCTATCACATTGAAGCCTTGTTCCTTGGCACATGCAAAAACTGCAGCCGATTTTCCACACTGAATTTAAGAACAAAGATATCATAGTAGCATAGACACAAATGAGAGTATATCCAGTTATATATATGTATATAGGTATAACTACACCGAGACATAGCCAAGTGCTTGCAAATATACAGAACAATTCTTGAATTAGTTATAGGAGGTGCAGAATTCCTTGCTTAGGGTTTATGTAACAACGAAGTCATACAGTAAATCTTTTGTCCAAGTAAATATACCACTACCTCCGTTCTAGAATGTGTCAATGGCCTCAGGAAAATATGTTCTAGAATGTGTCAATGGGCTCAGGAAAATAGATTCCACAACGTTTGTCTATTGAAGATATCAAAAGTCAAGTTATTGTTATGGTTCCACTCTCTCCTAGCAATTAAATGCTTTGAAATAACAGAAGCAATTGTATCATGTTATTAGTTAAGGGTATAGATGGTCACTTCGCTTTGATATTTTTTTATTCAAAATAGTACTTGGTCAGTGTGCATGTTGTGCTTTTTTCTCGAAAACGTAGGAGAACTGTGCTTCATTATATTAAGAAGAAAAAGGGGAAAGAGACCTCGTACAACACACAACACAACGCTCCACTTTAACAAACTTGCATACGCACCTGTGGAAACATAAAGGCGACCAAAGCTAGACTATCTCTAGGCTAAAAACTGCTTTGGGGGGCGGGGGGTGGGGGCGGCTGCCAAGAATGAAAGCCCCTGGGCTCCAGCCAAAACCCACAGCCGACGCTCCTCCAAAGCAAAACCCAAAGCACCCAGGGTCATTGCAGAATGGAGAGAGTAGCTGATAAGCCTTGACCTTAAACATTTAAAAGTAAATGAAGAGTGAGATATTGAGGTATTTTCCTGAATTATAAAATGGGAATTGGGAAGCACTAGCATATCACATAGTAGTTTCCAGAAAAAAGGTTCATTGATCAGTGAAACATTCCCCTTTTTGGGATGGTGTCCTTTAGGATGGGATTCGCTACAGACAACCAGACACACATTCATTAAAAAAAACACTACTAGCATCAGTATATACACGACAAACTAGCTCAAAGGCATTTAAATGAAGCATGCAGCTCAAATGCCAATTATTCTTTAGTGGTGCACTCACCCCAACTGGTCCAGTGATTAGAAGTGTGTTTTCACAATCAGAAGGACTCTCTGAATAATCTGAATCAGATTCATCTTGATATGAGCTGTCATTAGTGTCCCCATTAGCAGCTCCAATCTTGTGGCCTTTTTCATCCCAACCTTTGAGCCATTCGGCGAGAAACTTTACATGCTCACTATTTCCACATACCTGCTTAACCAAATATAGCAGTAACCTAAGACGAAATGTAAGCATACTACAAACATTGATCTGCGCTTTCCTAAATGAAGAATTTTAGCAGAAAAGGCTAATGAAATAGAAGCGATAATTGGGAAATGGGCTGCACAATTGCTTATCTTCATATTATGCATAAAGGACAGTACAAACACAAATAGTGATGTTCACCTGGGCCGCAGTTTCAGGTCGGTACTTGTCAGTCCATAGGTAATAGGTAGGCTGACAACTGCGATAGAAAATACTATGTTATGTGCAGTTAAAGATTTGAAGATTAAAAAAACAACTACCAGTTATTTTGCCAATACGTCTATTTGGATTAAAATTTGGTTGGCCTGAAGTTCCTGATGAATAGTTAGGTGGATTATGACAAGGAGATAGGAGCTTATAGTGTTAGAACAAGCGTGAGGAAGCAAGTCCCTGTAAATTGATTAATGAGGTACAAACAAGTTAAAATCTGCTACAAAATAAAACAAGGCTGCAACTTCATTTGACTACCAAAAAAAGCAAAAGGCAAAAAAAGTATCCATCCATAGTTTGAGGGCAATTTCATATCTCAGTGGACAAGCAAAATCCTTATTGGTTGTACTTTGGACCTTCAGTCTTAGAAGAGAAACTATCTTAATGCTGAGTAACCCGAACTCTTTGAGCAGGCATTAACATGGAATAGCTGATGCATTGATAGCATGGGCTGTTGGCCAATTGGCATGGTCATTCTGATTAACATTGGCTAATAAGATTCCAAGAACTATAATTCCAATTTTGTTGTGAAAATACTACCAGACCAGCTAGAAGGAAACTGCAACATTTAGGGAAAATATACATAATGTTGATTACCCATTCTGTGGAACTTCTGGCTCTACATTCAGATCAAGAAGAGAAGCTTGGCAACTAGCACCAGGCATCAACAAGTTCTGGTTCTCCACATTGATCTGGACAGTTCAAACAGTTGTGAAACACAACTTCAAATCAGTGCATGATTAGAACAATAAACTATGAGAGAACAAATATAGCTCTTATTATGTATAAAATGTTAGATGAACAGGAAATTCTACCGCATCTGAAGGACAGCTGTGTTCACTTTGCTTGTCAGTAAAACTAGCAAAAGGCATTCCTGAAGTTGTACACTCAGCAAGAATCGGCTCTGCCAATTGATTAGAATGCCTCTTGCAATTAGTTTCTATTGTCAGTGGTTTAACCAAGCCCTCAAAGAATGACACTGATTTTTTAAGAGAGGCAGTATCAGCGTCAAAGGAAGACAGATCAGTGATTATCCAATTACTCCAGTGGATCGGTATACTGGCCTACAAAAAAAACATTTCTCTTCACTTGACCACGAGTAATGATATAACTTCTGAGAAAATATACAAAACATGCATTTGCTTGGCATACCTCTGATTGGTACACAACATGAATAGGATAAAATGGTGGATCCCTCTCAGAATCACAAAGCCCGCTTCACATTTTCAATATTGATAACATCTTGATCTTGGTTAGCACATTTGTTCATTTTCCGAGAAGCAAAGAAAGGGTGCATTTTCTTTCCAGATGATAACCTTCGAATTTCCTGGCAATGAAATCAAAATATACTTTTATATTGAAAAAAGAACATATGCAACAATATTGTAAACACAAAGTCAACTAAAAAGAGGGGCAACTGCAATCAGAAGTGCTTTTTTCCTTAAACAACTAGAGTTGCAACTAGAGCACCTGTATGGAGATTAAACAACTAGAGCACCTGTATGGAGATGGAAATACACTTAAGATAACAAGCTGCTACTGAACATTGAAAGATCAAGGAGAGGAAAATGAAAAGGAAGATACAGCATAGGCGCATAGCATTCTTCTGCCCATACTTGTTTCATAGGGTGGCATTTAAACAGATGTAAACATAGACTAGCATTAATTGTGACAATAGTAGGAGGTAGAGACGCCATCAATTAATTTATCAAATAACAGACAAGATTTGAAACATTCCCTTAAAAAAAGATTTGAAACAAGCTAACAAGAAACAAGTCAAAGGGAAAGCAAAGAATAAAACCTTAAAAACATCAGCACAATAGCACACAATGTATCTCACCAATGCCGATGGACCATACCTCTGCTGCCATCTTCGCCTCTGACCTTAGGTCAACTTTCAACGGTGATATATCCTGATTGACTAGATTAGCATGTCCTGCTTTAGAAGGCGTACTCATCAAATCAATGTCAATTATTACTGGCGCTGCTACAGGCGAGCCGGCTTCAATCTGGCTGATATGCAATTGCTGACAGCTTCCAGGACCTTAAGAGCAAAATATTTATTTATACTTCTGTCGAAGTGAACTATAACTGATACAGGCATCAAATCATAACCCACAAATAATATTCAATAAATTGTATAGTATAATAAGAAGGATATAAGTGCAAAAACAGAGATACATGCAATTTTTGGAATATTTATTATCACCACCACAATATGCATCATAAGAAAAAAAAAACAGCATGTGTTATACAGTGTACTGAAACATCATTCTATGCAGCAGGTATGCAATCATAAACAGATTTAAAATACTACGCAAGTAAATATAAAATTTCTCAATATTTGAACATTGTTTTCACACAGCGATATAATGGAAAGTCTACCATTTCAAACTTGCAGATTGTATAACATCGTTACTACTTCTTTATAATGCAAACTAACAGGTTGGGAAATTTTAACAGGTGTGAGTATTGATAAGAGGGTTCCAACTAACTATCAGTACCATCTAAAGAAAATAGAATAAAAAGAAAGACCTAACCATCAGGAGATTCCAATGTCTTGCAACGCTTTCTGCTAGCATTAGGCACCTTCGGTGTTGCATCTTGCTTTCTGCCTTTACGTTGCTTTTTCTGAGGGCTTTCATCTAAATTTCAACAGGGCAACATTGAGACACAGAATTCTGTCAGCACGACTGTATTGCTTCTCATACACAAATAACAAGCAAAAATTTGATGACCAGACTGGTAAAGGATTATAGAAATGACAATAGTTCTGCAAAAAAGGTATCAGGACGACATACCAACCAAAATGACTTCATCCTTGTTAGCAGGATCCTGCCCATGTTTCTCTTTGTTTGAAGAGGGCTACAAAAGTTTGGTAAAGAAAATAACTATTTTACCTAGAGGCACAAGAAAAAAGGTGAACTGAATAGCAAACAGGTACCTATTTGTTGGAATGAAAGGATATGTATTTTCTTATCTTAAAAGCTAAACATAAGGCCAAAAAAAAGAGGTGGTGTCCCATCATTTCTACTCCCTCCATTCCAAATTGTAAGTCGTTTTTGGCTTTTCTAGATACGTAGCTTTTCTTATGGACCTAGATATACACTATGTCTAGATACGTAGTAAAAACTATGTATCTAAAAAAGCCAGAACAACTTACAATTTGGAAAGGAGGGAGTATTGATGAAGTAACAGATGTAGTACACATCATGAACAAGGACCCAAAACAAAATTTAAAGACCAAAGTTCTGCAGGCCCTTTCCAAAAAAGAAAATGAAACAGATGTAGTTCAATTTAAGTCAGGGAGAGACTGAGTTTGGCGTGTCTACTGTGACTGCTATCCAGGTAGGATTTTAGCTACGTTGTTGATTCGCTTGGTTGCAGAATTACCTCCTTATCCAAGTTGAAGTGCATCATTATCGGGCATCAGCAACAACCAGAAAAATGTATGTAACACAAAACAATGGCATGGTATCCCCCTAGACAAACTAAGTAGATCGAACAGCAGAAGCAGGCAAGATGCTTATATCTATCAACATTCGACTGAACAGAAATTGTATTCTCCACCTGCACAATTCAACGAGAAGACACAAATCAGCAGCTGAAATGGGCAATGTACCTTCTTCCCGTTCTCTGATTTTCGCGGCTTTCTCTTCTTCTTCCCCTTCTCCGGCTCCTCTCTAACTTCCGTCGCCGCCTCCTCCTCAGCCGCAGGCACGGGAGGAACAGCATCCGCATCTGCTCTTCCTGCTTCACCGGCGCCACCTCCTTTTCCTCCACCTTCGTAGCCGCCGCCGGCCGGTTTGACAAGCCCCCACGAGAGCTTCGACTGCACGCACCGCCTCAGCTGCTTCCCGTCGGCCGACGAGGGCGATGGCTTCGCCGGAGACGGCGACGGCGACGGCGCCTCGGGATCAGCGGATCCGCCCATGGGTACGAGAAATCAAATGGGGAATCGCAGTGGGTCAGAGCTAGGGTTTGGGTTTCGGGAGCTGGGAACGAGGCGTACAGTACAGCAGGAGGTGGTGTTGGAGTTGGATTAGCTTCACTTCACGTTTGCCGCGCGGCGGAGTGCGAAGGCGGGTGGTTTGCGCGGGCGCGCGTCGTATTGCGCGCTGCGCGCGATGGAGGCGGGCGCCGCAACCGGGGGGAGGGACTTTGGGCGGGGGTATGGCCCGGGACGAAAGGGACTCTGGTTAAAGGTCTCCCCGTAAAATTTTCTAACCGTACTAGCTATGGGCCCCTGGATTATCGTTGAATGGAAGATGGCCTTATCCATGGGCCACTAACGGGCTGTGCTGTTGTGAGCCGAGGCTTGGAGAGTCTGTGTAGCGGCCTAGCGGCAAGACGACATCGCGTGCGAAACGTGAGGCGACATCGTGTTCAGCGCGGCGAGCTCGAAGATGAGACAGGAACGTTGCTCAAAAAAAAAAAAAAAGATGAGACAGGAACAGGAAGCCATTCGTAGCGCGTGCCCAGTAGACTGCTAATACAGGCCACGGTCATCTCATTCGCTTCAAACTTTACACAATTCCATCGAAATCAACGTAATATCTTGGTTACCATTTCTGTAGCAATTACCAACAGAACCAAAGACGGACGCAAACCCTAAACATTCACTTCGATGCTTTTGCAAAAACCATTAGATCATCATAAACGTTTTTTTAACAATGTAGCGGCTTTTGACTAGTACATTGCATAATAGTAAAAAAAAAAAAAAAAAAAAAAAAAAAGATGAGACAGGAACAGGAAGCCATTCGTAGCGCGTGCCCAGTATAGACTGCTAATACAGGCCACGGTCATCTCATTCGCTTCAAACTGAACCCAATTCCATCGAAATCAACGTAATATCTTGGTTACCATTTCTGTAGCAATTACCAACAGAACCAAAGACGGACGCAAACCCTAAACATTCACTTCGATGCTTTTGCAAAAACCATTAGATCATCATAAACGTGTTTTTAACAATGTAGCGGCTTTTGACTAGTACATTGCATAATAGTCTGCGTTCTTGGTACATAAAAGAGTCTATTTGCTTCAGAACCGTCACAGTGAGATAGTACCGAAGCTGGCGACAATCATGGGGGCTTATCCTCTCAGCCATGTGTTCCTGTAGGACGAGTTGTCACGCCGCGAAGCATCATGTGGTTTGTACTCCATCAGATAGCTGTGTGGCAGCTTGAGGTGCCTCTTGATAGAATCCCTCAATGCCATCACAGCCTGAACAGCAAAAGGACATGAATGAGTAACACAGCCTGAAATCATATCTGAGAAGTATCATGTGCTGTTACTAACCTGATGGTCTGTTGCGTTCCGGTTCCAGACGCTCAGAATGTCTTCATTGAAACGGACACTAAGCACAACACCACAAACATCATCACTATATTCAAGTTGGTCGCCTACTAGCACCAGCACCTGGAGATCATAAATATATTGGTAAACGGAATTGAAATTCAAACCATCATACATATGGAAATCAATCTACGCCATGAACACATTTTGGACACTCAGGCATCAAGCCTGATGCCAATGTGAGAATTTTATAGCAATAACATTATAAAAATTATTGGCTGCAAAGACTGAACGGAACAACTTCCCCGTGTAACAGTGCATTGTGTGAATGTGGCTTCAATGCTTAACAGTCATGACATGAAACAAAGAGATAGTGCCATTATATGCCTAAATGGTACAAATGTTGTAGGCATGGATTGGAAGACTGAAAAAGTGCAAAAAGAAGCAACTTTATGCAAAACAACGCATAAAAGAATGACAGCTAGGAAGGGGGTATTTGTATCCCCCCCCGTTTCAGCTCTAGCCCCTCTTAATCCCATCAGATATCATACTAATAAACACAAATGTAAAAAAAAAATCAATGGATCAGACATGACCACAATATGAATCTAGTCAGTCTACTAGATGTTTCTGCATATCAATATAACCAAAAAGGTCAGTTGATTGTTCATTGTTCTATGTTAATTCATGGCTGATTGGCAAAAATGCTCCATCTTGTAATAACTATATTATCAGTAGTCAAAAACTTAAAGATACACTTGATGACTTGATGGCATAAAAAATATCAGTTTTAGAAACATCCATTTAGTAGCATCTAGGCATCTAGCATATAACACAAGTAATGACAACAACAAAGCGTTTTAGTAGGCCAACAATCTACACCATACAACATAGCAGGTCAATGTCTATGACCGTTCTATTTGATTCTATGGCTAACATCTTCATCGATATCCTCATCTCTTATCTTCGTCGTCTCATTGATATCCCCATCTCTCAGTAGCATAAATTCCAAAACATCGAAAGATATCCTTCTTGGGCAGTACCTGACCCTCCAAACTAACAGCTCCCTCATCATGTCTAGTGTGCCGAAGTCACACCTCATATAATCAGTCTTAGTTCTGCTAAATCTACAACCTTTTAACTCTAGAGTTTGCAGCCACAACTCTAGTTATCTACTCACGCCCAACACCCACATCTTTCATGATCACTACCTCGTCAGCAAAAAAGCAAACACCATAGGGTTCTCTTTGTATGTCCCCTGTGAACTCATCCGTCACCAAGGCATAGTAGCATCTAGCATACAATGCAAGAAACAAAATGGAATGCCATGCTTCAATAACTTCATTACTGTGCATGACTGAACCATTGAACCAAAGAATGAGTGTTTTTAGAGTGCAAAATTAGGCAATCTGTTGACAGTGTTCAATTGCCCATTCAATCAACTTGGACATCAAGCTATTATCCACGTGTTGCTCTTTAATTTTTTAAAAAAATAAAAGATAGCAAGTTGGAAACTAAGGAAACATCTGCACAATAGAGATTGGAAAACATATGTCGAGCCAAACATGTAAAAACACAGATACTATGGTTATCGATCTACATTTTGCATCAAATTTCATTAAGTTCACATGCGGGAGGCAAGCAAAATGACATTTGATATTATTTTCACAAATGTTAGCAGGTAAGGAAATGAATCGCATTCACAATACCATCGCCGAATCACAATTAAAGTCCAAATCAAAGCTCACAGCACAAAAGTTCAGGCAAAATGAATATGTAGTTCAATTAAATTAATTTAAGCAACAACAAACATATTGAAGAAATATGGCTCAGTAGAACCATGTAAATTATAGATATGGCACACAAGAAAGCTCAACCATAATAACATATAACAGCAGAGAATATGGTTGGAACTAGTTTCAACTTTCAAATTGATCCACACTAAAACATGTCTCGCAGCATAAAAACAATCCTACCATCAAGCTTGTTTTGTTTCATCATGGGTTCAACTTGCCATTACATGATTTTAATGGCTTGATCATGCCCCTCATTTCTTATCTACATTTTGGTCATGAGGAATAACTACTACCCCATTCCATTCTGTAAACAAAAGAGGACTAGGAAAAGATACTTGATTGGCTTTCAATACATGAAAGAATGGGTTGGTCTATCACCATGGCATTCCATATGCGGCCTGTTCACTGGTTGGTTTCTAGGCTGGTTTGGGCTGGCTGGTGTTGGTTTTATGTGAGAGGAAAACACTGTTGGTTGGCTGGTTTGGGCTGGTTGAAACCAACAAGCGAACAGGGTGATGATAGCTTGCCAATCAAAGAGTGATTCATCACAAAAAATGGTAGGATGCTACCAAGGTGGACAAGATCATAATAAGATAAGATCATTCTCCATATGGTATCAAACAGGCCAAAGTAACTATGTACTATCATAGAGTAGATGCTCAGGTAATGGATGAGTTTGAGGTTTAACTAAAATATGATCAACCGCAGCAAACGATCTTGTAAAAACACATACATTGATAGCACAAGTTCACTTACCAAATCCTCCCAGAATCGACCTGAAACTGCCTTTTTGAATCTAATTATCCACTTGCCACCATTCTGATTTGCAGGATCCTGGCCAATTGAAAACCATTAACCACTAGCCACAGGGACAGACATACAACACGTAGACAGAGAGACAACAGAGAATGACACGTTCTGAATAATACCTCCCAGAGGGGACGAATGCCATCCTTGAAGAGATGAAGGTCAGTGGGACTCGGCAGGGAAGAAGGGCGCGCAAGGTGGCAGTAGCAAACCCAGAACGATTCGACCTTCAAGTATTAAAAAAAAAAAGGAAACAGCAGTCAGCTGAACTGAAATTAGGAATCCCCCACAACAACTACAACCATCCGAGAGACATACTGTGCTGAAATCGATGATCTTCTTGATGTTGTCCTCGTACCTCGCACCAGGCGTCCGGCGCGTGTACCAGAGCACGAGCTTGCGCTGCAGACACGCAGCCAAAATTCAGTGAGTCAAAATCCACTTGTACAATCTCACCAAACAATCTACCACGCACAACGGTGATGTGGGGTGCAAAGTCTCCAGTTAGTTGAGGCGTGCGACAGATCTAGCTGCGGCGGGATCTTACCCTAAGGGGATGGAGGCCGGCCTTGAGGTCGCGGTTGCGGCGCTCGGTCTCCTCCGAATCCGCTTCGTCTTCCTCGGCGGCGGCGGGCGCGTCATCCTTCCGCGCGTGCGGTAGCTGCTGCTCCTCCTGCTCGGTCTCCTTCTTCTCCACCGCCGCCTCCATGGTGCGACCTTCCACAGCGATTTGGTCGGCTGGATGTAGCAGGTTTGGTCAGAACTCTCGAGCAGGATGAAGGGTCGCGAGGACTGGAGGAGAGGAACGGGGAAGGTGCCAAGGAGAGTGTAAGGTCTTGGGCCTTTTTCTCTTTTTCTCTTGGGCCTGCCGCGAGAAGCAGCGTCCTCGATAAAATTCTTTGGTGGACCGTCTCAAGACGAAGTTCCATCAAAATCTTCTCTCGGTTTGCTCAAAAAAAAAAATCTTCTCTCGGTAGAATGATGTCCGGTCAACATTCTCAAAATGAAAAATAGGAATCTATATTCACAAAATTTCAAGCAGTATTTTCCTTGGAATAACCCTGCTCACACAGGTAACCAACTATGGCGTATCACGGTCTGAGGTTTCAGAGTTCAAACCGTGAATCTAGATATAAAGTGATTACCAAAATGGAATCACGTGTAGGTTTTTTAGATGAAGAAATCGTGTGTAGGTCACTAGGTATTGTGTTCAAATCTGAAAGGTTCAACTTCAAAGGACGTGTTATAGCTTGCAAATCATCGTGTATTCCCTTCGAAGGGAAATTCGAAAAAGTGAAACTCATCGCTGCTTTAAGTGTTTTATCGAGGGGCTAGATCATCCTCAAATTATTTTTATTGTTTTCCATGGCTACGTTTGTGCCGGTACGTTGCCAAATGCAACCTGACAAAAATCAATCAAAATAAATTTAAAAGCATGTGACGATGCAACAAAGTATTCTTTTTTTCCAGCACGTGCTTAGGCACGTATTTCATTAAGCAGATGAATAGAGTTTTGTTACAGCTGAGGCACCCAAACAGTAATCCAAAGATTACCATTAGCCATCCCCTCACCAGACTCGCACATGGTTGTAATCACACAATACACATAATTCGCGACTAAAACGACGAACAACCTCAATCCGCCAGACGAAGACGAAGCGAGTCTAGCACACCCAAGTGCCGGTACCCCGCCGCAGTCCACATGATAATCTCATCTTCAATGATTTGGAGCACCTGCGCCACCGACTTTGGCGCCCGACGATGCAACAAAGTATTCTACCCATTGTATATGTGGACATGAACTGCAAAAGAAGATAGCTAATTAGAGCAGCTCCAGTGTTGCTGAAAATCGAACCGTGAAGAAATGAAAGCGAACCATGAACATTGGACGAGCTGAACCATATCTGTTAAGAGTTAAAATCGAACTTTGCACACACGCCGAACTGAGCCGAGTTGAATAATATATATATCGTACGGAGTTGTTTCTGGCCACCGCAGACGACCACGCGGGGGACGAGCTAGACGGAATCATATATATTATTCGTGTATATGGAGTCCACGACCGATGTCCACGTTAAAGCGCTTTCAAACCATTCTTTTGTTCGTCCTTGCCGACCCGTATGGTTCGCAGCAGCACTAGGGCCTCGTTTAGATGCATTCCAAATTCCAAGTTTTTTCACTCTCTCTCCATCACATCAATTTTTAGCCGCTTGCATGGAGTATTAAATGTAGGTAAAAAAAATAACTAATTACACAGTTTAGTTGGAAATCACGAGATGAATCTTTTGAGCCTAGTTGGTCCACGATTGGACAATATTTACCAAATAAGACGAAAGTGGTACTATTCATCGGGTTCACTTTTTTTCACGATCTAAACGAGGCCTAGAGGTGCCCTTAGGCTTCACCAACGCGAGGCAAGAAAAGTGTTGGCTTCAGAAAAGTATCACCTACCACCAAGTTATAGGCAAGCTGAGACCATCGCAGTCACTTACTAGCTCCAACCTTGTCACAATCTGCAAAATTGACACTACTTTTCGTTTACTCTCTCTTGTGGAGAGATTTTCTCTCCTGCTACTGTGACTTATTACAAACTTTATTTCCTTGTTTTGGAATTTTACATGGTCTCAAGACGCTTTGATCATGTTAGAGTAACATTACAGTAGCAACATAATTAGAAGTATAGCTATATGGAATTGATCGATAATGCATTTCTTAATATCATGGGATAATTGTATGGTGGATATCCAAAGTGATGGTCATTTGCTGGCGGACACCCATTTTAGAGCAGTTTGCCAGAAAGACACTCTAGTTCGTTGAAATTAGGCCATAGGACACCGCGGCCCAGTTTCAACCGGTTGAGGAGAGAGAATTTTTCATTTTAGACATCCGGGGTCCCTGAGCCACACTTGGGTCCGCCCCAACCTGGTCTAGTTGGACCACATAAGAAACTGGAAAAAAAAACTCGGCCTTTCTTCTTCCTGTCGAATTGCGCAAGAGGAGAGACGGGCGCCGCTCCGGCGGACACGAACCATGCGGGCGCGGATCCTGTGGGCGCGGCCCCCGCTGACGTGGACGACGGCCGGTGAAGCTCGCAATCGGCTTCCTCACGCGCACGGTCAGCTTAGCAGCGCCGTGCCCGGGGGAGCTCGCAGTCGGGGGTGGGGCGACGCTCGCGGCCTCCAGAGCTCCCTCACGCTCGAGGTGGGCGGGCGCGCGACCACCAGAGCTCGTGTGGCCGGGCATGGCGCGTGGCCTGGGAGCTCACGAGCCCCCGCGGGTGGGGCTCCGGCGACGCGTAGGCGCTGGATGCGGGAGGGGAAGGGCGGTCGCGACGGTGAAGAAGCGAAATAGAACGAAATGAATCAGACCTAACCCTAACGGCCGGGTCGGGGCCAGTTCTTACGTGGTCCAATCAGACCAGGTCGGCGACGGACCCAAGTGTGGCTCAGGGGCACCGGATGTCCAAAATAAAAATTTCTCTCTCCTCAACCGGTTGAAACTGGGCCGCGGTGTTCTGTGGCCTAATTTCAACGAACCAGAGTGTCTTCTGGCAAACCATCACTTTGGATGTCCGCCAGCAAACGACTATCACTTTGGATGTCCGCTAGACAATTGTCGCTAATATCATTCATTCACAGTTCACCTGAAACAACGTCCTGTTTGAATGCTAGGGGCTAACCCTTAGCAGCTAAAATTAATCCTAGCGATCCAAATATGATGTCTATACAAATTAGACAAACCTCTAAGAAGCTGAAAGAAAGAGGTCAAAACTCAAAAGATTTAAATTTTGTTTTCCAACTACAGAAATAAGCCCCAAGATTTGCCGCCAACTAACAGCAAAATTGTTCATAGTGACCCCTGGTACTACTCTATCATTGCAACATCCGCATCATCATTATCGACCATGTCTATAAATTGGTGACATCCAAATGGTGCTACATTTAGCTAGCTGCTATGCATGATCTCTCTTCTCTCACACCGGTGGTAGAGTTGCGTCTGCGACGAGGGAGGGATCGGGCACACGTTTGTCTCTCACCGGATCCTCCACAACCAACCCCGCCTGGAGGTCCCCAAGGCCATGTTTAGTTCCTTTAAAATCCAGAATTTGGCACTATGCAAAAAGAAGATTCCTATCACATCAAACTTGCGGTACATGCATGGAGTACTAAATGTTGACGAAATCAAAAACTAATTGCACAGTTTGGTTGTACTTTGCGAGACGAACATTTTAAGCCTAATTAGTCAACGATTAGACAATTATTATCAAATAAAAACAAAAGGCTACAGTAGCTACAGTGCTCCAACTGAATTCGGCGGCGCCGATTCAGTGCCCATCTAAACACGGCCCAAATTCATGGGTTGCCAGTTGTCATCGGCTCCAGAGTGGTACGGGTGAAGCGTGAAGGTAAACAAACAGACAGTGTACTTGTCGTACGTCGCCATAGCTCAGTATGGCGAACTTCATGTCTTCTAAGCCCTTGTTTAGTTTCCCCCAAAATTCAAAAAGTTGCTACAGTACTTGTCACATCGAATATTTGCGGTCCGTGCATGGAGTATTAAATGTAGACGAAAAGAAAAACTAATTGCACAGTTTAGTGGGAAATTGCGAGACGAACGTTTTAAGCCTAATTAGTCAATGTTTGGACACTATTTGTCAAATAAAAACGAATGTGCTACAGTAGCCCCAAAATCCAAATTTCACGAACTAAACAAGGGCTAAGTACTCCCTCCATCCAAAATATCTGTCGCTATTGTTCACGTGTGAGTGGGTTGGACTAAATTTCTAAAAAATATTATCAATATTTATATTTTTAAATAAATTTTATTTTTATATGTATATAGTTAAAGTTATTTCTCGCTATATCATAAATATTAATAATTTTATTTATATATATATATATAGAGAAGCGAGAATGACAGATAAAAAACGAGACCGGAGACTTTGGTAACAGATCCAGCTTTTTTTTAGGGGGTAACAGGTCCAGCTTTGGGCGTTGAGGATGCGCCCTGTAGACGAAGTGGTCGTGATACATCCAGGCCTGGTTTAGATTTCGCTGTTAGGAATTAGTATTTAGCATTGTAGCATTTTCGTTTGTATTTAATAATTATTGTCCAATCATGGTTTAATTAGGCTTAAAAGATTCGTCTCGTAATTTACAATCAAACTGTGTAATTAGTTATTTTTTTATCTACATTTAATACTCCATGCATATGTTCAAAAATTTAATGTGATAAAAAAAGAGTGAAAAAACTTGAAATCTAAACAAGGCCCCAATCACCTGGCCGAGGGATCGACATGGAGTCAGGGATGCGGAGGAGGACGACGTCGGCATCCGCGCTGATGACCTTGGGCGTTGGTGACAACGCATCCTCGCGTTGCTGACATGCAGAGCAGTGGACGTAGAAGCGCGAGAGGCCTGGCGGCCGGGCGGGCGACGCAGAAAAAGTCACCTCGATGGGGCACACCGGTGCTCGTCTTTGACGTGGCGGCGGTGGTGTTGCGGCGCGGGGCCTAGGGTCGAGAAGACATCGATCAGGATGGAGCTTGGGATATCGCGGCTGCCTTGCCCTCGCGGCAACCAAATCGGAGAAGACCCGGAGGGACGCTTGGTGCCACAGTGAAAATTGTTCCAGCTGTGAAGAAAAATCGTTGCATCTCAGATATTGGGCCGTTTTCGTTGGTGGGCCAATGCGTTGGCTGAAGGTCTGCTACAAATTGGCCACCCGACACATAGGAGCACGCCTTTGATTGGACCGTTTTCCAAGACGAAGCTTCAGCTTCATCACAAATCATCATCAAAACAGGTAAATATTCTATCAACAGAATGATCTTCAATCAACTTACCGAATCATTTTACGTAGGAATCCATATATATAGAGGAATGCTATACATTGCCCGTGTGTTTTTTTGTTTTGCAGCACATGAATTTTGTGGCCGCTGGATGGGCATCGTGTGTCTCCATGCCACCTTGCCGTTTCTGTCTATGATTTGGATGGCCCACTTGCTATCGCCCCACGCGCTGGCAATCCCGGCCTCGGTCATCTCCTGGGCCGCGCTGTCCCTCCCCTCCGGTGTTGCCCAGATACACGCGCTCCCCGCCGTCGACGCCTACCCGCTTTCCGTGCTGCTGACCGCCTACTCCTGTCCATTTCTGAGCATTTCATTTCCTCTTCGCCTTCTGTACCTCGACGCGCGCCCAAGGCGATTCCATTGGCGCTGCGGCGATTGCTCCGGCGAAGTCGTGCTTCCCCGTTTCCGAGTGCTGGCGAAGGTCTGTTCTCGATCCCGTTTCGTAATGTGGAGTAGGTTTTGTGGATTCGTACTGTGATGAGGTGGGCGGGTTGGAGATTTGAGTGGGGGATTTTGAGATGTAGCCGGGCGGCGGGGATCAATGGGGTAGCAGATGGGAGGACCAGCGCCGCCGCCGACGCCTCGGCTGCCTCGTTGGGGCAGGTGTAGACGAGGTCGGATTTTGCGTTGTATTTTGCTCCTTTGCTTGCTGTTCATGGATCTATGGAGCTGGAACCGTTGGCCCCTTGTTTAGCTGTGGATTTGGTTGCGGCAAGGGTTGTGGCAGGGGCGGCTGCTGGAGGTGCGTGTCGCATCGTGCCAAGTGGGACTTGCCTGCGGGGCATGCCTATGGCAAGCAGTGGCATGGATTAGTCATTTAGATATTGCAAGGCTTTGTGCTTCTTTCGGTGCTTGCTTATGGTGTTGTATTCAGACTTGCAACTACAACTCAAGATCTGTTTTGACATTTTTTCCTCCTGAACAAACAACAATTTTCTGCCTGCAAAATCCTTGTGGAAATTTTGTGTTGACTGAGCATTTCCAAATCCTTGTGGGAATTTTGTGTTGACTGAGCATTTCCAAATCCTTGTGGGAATTTTGTGTTGACTGAGCATTTCCTACCTTACCAGCTACTACCTACCAGTATACTAAATGGACGAATAGGATAGTTGAAAGGCAGTCTCTGAATTATCTTCTTTTGTACTTAGCATATATACATATGATCCATACGCTTGCTGCTCTTTTGCTCATGAAAGAGGCATGACTCCTGTTCTGTGAACATGGTCTGAGAGCTAGCAATGAGGTCATTAACATGATTTTTGAAGTTCTTTATTTGGTCCAGTAACTGAAGTAGCATGGGTTTTGTCATTGCTACATTTTGATGCTAAAGGGTCGTTTACTCTGAGGCGGTGTTGGTTAGCTCGAGCATGGCATGTAATTATGGTATATTTAGCATTCTTATGTCAGATAGCTCTTGGATGTGTGATCTTTTTTTGTTGCTTTCTTCCTTGATCTGTTATGATCACACTGCAGCCAGGTAAGGCATATTTTCCACGTTGGTGTTTCTCTGATGAGTTAGTCTGTACTCTAATGGCTTGAATTAGTTACTTGTTGATCCACAATTTATGAGAAAAAACACTTTTCATTATTGGATACCACATGTTTGGACGTTTCAATATTACTTGAGTGACAACTAAAGTTATTTAAAGTTCAGGACACAGGATCAGGCTCTATTTGTCCATGGACACTTTGGCTTTTTATTGTTGAACTAGTGTGCTTGCTGATGATATATAGACTGCGTAGTCTCATGTATGACACTGCTACCAAGCTTCTTAAGGGTAATTTATTTGATATGAAATTGATATGCACAATCTGATAGCTAGTGTGTTCAGCATACATCACTACTTTTGAGTCTGCTTTTAATTTGCTTTCTGTTTTTAACTGAATCTTGTAATTCCATTGCTAGGCGATGTTTGTCACTCTATTCATCGGCAAATTGTTCCTAAACTCCTGATTGGTGTTCAGTAGAACATCCTTTAGGCTTTAGCTTGATTGCTTGAACCTATTAAGTTAGAACTTTTCAGTTGGCAATTTGAGCTGATAATATTTGGACTTTGTGTATGCATGTGTATGCAACCGGCATGTTGGAAAGTGGGAACATGTGCTTCTATTGCCTTTATTTAATTTTCAATTCTTTGTTTTCACCTGATCACAGTATTGCATTGCTTTGCAATAGCTGCATCCTATAATTGCACATTTGAAACAAATAACATTACAGTGATTTCTGATTCCTGTGTATCCACCTCAATCCAACTTTCTGTTTCAGAATCTTGTGTTTCCTTTGCCTTCCATGTTTTAGTGAGGAACACATGTCTGAATAATCCTAATGTGTAGTACTATAGTTTGCGTAGGCCTAAATTTTTTCTGTAGCTAGGAAGCTAACGTTGCTCTATATATAGCCCAAAGGTACAATTGTTGATTAGTATTGAACCACATTTTTTATTTTCAGCTCTATTTTCTGTAGGTTTGAGCAGCTCACCGTGTCCTCTTTGTTTTCTGTCTTTGTGCAGACTTGTGTTCTCTTTGTTTCTAAATGTAAACTTGCTGTATTTTTGTCATTTTTGTGCTCTCTAGTATGGTCTCTAGTAACTTTGATTGGACTACTTGCAGAAGGAGTTTTCAAGCCCGAGTTATTCTTGCCTGAAGAATGTACAATGGCCCAACCAAAGGTATTTTGTTCTTAAACACTAGGAAAAGAACAAATAATGAAATTCTAATGTATGTGAAGATACTCCAGAAAGTTATCGTGTTAGATTAGCCCATTGATCTGTGTTCCTCATTTGTTGCTTGATTTCCTCGATCCCTTTTCCTGATGTGGTGTTGATTTGCTTGATTAATTGTATTTTTGTTTTGTTATGGCTCCACCAGTCTAGTTCATGTGAGAGGAAGATGGCACTGATTATGGTGGTGGAGACTAGTTCATGTGAAGCTAGAAGATTTACATGCTCCACTCAGCTGTGTATAGCCTTGGGTAAGCTTTTTTGAGTTAGAATGAGACATGCACATTTTGGTACTGACCTGAGATGTCATTCAACTATGCAGACATATGAACTGCCACTCAACTGCAGTTTAGTTTAGTGTTGAAATGTCCAAAATTTCAGTTAGGATGGCACTACACATTGTATACTTTCATAATAGAAATTTGATATTTTTTCGATACCCATGGAGGAGGATGATTTCATTTCTGACGGTGAATCTGTAAATGGTGACAATGACAGTTGGTTTTGATATCAACTCAGAAGACAACAACTCTGCTTCTCTTTATACTGGCAAGGTAATAACTTTTGCAATGCTAATTTGTAGATGTATGCCAATTGTACATATTTCTGAAAATTTTGTTTAGTTTAAACATGTCGTATATATACACATGCTAATATCTCCTCGTTTAGGCTTCCTAGGATGAGCTACTGGAAAACATAGTTTACAATATCATGTCCAATACATACATGTTGTACTGTCCAGTAAGCAGAAAATTAACCAAAAATCTTGAGTGCCGATCTTAGGTTGCTTACTTGGATCAAAGGCACTTATCGCAATCACTGATAATGTAAATTGCAAGTAACGAGCATTGCAATTTTAGTTATGAGCATGTGCAATATGTGGAACTATAATGAACGTGAAATATGTGCAAATTTCATGCTTGTCTTAAGTCAGAGCTCAAGGTTCATGCTTGTATGTGTTTGTGATCTTTAAAAACTTTACCTGTAAGTTTTTTCTTCTGTTATATAGTTTTCCATATGAATTGTTGCTGGTTTGAGCGAATCAAATTTGGTTGGTCAGTGCCTCCAAGTTAATGCATGAATGTCTTATTCTGTGGGCTAATCTACGCTGATTGTGGTGCATACCTAGCAGTAAATTGGCAAGTATGCATTCCATTGTCTCCAAGCGTGCTGTCTTTTACTGGCCCACCTTTGTCCTAGCTGTTCATTTCAGTTATTTGTCTTTGTCATACTATATAAATAAATTTAACATGTCAATTGTGATTTGTGCCAGCACACAAGTGAATGTTTTATCGCTCTACGGTGAAGCCAGAAGATTTACATGCTCCACTCAGCTGTGTATAGCCTTGGGTAAGTCTTTTTGAGTTAGAGTAGGACGTGCACATTTTGGTACTGACCCTGAAATGTCATTCAGCTATATTGTACGTCAGCTATATATTAGGTCTTGTCATTCAACTATAGACATCTGTATAGTTTCTGTGGTCCATATGCACCAGTACTATGTGTTTGTCTTTTGATTGTTCTGATCTGATGCCTCTCCAGTTATGTCTAAAGTGGCGATGCCATGTTGTAGTAACTTCTGTAGCATATGAATTTTCTGGCAACAGGATCAGCAATTGACGCCTCGGCGCACCTAGCTTTCTTGTGACACTGACTTGCCGGCCCCACTCTGGATGTTACTGTTTTGAATCAGAGTCGCGCCTGTATGATTTCCCCCATAACCCATCGTCGTCTCCCTCCGGCAGCTCTCCTGGCCGGAGAGGCGATTTGAGAGGCGACGTCGCCGTTCCGCCCCTCCCCGTCTCTGTCCATCGTCTCGCTCCTGGTCATCACCGCTTCGCTCGTCGTCTGCCATTGCTAGAACTCTGGAGGTACCTGGTTTGGCACTTGCTCCCCTTGTTTTTGCACTTATTTGTGATTTGGGTGGGGGATCTGTTGTTGGAGATGTCGCCGGCGCTTGCTGATGATATATAGACTGTAGTTTGCCATGTCATACTATTCCCTAGAAATGAATATATATTTCAGTCCTATAAATTTAGTATGATAGTTCTACTCCCTGGAAATGAGTATATTTTTCACCCACATTTCCACACAGCTAGTTGTTTCTAAGAAGGAGATATTAGTAGCAGTGCATTAGGTTCTAAGGATTGGGTATTTCACCCACATTTTCTATTTCACTGTATGTGCTCTATATTTCATATCTGTATGTTCTATCTTTTATTTATTTTTTTTGCCTTTGTGTTGTGCCTTGGTACTGCTATACATTGGACCAGCAAAGTTGGTTAAACAATAATGTTCTGAACACACTTTCTTTCACTTTTTCAGGTATTCTGTATCATCGGCAATGGATCTACTCCATCCACTTTGGATCTACTACATTTGACCAACTTTGTGTTGTCTTTGAAGATGTTGCATAAGCTACTGATGCTGTAAAGAGGATGCATGGGCTTTCCTTTCTATGGTGAGTTGTTGCAGCCCCTAATTGCCTAATGACCACTCCTTATATGTTAGTTGATGGAAATGCCTTATATATTGTTGTGAAATACTTTTCTGTGAACTTAAGCAAATCTTTGTGTAAACTTGTGATTATGAGGTTGCTTGAGTGGTCCAACTTAGTCACCATTTTCTTGATTTCAAACTTGTTACCAGTAAATTGCAATGTTAAACTACTGCAATTTTGGTGTGTCTATTGTGCAAATTTGGGCCATGAGTGGAAACTCAGTCTTTTTTGGGTCTAGGTCAATTGTTTGGCTTTTACTTTTGTTTTTCTATATTTCTGGACAATCTCTTCGGACCATATTTGGGCCTTTAATCTTTTATTATACCTTCTTCATGCTACTTATAGACTTATGGGTGCTTTGTAATAAATTGTTTTTTATATGCATACATATATTTATATTGTTTATTTGTTTGTTAAAAGTTTTTAACTCCGCCTATGGTGGGTTACCTATCCATATATGTCTGTGATTGTGTTGATTTCTTGACAATATCTGTCTATTGTCCTTCCATTGAAAAAAAAATTGTCTATTGTAATTGTTTTTGTGCTGTTGCTCCCCATCTTTGCTTGTAATTGTGCTGGTCTGGGGAGAAAATGTTGTCTATTGTCCTTCCATAAAAAAAAATTGTCTATTGTATTTGTTATTGTGCTGCTCGTCCCCATCTTTGCTTGTACTTGTGCTAGTCTAGGGAGAAAATTTTGTCTATTGTCCTTCCACAGAAAAAATTGTCTATTGTAATTGTCTCTTGTAATCTGTGTTTGTGTTAGGTGAAGTAAGCTGGAGGTAGAAGATTAGCTTAGGATTGTGTTAGATGAAGGATGTTGGATGTAGGACAAGAGTTGGGACTTGTTTCTTGTGTTTTCTAGTTATTAAATCTAAAATTTAAAGGCCTATGATGCAAACTATTGTTAATGAGGTGGCTGCCTAGTTGCTCATTGGCTGTGAGCTTCTAGTTCCACTTCTTCGGAATTGGTATATCACACGTGTGTGTTTTCTTTGTTTGCAACACGGCTGCCCGATCTGTCTCTCGCTCCATCTGTGCACTCCCTCAGCCGCATCCGCTCCTTGGTTTCGATGTGAAGCTGATGGGCTGGCCCCACCACCTTGTGCACTATTTGTATCTCGGGTCTCGCTCTGGGAGCCGAGCGGTCGCTTCCTTTCCCCATTTCTTCTCGCTCATTTCACATGGCAGGGAATGGATGGTTAGATGGATTCCATGGTAGCCACCAATGGTTATAAAATTCTTAATGACTCCATCTGAATGTTCAGCTGAGGCCAAAGTGCTACACATGCCACTGAAGGCTGGCGGTTTTGCATTTTTTTTTTGCCATTCTAGATGATTTGATTATCTAAGTGCATGTTTTTTTTGTCTTTGCTCTATGGCATGCTGCCATTGTAGCTCTAATTTAGTTTTTCTTTTGTGTGTGTTCATGTGTATGTAGACCTCTTATTCACATCCTTGGTGATTGAGTTCCATTGCAAGTTAAGTCAGATATCCTATCAATCCTGACAATCATCATCATGAAAGGTGGAATTGCACTTAAGCCCTTCTCTATCTCCAAGCTCAAGCAGCTTGAGGACCTGTAAGATCTAGCTCTCTCTATTCCTATTTCCTGACTGCCTTTTACCAAGAGCTATCTTTTGAGATATGGTCACTTTTGCACCCAGGCCATCTTTATCTTAGTGTGTAAATTGCATTAGTGGCAATTAGAAGTTACACTATGTGAAATGTGCAATTTTTATATTTGTGTTTTGTAATTTATTTATAATAGGAATATGTTTGTGTTAAGTTACTCCTTTGTTTCTGTTTGTCTTTTGTTTTCTTTTGTGTGTAGCATGCTTAGTCTGTATTTATAGCTGGCATTATAATGCATTTGTTAATGCAAATGGTTTTGTGACACCAAATCCATCAATATAACAAAGTGGATATTATTAATTGAATATGGTATCTTTGTGGAGTATAACAGTTGAATCTGATATTTGAGAATATTCAGAGAGATGTTGTGCACTTTTATTATTTTATTTGTTAAAGAGATGGTGTCACTTACCTTTGTTTTTACAGGTCCAGAAGATTACTAGTAATATTCAGTTTATCTTGGAAATAGTCATCCTAAACGTTGTGGAAGTCTTGCCTTGCATCTGGAACAATAATCAGCATGGGACATCTGTATATTTTATTTTCTTCAGTTTTGAGACAATGGTAACAGAAACGTGCCAATTAAAAGCCTCTCCCATCTCCGTATTTCTCTCCCAAAACTTGTTTAAGACTGTATGCGCATTAAGCTTTGTTAAACCAGGAATCAGTTGAGTTAGCATTGTGTTGGATTTTTTTTTAAAAAAAATCTTGTGCAGCTATTTTGTTACAAATGTAGCCTAGTAATTTGTAACGACTCATCAAGTACTTGCTCTTGTGTGATTTATTGGTTGATTGATATGATCTAACTGAATTAGAAGTCTGCCGTATATTAGAAGTCTGCCATGCAGCAGTATTCTTGCTGCTTTGCTGATAAATCAACAACGAAGGAAGAGTAGCTTTATCTCAAAGAGAATTTCTATGGGAGAGTATCTTTGAGATTTTTAGCGCTGTAGTTTATAATTTTAGTTGATTCTAGCTACGGCAAAGCTTGAGATCAGCACTGAAGATATTTCTTACATAGAGTTCAAATGTGAAGTTGAATATCTTGTTGTGGCCTAGCCTAGTATCTTTCTTGTATCTATTATATACTCTGCTTTTAATCTAGAATTTGTATGGAACTTATCAAAGAACGTTATGCATTTGTTGATAGTTGTCTCTTGATTTTTCCAGAGGGTGCCTCTGAACTTTCTGACGTAGAGTCCTCAATTTTGTCATAGATCAGAGAAATAATGGAAGAGTTACAAGATTGCAACTCAAAAAGCCTGGTTGCCCTTCTGGGCTCTTTGGTTCTGCATCTCTGTCGGCTGTTTGGCCAGCAAGATCAGAGTTGATGGCAGAAGTACATACTAGCTTACTTTCTGTTGGTCAGGAATGACTACTTAGATTTCTTTCTTCCATATGCTACAGATTTGGATAGTGAAGAACTGAAGGACCTATTCCGAAGGCTCAATCGGGAGGTGATTCAAGTGGTAACAGATCAAATGATCGCTACTTCCCAGGCCTTCATTATGACCTGTCTCAAGACTGCCTTTCTTGCATAACAAATATGTGTGGTGTGCCTGCAAAGTATATAGAGATTGGCCAAGAAAATTGTGATTTTCTCTCTGCGTGTGTGAGATTATGCTATCTATGTGATGCTCTTATCTCACGTAATGTATGCTGGATCCTCTCCTTATTCACAGTGAGGAACTAGGACAATGCCCTGTTGTTGGATCAAGCACAAGTGCTGATGCTGAAGGCCATCCTGTTGCCCTCTCATGACCACAAATTCCATGGATCTAACACATACAAGCAGATTGGATTCAAATGATGGGTGTGCTAACCATGTCTGTCGAGGTGAGTGCTTCTTTTTCTCCTTCGATCTGTTGCTTCTTGCCCCTCAGGAGACGAGAGCAGAGGTTTTCCCAAGGACAACTAATCTGTGTATTTTCTTCTCAGACAGAATACAACAACAGAGTACAACTACAGTAGAATACAAGTACAAGTATAAGTATAACTACAAGTAGATTCGTGTGTTGTTTTCTTGTAAAACACATGGTTTGTCTCTCAGCATGGAATTTGTGTGCTACTGAGGGAAAAAACACACGTTTTTTCCTTTGTAAGGTGGGAATTGCTTGTTAGCTAGGCTGCCCAAATTTGGGTGCTAGGTTGCAAAAAAACACACGATTTTTTTGTGGGAGAAATCTATGTGTTTTCTTCCCTGAAAACACTTGTGTGTTGGTTGGCTTCAAAACACATGGGTATCAGGTAGACAGGCTCTAAAAAAACAGCCGCACGACAGCACATATCCATCTGCAGGCCTGTTCGCCTTTTTATCAGACCCGTTCGCTTTCTAGCAGGTTCTCTTAGCATCCTAAAATTAAAGAGCACTGATGCATTTGTGCATCCAAGTGGCTACATCAGAACAGTCAAATAAGAACAATAGAAATTCATAATCTTTGGTAAAAAACAATCTGCCGCCGGCATTTAAGAATCACAATTTCTTTTGAAAGGGAGCAAACCATTAAAGTTTAGCTAGTTTCTTGTGAACAAAAGGGCAACCAAAATAGTATTACCGAGTTGTACAAGGCTTAAGATCAAGAGAACATTGAACTTAAAACAGCCATTTGTCTATTGTTGGTAAATATAAGTTCTCTAAAGTCATCAGGTCCTGTCAATATGTCATTCTACGGTGCTTGGCTCCAAAACCTCAAATGTGCATACCAGGACACTGAACTTTGCGACTTCTGTACAACTATACTAGCATATCATTATCTGAGTTTGAAAATGGATCTAGTAGGTGAGATTTGACAATCCACATAATGGGTTATGGGTGACAGGATAAAGAGTGGGTCACCGAATAGCTCATCCCCGTATCTGAGAAGGTCCGTAAAGAGGGAGAAGGAGAGACCAGTAGCGATAGGAATCCAGACCTGAACTCAAACTCCCACGCTTAGCTTAAAACAGATCCAGCACATAAGCCCCAAGACACGTGGTGACCTGAACTAAAAACTGTACTTGAAGTAATAAACATGTATTAGATAAGTTAAACTTGCTTCTCTAGATCATGAAAAGGATGTGCACATACCACAAGATTTGCGTGCTGCTAACCTGCTTTACCTGCACAGAACAAAAACCAAAGTGAGCTGCAGCCCCTTCTCCTTGTAGAAATTGATGAAAAGAACATGCAGCTGGGCAGTGTCTACTATCAGGTTGCTGCTGCACTGAGCATTAGAGGAAAAAATGCCAACATACTAAAAACAAAAGGACTGAAATAAACACTGAACCTTGAAAGGGATAACTGAAACACTCAACCTCAACCTGTAAACTAACAAAAACTGAAATCTGAATCACTGAACCTTCAAGGCATAGCTGAATAACTGAACCTCAAACTCCAAGCTAACATAAACAGAAATCTAAAACACAAGTGCAAACAATAAATTAATTATTTAAAGAAAAAAAATAACGGTAGCTACAGCTTGAAAAACACAAGGCAACTTTGATTAAACGCAATACTTGAAGCTCACGTTTGCCAAACTTTAACAAAAAAAACAGCCTAGACAAGCCTAGCACAGAAAATGAAACTACACTCAGATCAGTCATCAAATACTTGACTCACTGAACCACTATCAACTAAGTTGCAAATAAAAAGAGGGATGTCCAACACAATAAAACAAAAACAGACCTGGATGCATTTTAAATATACAAGATTGAAAGACAAAGGCTCACCAAAGTTAGGACAAGGGGAAATAGCACATACTCTGTTCACTCTTAATTTCTTTGAAATTATAGTTCCATATACTTTAACACTTAACAAGATTGCTTGTTATTTGGGGGATTTTTCAACTAGTACCGCAGAAACCCATAGTACTTGACCAAAAATCCAAATCTGAATATCACTTGCTTTCTTAAAAGCTGAGGTAAAACTCCCATTAAAAAAATGAAACCAAAGTAAACTCGATCAAGTAGAGCTCAAAAACTCTCTATATATGATCAGCGCATCAAATCATCAATCATATATCACAACAAAGACGCTAATAGCCAAAGCCAACTCTTTGCCACTAACAAATAAACAAGCAGACAGGAACAAATCTTTCTCAAATGGATGCCACTTGCAACTAATAATACCAATGGATGTGTCAAGGACCTCAGGCCCTAGGGTAGCTGGCCCTTGGCTACGTAGTTCGTAGCCTCGGTCCGTCTTCTCCGGCGAGGTTTGCCCCTTTGCCACAGGCTTGGGATGTTGAGAGAGATGAGAAAGGTTTTGGTGATAACAAATCTTACTTAATCCTCAAATGTCACGAGTACAAGCATATATGGCCCTTGGCCGCACTGAATGAGGAAACAAACTCCTAGAATTAAGGATCTAAGCTGAAAGTCTTGATCACCATTGCTGTCTAGCCAGTCGGTGGTGCGGCCTGGTCACTGGTCGCGCCCAGTGCGCGCTCTGCGGCCCGACGGATGTCCCTGGCACGGCGCCTTCTAGCGTACGTACGCCCGTACATGACATCTCTCCCTCCCTCGTCAGCCAGCTCGTCCTCGAGCTAGAACACTGAAAACCGCGCGGTGAAGGAGTCCAGGTCTTCCCAAGTCGCTGAAGCCGCTGGTTCATCCTTCCACCGAATGAGGACTTGGCGAACGCCGCGTGCCAGGCGCGTGCGCACCGCACGTTCAGGCTCGGGCACCGTAGCGCCGTTGTGGATGATTGGAAGTGGGGGCGGTGCAGTCGGCGGAGCGCCCACCCAGGCCTTGAGGAGCCCGACGTGGAACATGTCGTGCAGTCGAGCGCGCGGCGGCAGAGCGACCTGCACGGCGACGTCGTTGATGACCTCTGTGATCTTGTATGGCCCGAAGTAGCGGGGTTTCAGTTTCCCCGTGGAGGCAACATCGAGGGAGGCCACTGGGCAGTGACGAAGACGAAGCAGAACCCAGTCGTCCACCTTGTAGGTGACAGCCCAATGCAGCTTGTCGTAGTGACGCTTCTGGACGGTTTGAGCCTGCTCGAGGCGGAACCGCACGTCCTGCAAGAACTCAGCGCGCTCCGCCATTGACTTGGCGACCGCCGCGACGCGCGTCTCGCCCGGCTCGTACGACCGGATGGTGGGAGGGTTCCGACCGTAGACGATGCGGAATGGCGTGTCGCGGAGGGACATCTGGTAGGTCGTGTTGTAGATGTACTCCGCCCATGGCAGCCACCTGAACCACTGACGAGGCCGATCACCTGTGAAGCAACGTAAATACATGGTGATGACGCGGTTGGCTGCCTCCGTTTGGCCGTCGAATTGGGGGTGGAATGCCATAGTCATGTGTAGCTTGGCCCCCATGAGCCTCATCAACTCCTGCCAAAATGTGGAGGTGAAGACGGGGTCCCTATCCGACACCATCGACTGGGGCATCCCGTGGAGGCGCACGATCTCGGCAAAGAAGGCTTGAGCCACGGACTCTGCAAAATATGGATGAGCCAGCGGTATAAAATGGCAATATTTGCTGAAGCGGTCCACCACGGTGAGGATGACCGATTTGCCGCGGACTTTCGGTAGGGCCTCCACGAAGTCGAGCCCGATGTCTGTCCACACCGCCGACGGCACTAGCAGCGGTAGAAGGAGCCCGGCGGGGTGTAGGTGCTCCGACTTGTACCGCTGACAGGTGGCGCAGGCGCGGATGAAGTCTTAGACGTGGCGGCACATGTTGGGGAAGTGGACGTCGCGTCGTAGGCAGTGGAGGGTGCGCTGAACTCCCTCGTGGCCATCCTCATGGACAGCGGTCATGTACTCCTGCAGCAGTGGCATGGATGGGGCGATGTAGAGGTGGTCATCGTAGGTGATCAAGCCATCGCGCATCGCCCACGGCGCCCCACACGTCCCTACGGCGATTTCGTCCTTGAGGGCGACGAGGGTAGGATCATCAACCTGCGCTTGGCAGAGACGCTCGATGAAGTCGAAGCGGGGGGCAGAGAGCGCGAGCACCGCTCCATCTGCAACGTCACGGTCGGTGTCGCAGCGTGAGAGTGCGTCGGCCACCGTGTTCTGGGCGCCCGGCTTGTACTCCACCGCGAAGTCGAAGCCCAGCAGCTTACCTACCCAATGGTGTTGTGGAATGGTGGCAAGCCGTTGGTCGAGGAGATATTTTAGACTATAATGATCAGTCTGCACTGTGAAACGACGACCCCAGAGGTAAGGACGCCAGTGCCTGATGGCGTGCACCAGCCCGATGAGCTCGCGCTCGTACACGGCGAGGGAACGGTGGCGTGGCACGACTGGGCGGCTGAAGTATGCGATCGGGTACTTGGCCTGGACCAACACCACGCCGAACCCATGCATGGACGCGTCACACTCGACGATGAATAGCTTGGTGAAGTCTAGAAGCGCCAGGACCGAGGCGGACGTCACCGCGGCCTTGAGAGTCAAGAACGCCGCGACGGCCGCGTCCGACCAGGCGAAGCCTTCCTTCTTGAGGAGCGCTGTGAGTGGAGCCATGATCTCACCATAGCCATGGACAAACTTGCGGTAGTACCCCGCAAGACTCAAGAACCCACATACCACGCGCGGCGAGCGGGGCACTGGCCAGTCGTGGATGGCCTGTACCTTGGTCGGATCCATGGCCACGCCGACCTCCGAGATGATGTGCCCGAGGTAGGAGACCAACGTGACGCCGAAAGCGCACTTCGAGCGCTTGACGAAGAGGTGATGGCTGCGGAGCTCAATGAGGACAGCACGAAGGTGGCGAAGATGATCTACCCACATCTTGCTGTAGATCAAAATATCGTCAAAGAAAATGAGCACGAACCGGCGGAGGAACTGTCGAAGAACGTCGTTCATGAGAGACTGGAACGTCGTCGGCGCGTTGCAAAGGCCGAACGGCATCACCAAGAACTCATACAAGCCGTCGTGGGTGCGGAACGCCGTCTTGTGGACATCTTCAGGGTTCATGCGTACCTGGTGGTACCCCGAACGCAGGTCCAGCTTGGAGAAGAATCGCGCGCCGTGGAGTTCGTCAAGGAGCTCATCCACCACCGAGATCAGGAAAGCGTCCTTGACGGTGAGCGCATTCAGCGCGCGGTAGTCAACGCAGAACCGCCAGGAACTGTCTGGCTTCTTGACGAGGAGGACCGGCGAGGAGAACGCCGAGTCACTGCGGCGGACAATGCCCTACGCGATCATGGCCACACATTGTCGCTCAAGTTCATCCTTGTGCGCCACCGGGTAACGATACGGCCGCACCGCCACCGGAGCCACGTCCGGCTTAAGAACGATACGGTGCTCGTGGCCATGTGGTGGTGGCAGTCCCGTAGGCTCGGCGAAGATGTCAGAGAAGGAGTCCAGGAGGCCATCCAGGAGGGAGTCATCAGTGGTCACAGCATGGGCTGTTGGCGCACCGAAGGTCACCATGCTGGACCAGCAGACTTCCTGCCCGTCGCGCTGGAACGACAGGGTGTGGGTAGCGACATCCCACGTGATGCGTCCCAAGGGTCCCATCCACTGGGTGCCCAGCACCATGTCGTAGCCCGCGAGGGGCATGACGTACAGGTCGACGTCGAACGCTATGCCCTCGATGGAGATGAGCGCCTATCGGAGGACATCGGGGCAAGCCACCTTCTCCCTGTTCGTGACCGTCGCTGTGAGGTGCAGGCGCGGCTGGATGGAGAGCCCCGTCCGATATGCGGCTGCCTCCCCGATGAAGTTATGCGTGGAGCCCGTATCAACCAGGGCGACGAGGGTCGTGGCACTCAGGGCCACCCTAAGCAGGATCGGGTTGCCCACGGGGACGCTCGCCACGGCATGGAGGGAGAACACCGGTGCCTCGGTGTCTGGCGTGTTCTCGGTGGTGTCTTCGTCATCTTCCTCCACGCTGTCCACAAAGAACAATCATTTGCATACCTTATTATGCCCACGGCTGTACTTCTCATCATAGTTGAAGCACAGGCCCAGGTGACGCCGTTTGTCCTGTTTGGCCTGGTTGAGGCGTTTGATCGGGCGGCCCTCGACAGAGGCCGTGGGTGCCCCCGCCTTGGCCACTGGTGTTAGGGCATGGCGTGGCGTAGGCGTGGGCAGCACTCCCCGGGCCGGTGCTATCGATGTGGAGGCATAGTACTGCTCCAGGAGCTCCATCTAGCGCGCGAGGCTCATGGCCACCACCAGGGTCTGCGGGTTCTGGTTCTGCACCTGGAGACTGAGCGGGGGGAGGAGACCTCCCGTGAATAGCTGTACACGCTGTGCTTCGTCGAGGTGGCCTGCACGGGGCAGGAGGGCTTGGAACCGGTCTTGGTATTCCTCCACCATGCCCGTACGCCGGCAAGATGCGAGCTCGAAGAGGGGGGGGGGGCGCACGGAGTGGCGGTCCAAATCGGAGGTTGAGGGGCTCCTTGAAGCGCGGCCATGGCGGCGTCCCCTTGTCCGTCTGCACCTGCATGTACCAAAGTTGCGCCGCCTCTTGGAGATTGTAGGACGCCATCCACGTCCGTTCCTCTGGCATGATCCGCTGCTGCGTGAAGAAGGACTCGCACTGGTTGAGGAAGATCAGCGGGTCACTCTTGCCATCGTAGCACGGAAACTCGGGACGCCGGTGCTTGGGCGGCCGGTCTTGGTGGTGTTCACCTCTGGATCCCGATCGACCGCCGGACGTGGACGAACTAGCGATGGTCAGGTCGGCGATGGCCTTGGCGTTGGCCTCGATCGATTTCTGCATCAAGGTGACGGTCTTGGTGAGCGCCTCGATGGATGCCTTGAGATCATCTCCCATGGTGCCGGCGCAGGAGGCGACGGACGACGATGGCGAGGATGGGGTGCTGGCGGTGGCGGCTGATGGTGGGCTAGGGTTTGCGGCGGCTAGTTGTGTGGTTGATGGCGCGACGACGGCGGAAGGCGAGGATCGACGAGACCGTGATACCAGGTTGTCAAGGACCTCAGGCCCTAGGGTAGCTGGCCCTTGGCTACGTAGTTCGTAGCCTCGGTCCGTCTTCTCCGGCGAGGTTTGCCCCTCTGCCGCAGGCTTGGGATGTTGAGAGAGATGAGAAAGGTTTTGGTGATAACAAATCTTACTTAATCCTCAAATGTCACGAGTACAAGCATATATGGCCCTTGGCCGCACTGAATGAGGAAACAAACTCCTAGAATTAAGGATCTAAGCTGAAAGTCTTGATCACCATTGCTGTCTAGCCAGTCGGTGGTGCGGCCTGGTCGCTGGTCGCGCCCAGTGCGCGCTCTGCGGCCCGACGGATGTCCCTGGCACGGCGCCTTCTAGCGTACGTACGCCCGTACATGACAGGATGACACTAGCTATTTCACTGAAAAGGGGGAGCATTATAACAGCTAAATAAAGAACCCTCCAGTCTACTCACTTCCAATACACAATCAGCACTAGCGTGAAAGGCTTTTCTAGCAGCTAATGTAACAGAAAAACCAAATAACAACCATTCTAATCGATACAAAAATAGAGCTAGCGGGAAGGCTTTTCTAGCAGCTAATGTAACTGAAAAAACAGACAACTATCATTCCCATCGCATTTCTAATACTCAAATCACCAAAACAGGAACCATGATGAAACAGAAAAAAAAGAAGCACATTTACCGGGACATGTTAACTGTTTCAACAGATTGCCATTAAAAATTGATGAACAAATTAAATGCCACCAGAGTTCTTTTATTGCTATTAGAACGATATATAATAAAGTCAGTTAGGACAATTTGACAAAAGAAGAAGGACCGGATATTTTTTACAATCTGGTGACTTAAAAAAAGTACCCAGAAACTATGCTTCTGCCTTCTGTAGAAATAGAACCAGAAAAAACAATAAAACAAAAATTAAAAAAAATGACAGCACATGTACAACACGTATCCAATAGGAACAACTTACAATAGAAAATCCAAATCTGGAAGGACAAAAAAAAGCACATGTACAGCACGTCTCCAACGAATAGGGACAGCTTACAACAGAAAATGAAAATCTAGAATGACAAAAAAAAAAAGACAAAACACGTACAACACGTATCCAGCCAATAGGAACATCATATAAGTATAGAAAACAAGTGAACTTCTGTACATGTACCACCAAGGAACCACATCATTGTCATAATAAAACATCCAACTAGCAGGCTGCAGGGTGCAGGCAGTTGCTAGCCTGCTACCTACAGCACCATGCTACTCTCTGAACAAAAAGAAATCATGTCAAACATGCCAATGTAACTGGAGGCACCTACTCCCCACTTGCAAATGCAATGCAATCACTGGGGCATTTTTTTTTCTATTTTCTTTTTTCTTTTAATCTTGATTTGAAAGCGGGACATTTCATCGAACACGAGCTGAGTGAGCACGCTGCACACGCCCATGGGCTGAGAACAGACGATCATCAAGCATGAGTAAGTTTACATGAGTAGAGACAATGATGTGGTAGACACAGCATGGTCGAGGCGATGCAGCCGATGCCGCAGACAACACCACCGCCGCAGACGCTGGCGGTTGTTTCCTGGCTGTGCACGAGGGAAGCCTGAGTACTTGGGCCCTGCTCGCCTAGCTGAAAAGCTAGAATGAAAAGTATTCGAAAAAGTCTACTTAACCCTCTACCTTTCATACTTGGTATACTTCACTTTTAACTATGAAACCGTCTGTTTTATCCCCTGAACGTTCTAAAACCGTCTATTTTACCCCCAGGCGGTTTTCAGCGGCGGTTTTGCTACAGTAACATCGGGTTTGCTACATTACGGAGGGTTTGCTACAGTAATGGTAGGTTTGAATTTCCTTTTTTTATTTATTTTCGGTGAATTTTTGAAAAATTATAGAAAAAATTATAAAATAAAAAATCTAATTTTATTGGACTCCATGTGAGTAGATCTACACAGTGAAAATATAATACGGTATGCTTTAGTACAATTTTTTTTTAGCTTTAGATTAATTGAAAAATCCAATTTTGTCTGTAATTAATTAGAATTTATCTATAACTAAGTTATACATAGGCCAATGAGTACGAAATTTTTACTATAGTTCAAGCATACAATAATTAGCGTGCCATAAAAATTTCACCATAATTGGACCACAGAAGCTGTAGCTATGAATTATTCCAATTAATTACAGATAATATTAAATTTTTCAATTAATCTAAGGCTACAGTAAAAATTTTGTACTAAAGCATATCGTATTATATATTCACTACGTAGATCTACTTATGTGGAGTCAAACAAAATTAGATTTTTTATTTTATGATTTTTCTATGATTTACTGTGATTTTTCAAAGATTCACCGAAAATAAAAAAAAATTCAAACCCACCATTACTGGATCAAACCCACCGTTATTGTAGCAGACCCGCTGTTACTGTAGCAAAACCACCGCTGAAAACCGCCCGGGGGGTAAAATAGACGATTTTAGAAAGTTCAGGGGGTAAAACAGACGGTTTCATAGTTAGGGGTGAAGTAGACCAAGTATGAAAGATGAGGGGGTTAAGTAGACTTTTTCTGAAAAGTATTATTCGTTGATTCGTTATGAGAGAAAAATATTATACCATGACTAACAGGCAACATGTGGCTGGCTTCCTGGTGGTTGCTCAGCTTAGTGGCCACGGGATTAAAAATACAATTGCCTTCTATACTGAGTATCCAATAGTATTGGAGATCCTCTCTCCATTCAAAATTATGACTTATTTTTTTTAGATTTTTAGATTTTTAGATTTTTAAATATATAGCTTCATATAGACATAATATTTAGCTATATATCTAGAGAAATCGGGATAGAATATAATTTGGTATTGAGGGAATAGAAAACATGGGGAGCTATTGTGGGAGGGCAGTGCTTTGGTAAAGGATTTCTTCTACCTAATTTATGAATATTTTTGGATGAAGTTGCTTCAAGATAATGTTGGATCCGCAAGCTATTAGTTAAAAAAGGTGTTTTTAATAATATTTCAGACACAATCTGTTGGGTATCGATAGTAGAGATACCCAAAGTAAGGAAGTTAGCGTTCATGCTGACTTCCTCGGATGGAGCAAGATGTATTAAAAGGCCTCGCCCGACCCAAAGGTCGCGGGGTCTCGTCCAAGGCCGTGGGGCTCCGTCTCGCCTGACCCCTTGAGTGTGGGCTCCGTCTCACCCGACCCCAATGATGTGGTTTCCGTCTTGCCCGACCCCAAGGCCGTGGGGTCTCGCCTAAGGCCGCGGGTCTCCATCTTGCCCGACCCCTTGGGTGCGGGCTCCGTCTCGCCCGACCCCAAGGATAAGGTTCCCGTCTCGTCCGACCTTGAGGTCGCGGGGGTCTCGCCCAAGGCTGCGGCTCCGTCTCGCCCGACCCAAAGGATGCGGTCTCCGTCTCACTCACCGTCTCATTCGCCCCCTTGGGTGAGAGCTCCGTCTCGCCTGACTCTAAGGCCGCAAGCTATGTCTCGTCCGATCCCTTGGGTGCGGGCTCCGACTCACCCGACCCCTTGGGCGTGGGCTCTATCTCGTCTGATGGGGACCCATACCACCGCAAACCACTCTAGGTCTAAGCGTATGGGCCTGGGTCAAAACTCTAACAACAGGGAGGAGACTGGCATGCCTCGATGTAATCCATGGCCATGACGGGCCATACCTGAGGATTCACATCAAGAACAGTGTCGGACGTGCCGGTGCTATTCTACCTAATCCTCGCATGAACGCTAACAGGCGCGTCAGTTCACCACGACGTCTGCTAGGATAGAATGGAATGCCATGATCGACAGATGACACCTACGCATGGTGCTAGGGACGAATAGGGTCGTGATGTGGAGCCATCCCTGTCGATATCTACCAGATCGGTGGGACCCGCATAAAGGAGTAGAAGGACCCAGCGATCATGGAAGCCTTCTGCTCTCTGTCGTTCTTCTCTTTTTCCTCCGCTGTAACCTGCGCTTTTCATTCGCCTATAAAAGGGGAAGCAGGGCGCCCCATGAAAGGGGATCCAGATCCGCATGAGACCGAACCACGAGAGAAAAACATAAGAGCACGACACAAACACACGGCTAAGGGGCGATTGAGCTCTCAGCACTCATTCACTCCTTTCATCAGAAACTTGGGATCCTTTCCCTCTCTTGCTTGTTTTGTAACCCCTACTGTAAACCAAGTCCTGGTAACACGAGCAGCAGCAAACTGGACATAGGGGCGTTCTGCCCGAACAAGTATAAACCTTGTGTCCTCTGAGCACACCATCCGAGCCAGACGCGCAAATACAAATTTACTCATCGGTAGTCCAAAAACACCAACAGTTGAAACGCCAGGGAGGGTTTTTTTGCGCATCTCAACGTCCATATCAGGCCTCAGATGGCTAGTCATAGCATCAGCTAGGTCCCGGGTGTGCACATGCGCTTCGAGAACCTAGACTTCATCATCACGATAGGAGGAGAGTTGGTGTAGGCTCCCGTCGCAGTCCAACCTCTCCAATCTATTGGCCTCGATGTGATCGTAGATGCGCTTGAGGAGCTGTGGCTGCACGCAATGGAGGCCCATGCCCCCAGGAGTGACCAGCTCCTCGGCTTCGATTACAGAAGGCTAGAGCGCTAGCTCGGAGCCTTCCTAGGACCCCAACAGCCTCGGGAGGACCTGGGCCGCCTCACCTTCTCGTTCGCCAATGTCATGACATAGCTTATCGTAGGAGAGCCGCTCTCCCCAGAGTACCTCATCCAAAGTGCCCCAACAGCGCTCCTATTCAGTCTGCGCAACATCACAGAGACCGTTGGCCACCTCGCGGTGCAATGCACGCCCTCATCCCCTACGAATGACGAGTTCATAGGGATGACCGAATATATCATAGAATCTTTCCACAACCTCCTCATAGGAGAATCAGAGCTGCCCTCTGACTCTAACTCCGGTAGGGGAAGCCATCACCCCTCACTTGAATGTTTCATGGCAGGTACCCTCGAGGAATACGTCAAAAGCATCCACAAGAAAGAGGCTACCCAAACAAACGACCTCGATGATGAGGTCAAGGGGGATGCAGGGGCCCCACCTCCCCTATGGCTGGAGCAGCTAAGGGCTCGGCACCAAGAGATCAAGGAAGCACGACTCTAGCTCAAGCAAAAATGTGCGGAGCTCGAGCGCCATGGACATGGTGGGTGCGTGTGCGCCGTGCCTGCGATGTGGACCAGAGGATCATTGAGGACGATGAAGCCCCCCCACACTTCACCCGAGCAAGCTAGAACATTGTTGCTATGCCTGCCTTGCTTCGGGGGCTTCCGGGGCCCACGGCACCCGAGGACTGTTAGGCCCATCATGAGATCCACATGTTACTCGAGCGTGCGGCGGTGCAGCTGGCCGAGAGCTCATTGTCCCAACAACACAAGCTTGATGCTAGCCAGTGCATGCCCTTAGAGCGACCTGACAAGGATGTGTCAGTCCACCAGGCACAACATGGCGGTAGACCACGCACCGTGGTCCTAGTGAATGAGCGTCTTGGCCTCCATCGTGACGCGCGCGACACCCTCGACACCCGCAGGCGTGCCTATGGCAATGCGAGGGAGGAAGCTTGCTACGGCTACCACCCTCGTCATGGCGGACGCTACGATAGCGGCGAGGACCGAAGCCTGAGCCCTGACTTACCGAGACCTTAGGCCTTTGGCCAGCATATCCTCAACGACGTCTTCCCACCACGGTACCGACCACCGACCAATATCCCAAAATACTCTAGGGAAACAAACCCTGGACTGTGGCTCGAGGATTATCGGCTTGCTTGCCAAGCCGGTGGAGTGGATAGTGATGATTTCATTATCCGCAACCTTCCATTATTCCTGGCCGATTCGGCGCGAACGTGGTTGGAACACCTTCTGCCTAACTGAATCCAAAGTTGGGTGGACCTAAAAGAGATCTTCATGGGAAACTTCTAGGGCACATATGTGTGCCTTGAGGTAGGATCTCAAAAACTATCAATAGAAGTCTGGGAAAACTCTTTGGGGGTACATCCGGTGCTTCTCCCAGCAGTGCAATGAGCTGCCCAACATCGTCGACATAGACATCATAGGGGCTTTCCTGTCTAGGACCACCTATGAGTCCTTGGTTCACAAGCTAGGATGTAAGGGCCCATGAACCACCAAGGAGCTCCTCGACATCGCCACCAGCAGCCTCGAGCGAGGATGTGTTTGGGGCAATTTTTTACCGCCTCAAAGTCAAGGCAAAGCGAGATGAGGACACCGGCGAAGGCGCCTCCAACCGCCCCAACAAGAAGAAGAAGAAGAAGCGGCGCGAGGGCTCGCTTGTGGCCACCACTGACCTCAAGGGAGGATGGAAGCCCACCGAGGGTACCCTAGACCACTTCGAGAAGCTACTCGAAAGGCCATGCCCGAACCATGCCTTCCCTATCAAGCACCTATACAAGGACTACATCCTCATGAAGTAGTTCTTGTCCAATAAGGGAGAGCATAAGAAGGAGCCCAAGTCAGCCACAAATGATGCTGAGGGGAAGGATGGTGGATTTTTGGTGCTGGATGGCTGCCTCATGATCTTGGAGTATCGATGGCCTATGACTCCAGGCGCCGCTAGAAGCTTGCACACCATGAGGTCTATACGACCGAGCAGGCCACGCCTTCCTTCCTCTGATGGTCGGAGTTCACCATAACCTTTGATCGGACTGACCACCCAGAATGCGTCTCACAACCGAGAAGATATCTGCTCGTGGTCGACTCAATCATAGACATGAAGCGGCTCACCAAGGTGCTGATGGATGGAGGCAGCGACCTCAACATCATGTACGCTGAAATGCTCGACACCATAGGCATCGATAGAGCGCACATCTGGCCGACCAAGGCACCTTTCCATGGCATTATGCTAGGAAAGCAGGCCATGCCACTTGGGCAAATTGATCTGCCCATCACCTTTGGGGATCTAACCAATTATAGGATGGAGACCCTTACCTTTAAAGTGGTCGGGTTCCACGAAACCTACCACGCCATCCTGGGACGTCCATGCTACGCCAAATTTATGACCGTCCCTAACTATACCTATTTGAAGTTGAAGATGCCAGGTCCATGTGGGTCATCATCAGCAGCACCTCCTTCTAGTGCGCCTACGAGTGCGAGGTCGAGTGCTGTGAACACACCTTGATAATTGTCGCATCCAAGGAGCTTGCGGCCATCAGGGAAGAGGTCATCAAAGAAGCACCCGACCCCAAGCAATTGGCTAGGTTTTTTGAGCCTGTAGAAGGCACCAAAGAGGTCCTCATAGACTCCAGCGGCTCTGAGGACAAAGTGGTGCACATTAGCACCACGCTTTCCTCCAAATAGGAAAGGGTGCTCGTTGACTTCCTCCGCACCAACAAAGACATCTTTGCGTGGAGACCCTTAGACATGCTAGGTATTCTGAGAGAAGTCATCGAACATGCCTTAAAGATCAGGCTAGGCTCCAAGCCGGTGAAGCAGCGCCTATGTCGCTTCGATGAGGAGAAACATAGGGCGATCAATGAAGAGATTGCAAAGCTTTTGGCGGCTAGGTTCATAAAGGAAGTATACCACCCCGAGTGGTTAGCCAATCCCATTCTTGTACAAAAAAGAGTAGGAAATGGAGAATGTATGTTGACTACACAGGTCTCAACAAAGTGTGTCCAAAGGATCTGTTTCCTTTGCCACGCATAGACCAAGTAGTCGACTCAACCTTAGGGTGCGAAACCCTTTGCTTCCTTGATACGTACTCCAGGTACCATCAAATCATGATGAAAGAGTCTATAACATCCCTGATGTTAAAAAATAATTAAGAAGGTGATCATGTCATCATTATGCATAATCATCACGCATCAACTCATGAGTGCATTTCATGTTTATATTATAGTATGCAAATGTTATTTTATGGAGTGTTTTATATATTACCTGAAATAATGTTAATAATAATGATTAGGAAACTTTGTGAATCTTGATGTGGGAATCTTTTAAACAAGTCAAATCTTGTTGCAATGCTTAGTGTGGACCTTGTTTTATGATATGTGTTGACTTGTATGGATGAATCAATTTCAAAACATTTGTGTTTAATTGGATTTCCGAAAACCCGAATTTCCAGCATTTAAGTTTACCCTGGGTAACCCAATTCAAAATCTAAGCACATTTTGGGGTTGAGTCTAAAAGCAAAAGTGTAGAGTTTGTCATGGTGTACAAAGTTGGTGTTTGGAGTTTTCAAAGTTGTTTTATAAAATTTGAAGTAATTTGAAAAGGTGAAATTCTTTAAATGTCCCCTATTTGAATTCAAATTTGCATTTCAAAATGTAGACCGAATTAGGGGGTGGTTATAAAAGCAAAGTTGTAGAACTTTGAATTTGAAACAACTTTTATTTTTGGAGATTTTTGAGTTACCATATAAAATTTGGAATAAATTGGGAAATTAAGCGAGTGGCAGTTCTGTAATTTTGATGAACAGTAACCGCAGAAGCCAACTCACCGACGGCGACCTTCCATTGTCTTCCAGTCGCGCCTGTGGCCGCCTTCGGCTCCACGCTGGCGTGGAAAGGCTCCTACGTGGCTTCTTCATTCTTCCTAGCCGCATTTTAAAGCCTCCGACGTCGCTATTCTTCTCTGTTTTCTTCCTCTGCTTTTCTCGCCGCCATGGCCGCCGTGCCGGTTTCCGCGGCCGTCATGACCAGCCGAGCTGCGGCCACCCTTAGGCTCACCTCGCCACCCCATCGCTCGACCATCCCTCCAATTGCCACCAGCGAGTCTTCACCGACCAGAAATCGAGCTTCTCAGGCATCCTCTGTTCTTCAAATCGTGATCAGGGACTTCGTCTTCAAATTCAAGAATTGTGAGGGGCTTTTCTGTGAAACGCAGACTCATGTGAATAGTGCCTTTTGGACCTGTTTGCTTTGAAATTGGCTAGAACTTTGAAAATTCATAGTAATTCATACGAAATTCGTAAAATAGCAAATGAGGACTTTTTGAAATCCTTGTGAAATTGTCTATGCAGTAGACCTATAATATAGCATGTTTTAGTTTAAAGTTTTATCTGCAAAAATAGATTTGTGCAGTAAGGTTGTAATGCTAGTTGAATTTGTTATTTTCCATAACTGCAGATCTAGGGCTCCAAATGAAGTGAAATTTTTGTGGCATGCTACTCATGTGATAGTTGATGTGTGGTAAAAATTTCATGAGTATTGGTTGAAGTATGAGTGAGTTTTTGGTTTATCTCGCTCTCACATGATTTCTTGCATTAGCAAATTGTCTTTTTCATAGAGGCAGCTATACTTATGTAAATGGTATGAAATTTATACAGTAGACTATTGAGAGGATATGTGAGCTACTGTAATTTTTGTAGAAGTTATTGTGCATTTTTGGTATGTGTTCATAAATACACCTTGATGTCTAAATAAATTAAGAAATGCTTTAAGAAAATTTATTTAGAGGTGAGCACCATGCTTTCTGGTGTTCTTTAGGCATGTGTGAAATGTTGGTAAAGTTGGTTTTGCCCAATTATGTGTTTGCAACATAAGTTAATCATTATTTTCTTGCCGATGTGGTTTATGGACAGATCTAGGAACTTAGCAAATTTCTTCATGATAATGTGCTTTGTTGTGAAACTTGTTTATACAAAAGTTGTAAATAATTCATGTGTCTAGCTTCTGTTAAAATTTGGTGGTATTTGGCCTTGTGGTTTGTGAGCTATGCCTGTTTAAAGTTAGGTTTCAGAAATGGCTGCTCTCTGTCAATTGTGGACCGGTTTCTATAAATGGGTATATTTGACTTAGTTAACTTGAGAATCATGCTAAGATGATTAAAGATAAGTTGTAGAAAATTTCATAATATTTCCAGAATGTCTTGTTGCATGGCTATTAGATTTGTATAACTCTGGTTATGATCTAAACATGAACCTGTTGTTTCCAGTCCAGAAATAGACATATGCTAGTTATGGTTGTTTACTCCATGTGTTGCTAAGTGTGGCTTATGCCCTTGTTGATGGTCAAGTTATGATACTTGTGACTTTGTTAAACTTGTGTCATGCTTGATGTGCTTGCTCTCTATAGTTAGTTGTGTGATATTAGTTAAATAGTAAACCTTGATGACTTACGTTTTGTTTGAAATTTTGATTGAGTGATGACCTTGGGTCATTAGCATAAGATGATTCTTGGTACTTAAAGTAAGTAGTTGGGTTTATAAAAAGGGTTTAGTTAGTTTTGACTTGTAACTGTACCGTGAAGGAAAGTTGTATTCAAGTTAGTTAATCTTTTATGCTTTCACCAATGCACCTCCATGCATCATGTTATACAATCCATCATGCTAAAGCATGCATTATTTATTTATGTGTAGTGTATACGTGAGTGAGAAGGTTTGCGTTGACTAATCTTCGGATGAGTGTCATCATTCAATGGTGCTCGCGTTGATCAAGTGTTGGAGAAGGTTCATCCATCAATGGTGATGCTATCAAGTCTAACTCCATAATCTCTCTGTGGAACTAACCTTTTCTGCCAACCAAGGCAAGCCCTAGATGCATACAACCCTACCTTGTGTTTAACAAATTAATTTCGCTTTGCTTTTCTTTACTACATTAAGTGATTAAGAGTTAAGTGAAAGCCTAATTGATGTATTACCAACATTGTTTTTCTATGTCTACCTTGATTACCTGTTTATTCGTAAATGTCTAGATATGCTTAGTCGTGCTTAGTCGGGTGATTACCTATCACCTAAGAATTTAAAATGGATCTTTGGTTACTTATGCGATCATAAAATATGAGCATGTGGAGTAATAAATCTAGACCGGGTGGACTCAGTATGTGAGAGCCACAAGACATGGAGGTCTTGTGAGCGGCTTCGTTCCGCCTATGTCGATTAAGGTCTGTCCGTTGTTGAATTGCATAAGGTGAGACTTTGTAGTACTAACCACATACTCTGATATGCCTTAACTCGGCTATTCTATTATGAGAATGGCTACTCACGCACTGGAAGTGGAGAGATGGCGAGAGTAGCGTGTACCCACGTGGTCATGGGCTAGATTGGTGGAGTACTGTATTCTCGGGTGGCGCGGACCCATTCTTGTTTTAGAGGATCCGAGAATAGGTTGGTATATGTAGGTCGGGGACCTGCATATGTCGTGTGGTCTAGAATCCCCGGCTGGGTTTATAATCGGTTCGAATCGTCGTTGCTCCTCGGTTTTGGAGACTCAACTCACTGTTCATCATCGTAGTATTAATAACTGGAACTTGAGTAAGGTTTGGGAAAGTGTTGGATATGAAGTTTCATGATCTCATTTCGGATCATGTCAGCTTTGTATATGATCTTTTCGGAGATAAAAATGTTGATATAAAGAATTTTGTTAAATAGCTTTTATGCAAAAGAACTTTGATCATTGCTAAAGCCATACCTTGAATCCCTAAGCCTGCATTCCTGAGTCTTCTTAGTTTTATTTCGGTTAAGTCTTGTTGAGTACTTTTATACTCAGGGTTCATTGACCCTTGTTGCAGGTGAGCCTCATGAGCAGGTCTGTTTTGGACCTTGCTGCATGACTATCGTTCAGGTCGATGACGATAAGTGAATATGTGATCCTTGGGCAAGATGCTTATTTTATGTGTTATGTTTATGTTAATTATGCCACTCCACTACTACTATGGTTTGTAATAATTATCGAACTTAGTTTATTAGGTTTGAAACAACTGGTTTGTAAATTAAGTTATCGTAAGACTTCCGCTATTCTACTCTGATGTATATATTTGAATAAATATTGTAATACTGCAATGACTCTGTAATGTGATCCTGCTCAGAAATCGTGGTTGATTCGGGGTTCCCTAAGGACACCCGACAGACTTCTTAAGTTATCAGGAACATATGCATAGATGGCAAAGGTCATTGGACAGTGACAAGTGTATGTGGGTCCTATAATTTAGGAGGTTCTACCACAGAATGGTATCAAAGCGATTGTTACAAAGTCTTTATTGTATTGTTTTACAAAAACTTCAAAATGATTTAGGACAAATATATATAACTTGTTAATTTGGTCCAAATTGCTTCCAACTTATCTTATTTCATTCTCTCCATTCCTTATTTGATTAAAAAGGCTTTGTGTGGTGGAGTAGTAATCTTATTATGCCCTATATAATAACAACTATTGTTTATGTACCATAGGAGCTTTGATGTTTAGTAACGTAAGAATCATTCATGCATCATGTCATTAATGAAACACTGCACATATTCCAGTTATAATCATTCATATGAAGTTGAAATATAATGATGTTTACAACTTCCTCCTTCCATTCAGGGAATGGCTTGTACTTGTTATAGTTATTTTGTCCCAATGAAATTGATCGTGTACCAAGCTTTGCTAGTAAACCACTCTTTGCTTATTTTTGCTCATAAGTTCCACATCTTTGGGAATTTCTTGATGCACTTTAATTTCCCCCCACCTACTCAATGTTGAAACTTGGGACTAATCCTTGACTTCCCAAACCTATGCATGTGTCATGTCTTGGTCTCTCCTAATGCAACACATGCTAGTTCCTTGATCTTGCTAGCTTGACAAGTGTTACTTGTGAGTTACTTTAGTTGTGCCCTATGGTGGTGCCATGATCCATGATTTACGGTGCCGCGTCGAAACCTGGGGTCTCCTGTGGACTGCAGCCATAAGGAAATACTGCTGGGCGCTCGCTGGTATCGAGGTCTGCAGTCATGATCCATTATAGCTCCACAATTAATGTGATTCACTCATCTTGGAACTCTCATTTGGAATTCATGTTCCATCATTCCATTGAAGTTATTAAATCCTTTGTCCCTTACAACTGTCATTTGATCTCGTTTACAATTTCAAGTCAACTCTTATTGCTTTATGAACAACTTGAATGTTAATGTGTTTGACACATTTCTTTTTTTCCATTAATTACCCTTGGACTTTAAATCTCGGGACGAGATTTCTTTAAGGGGGAAGGATTGTAACATCCCTGATGTTAAAAAAATAATTAAGAAGGTGATCATGTCATCATTATGCATAATCATCACGCATCAACTCATGAGTGCATTTCATGTTTATATTATAGTATGCAAATGTTATTTTATGGAGTGTTTTATATATTACCTGAAATAATGTTAATAATAATGATTAGGAAACTGTGTGAATCTTGATGTGGGAATCTTTTAAACAAGTCAAATCTTGTTGCAATGCTTGGTGTGGACCTTGTTTTATGATGTGTGTTGACTTGTATGGATGAATCAATTTCAAAACATTTGTGTTTAATTGGATTTCTAAAAACCCAAATTTCCAGCATTTAAGTTTACCCTGGGTAACCCAATTCAAAATCTAAGCACATTTTGGGGTTGAGTCTAAAAGCAAAAGTGTAGAGTTTGTCATGGTGTACAAAGTTGGTGTTTGGAGTTTTCAAAGTTGTTTTTATAAAATTTGAAGTAATTTGAAAAGGCGAAATTCTTTAAATGTCCCCTATTTGAATTCAAATTTGCATTTCAAAATGTAGACCGAATTAGGGGGTGGTTATAAAAGCAAAGTTGTAGAACTTTGAATTTGGAACAACTTTTATTTTTGGAGATTTTTGAGTTACCATATAAAATTTGGAGTAAATTGGGAAATTAAGCGAGTGGCAGTTCTGTAATTTTGATGAACAGTAACCGTAGAAGCCAACTCACCGACGGCGACCTTCGATTGTCTTCCAGTCACGCCTGTGGCCGCCTTTGGCTCCGCGCTGGCGTGGGAAAGGCTCCTGCGTGGCTTCTTCATTCTTCCTGGCCGCATTTTAAAGCCTCCGACGTCGCCATTCTTCTCCGTTTTCTTCCTCTGCTTTTCTCGCCGCCGTGTCGGTTTCCATGGTCATCACTAGCTCCTATGCCTCCGCGCCTCCTTGTGCCTAGTAACCACAGCCACCAGCCTCCCTGGACCAGGCTATACCTCCGCAACTCCACTCCAACCTCGCTTCACCGTCGTGACTCCCTGCCGACGTGCCTCTCCGCCGCCGAGCCATAGGCTCGCGTGGCTAGGCCATCATGGGTCGCGACCAGCCGAGCTGCGGCCACCCTCAGGCTCGCCTCGCCACCCCGTCGCTCGACCATCCCTCCAATTGCCACCAGCGAGTCTTCACCGACCGGAAATCGAGCTTCTCAGGCATCCTCTGTTCTTCAAATCGTGATCAGGGACTTCATCTTCAAATTCGAGAATTGTGAGGGGCTTTTCTGTGAACCACAGACTCATGTGAATAGTGCCTTTTGGACCTGTTTGCCTTGAAATCGGCTAGAACTTTGAAAATTCATAGTAATTCATAGGAAATTCATAAAATAGCAAATGAGGACTTTTTGGAATCCTTGTGAAATTGTCTATGCAGTAGATCTATAATATGTCATATTTTAGTTTAAAGTTTTAGCTGCAAAAATAGATTTGTGCAATAAGGTTGTAATGCTAGTTGAATTTGTTATTTTCCATAACTACAGATCTAGGGCTCCAAATGAAGTGAAATTTTTGTGGCATGCTACTCATATGATAGTTGATGTGTGGTAAAAATTTCATGAGTATTGGATGAAGTATGAGTGAGTTTTTGGTTTATCTCGCTCTCACATGATTTCTTGCATTAGCAAATTGTCTTTTTCATAGAGGCAGCTATACTTATGCAAATGGTATGAAATTTGTACAGTAGACTATTGAGAGGATATATGAGCTACTGTAATTTTTGTAGAAGTTATTGTGCATTTTGGTATATGTTCATAAATACACCTTGATGTCTAAATAAATTAAGAAATGCTTTAAGAAAATTTATTTAGAGGTGAGCACCATGCTTTCTGGTGTTCTTTAGTCATGTGTGAAATGTTGGTAAAGTTGGTTTTGCCCAATTATGTGTTTGCAACATAAGTTAATCATTATTTTCTTGCCGATGTGGTTTATGGACAGATCTAGGAACTTAGCAAAGTTCTTCATGATAATGTGCTTTGTTGTGAAACTTGTTTATACAAAAGTTGTAGATAATTCATGTATCTAGCTTCTGTTAAAATTTGGTGGTATTGGGCCTTGTGGTTTGTGAGTTATGCCTGTTTAAAGTTGGGTTTCAGAAATGGCTGCTCTCTGTCAATTGTGGACAAGTTTCTGTAAATGGGTATATTTGACTTAGTTAACTTGAGAATCATGCTAAGATGATTAAAGATGAGTTGTAGAAAATTTCATAATCTTTCCAGAATGTCTTGTTGCATGGCTATTGGATTTGTATAACTCTAGTTATGATCTAAACATGAACCTGTTGTTTCTAGTACAGAAATAGACATATGCTAGTTATGGTTGTTTACTCCATGTGTTGCTAAGTGTGGCTTATGCCCTTGTTGATGGTCAAGTTATGATACTTGTGACTTTGTTAAACTTGTGTCATGCTTGATGTGCTTGCTCTCTATAGTTAGTTGTGTGATGTTAGTTAAATAGTAAACCTTGATGACTTAGGTTTTGTTTGAAATTTTGATTGAGTGATGACCTTGGGTCATTAGCATAAGATGATTCTTGGTACTTAAAGTAAGTAGTTGGGTTTATAAAAAAGGTTTAGTTAGTTTTGACTTGTAACTGTACCATGAAGGAAAGTTGTATTCAAGTTAGTTAATCTTTTATGCTTTCATCAATGCACCTCCATGCATCATGTCATACAATCCATCATGCTAAAGCATGCATTATTTATTTACGTGTAGTGTATACGTGAGTGAGAAGGTTCACGTTGACTAATCTTCGGATGAGTGTCATCATTCAATGGTGCTCGCATTGATCAAGCGTTGGAGAAGGTTCATCCATCAATGGTGATGCTGTCAAGTCTAACTCCATAATCTCTTTATGGAACTAACCTTTTCTGCCGACCAAGGCAAGCCCCGGATATATACAACCCTACCTTGTGTTTAACAAATTAATTTCGCTTTGCTTTTCTTTACTGCATTAAGTGATTTAGAGTTAAGTGAAAGCCTAATTGATGCATTACCAACATTGTTTTTCCATATCTACCTTGATTACCTGTTTATTCGCAAATGTCTAGATATGCTTAGTCATGCTTAGTCGGGTGATTACCTATCACCTAAGAATTTAAAATGGATCTTTGGTTACTTATGTGATCATAAAATATGAGCATGTGGAGTAATAAATCTAGACTGGGTAGACTCGGTGTGTGAGAGCCACAAGACGTGGAGGTCTTGTGAGCGGCTTCGTTCTGCCTGTGTCGATTAAGGTCTGTCCGTTGTTGAATTGCATGAGGTGAGACTTTGTAGTACTAACCACATACTCCGGTAAGCCTTAACTCGGCTATTCTATTATGAGAATGGCTACTCGCGCACTGGGAGTGGAGAGATGGCTAGAGTAGCATGTACCCACGTGGCCATGAGCTGGATTGGTGGAGTACTGTATTCTCGGGTGGCCCGGACCCGTTCTTATTTTAGAGGATCCAAGAATAGGTTGGTATATGTAGGTCGGGGACCTGCATATTTCATGTGGTCTAGAATCCCCAGCTGGGTTTATAATTGGTTTGAATCGTCGTTGCTCCTCGGTTATAGAGACTCAACTCACTGTTCATCATCATAGTATTAATAACTAGAACTTGAGTAAGGTTTGAGAAAGTGTTGGATATGAAGTTTCATGATCTCATTTCGGATCATGTCAGCTTTGTATATGATCTTTTTGGAGATAAAAATGCTGATATAAAGAATTTTGTTAAATAGCTTTTACGCAAAAGAACTTTGATCATTGCTAAAGCCATACCTTGAATCCCTAAGCCTACATTCATGAGTCTTCTCAGTTTTATTTCGGTTAAGTCTTGTTGAGTACTTTTGTACTTAGGGTTCATTGACCCTTGTTGCAGGTGAGCCTCATGAGCAGGTCTGTTTTGGACCTTGCTGCATGACTATCGTTCAGGTCGATGACGATAAGTGAATGTGTGATTCTTGGGCAAGATGCTTATTTTGTGTGTTATGTTTATGTTAATTATGCCACTCCACTACTACTATGGTTTGTAGTAATTATCGAACTTAGTTTGTTAGGTTTGAAACAACTGGTTTGTAAATTAAGTTATCATAAGACTTCTGCTATTCTACTCTGATGTATATATTTGAATAAATGTTGTAATACTGCAATGACTCTGTAATGTGATCCTGCTCGGAAATCGTGGATGATTCAGGGTTCCCCGAGGACACTCGATAGACTTCTTAAGTTACCAAGAACATATGCATAGATGTCAAAGGTCGTTGGACAGTGATAAGTGTATGTGGGTCCTATAATTTAGGAGGTTCTACCACAGAGTCTGACTAGCTCGCGATGTCTTTCATCACCCCATTTGCCTCATACTGCTACATCATAATGTCGTTCGGCCTGAAGAACGTGGGGGCTACATACCAACGTTGCATGCTCAAATGTTTCGGGGATCTCATCAGGCGGACCGTTGAGGCCTACATAGATGACATCATGGTCAAGTTCAAACAGGCTAACTAGGTTGTGGCCGACCTTGAGCAAACCTTCTCAAAATTCTAAGCAAACGGTATTAAGCTCAACCCCGAGAAGTGCATTTTTGGGGTCCCAAGGGGTATGCTACTGGTTTTATCGTCTCTAAGCGTGGCATCGAAGCCAACCCAGAGAAGATCTCGGTCATAAAAAGGATGGGCCTGATTCAAAACATAAAGGGGGTACAACAAGTTACAGGGTGCCTCGCCGCGCTTTGTCGCTTTATCTCATGCCTCGGTGAATGAGGTCTCCCCCTCTCTCGGCTTCTAAACAAAGGCCGACCATTTCGAGTGGACGCCCGAGGCCCAGGTGGCACTTGACAAGGTCAAGTAGCTCCTAACAAAGGCCCTAATCCTAGTCCCTTTGTCCCATGGGGAACCACTTCTACTCTACATTGCGGCCACCATGCAAGTGGTCAGCGCCGCCTTGATGGTAGAACGAGAAGAAGAGGGACACGCCCTCAAAGTCAGCCTCCCGTGTACTTCATTAGCAAGGTCTTGTTCGATTCTAAGACTCGTTACCCCCAAATCTAGAAACTCCTATATGCCATCCTTATCGCCAAGAGGAAGTTGTGTCACTACTTTGAGTCGCATCCAGTGACGGTCGTGACACCCTTCTCTCTCGGTAAGGTCATCCAAAACCAGGATGCCACAGGAAGAATCACAAAGTGGGCACTTGAGCTAATGGGTCAAGACATTTCATATGCCCCTCGGACAGCCATTAAGTCCTAAGTGTTGGCTAATTTCATTGCAGAATAGACCGAGGTACAAATGTCACTAGCAGTCATCGACCAAGAGTACTGGACGATGTACTTTGATGGATCATTGATGAAGAATGGCACCAGCATGGGGATGGTCTTTGTTTTGCCCCTCAAGGTATGCATGAGGTACATGGTTCGCATCCATTTCCCCTCCTCCAACAATGTGGCTGAGTATGAGGCACTCATCAATGGCCTACGCATCGCCATCGAGTTGGGCAACCGATGGCTCGATGTCCGAGGTGACTCCAAGCTAGTCATTGACCAAGTCATGAAGGAATCAAGCTGCCACAACACCAAGATGGCTACATATTACTAAGAAGTCCACCATCTAGAGGACAAGTTCGACGGTCTTGAGCTCAATCGCATCCTGAGGCGTCTCAACGATGCTGCCAACGCACTGGCAAAGACAGCGTCCGACTGAGAGCTGGTGCCGATGGGCATCTTCGCTAGTGATTAGTACAAGCCCTTAGTATGCTACGAGGAGCCCTTAGTACAAGCCCTTGGCCGCCTACCCTGGGCTCAGAGGCTTACCAGCTGGCGGCTCCATCTGATCTTGAAGTCATGGAGCTTGACGAGGATCCAGCGACAGAGCCCGACCCTATGGCTGACTAGAGGACGTCTTACCTCAACTACCTCCTCCATGAGGCACTGCCGATGGACAAAATGGAGGCTCGGTAGCTCGCGCATCATGCCAAGTCTTTTGTCATTATTGAGGGCGAGCTCTACAGGTGAAGCCACACCGAGATCCTACAGCGCTGCATCCCCATCGAACAAGGGAAGTTGTTGCTAAGTGATATCCACGGTGGGGTCTGTGGGCACCATGCCGTAGCTAGGACCCTGGTCAAAAACACATTCTGACAAGGTTTATACTAGCCAACTATAGTAGCCGACACTGAACAGATTGTGCGCACCTATGAAGGGTGTCAATACTATGCTCGGCAAACCCACATGCTGGCCCAAGCACTCTAAACGATCCCATTGTGTGGCCGTTCATAGTCTGAGGGCTTGATCTAGTCGGACCTCTCAAGAGGGCGCTCGGGGGCTATACGTACTTGCTTGTCGCCGTAGATAAGTTTACAAAGTGGATAGAAGCTTGATCGATCTCCACGATCAAGTCTGAGCAAGCCATGCTATTCTTCCTTGACATCATCCATCGCTTTGGGGTCCCGAACTCCATCACCACGGACAATGGCACGTAATTCACCAAGAAGAAGTTCCTTCGATTCTATGATGAATATCACATCTGTGTCGATTGGGCCACCGTGGCGCACCCCCGCTTGAACGGGTAGGTCGCACGCGTGAACGACATGGTCCTATAAGGTCTCAAGCCTAGGATCTTCAACTGGTTGAACAAGTTTGATGGACGATGGGTCATGGAGCTTCCTACAGTGCTCTAGAGCCTAAGGATGACCCCTAGCTGAGCCATTGGCTACATGCCATTCTTCATGGTCTATGGTTCCGAGGCTATCCTCCCGACCAACATCGATTATGGAGCACCAAGGGTTAGGGCATACGACGAACAGTGAGCCAAGGCATCCCTCGAGGATGCCATGGACTAGCTAGATGAAGCGCGTGATGTTACGCTCCTCTGCTCGGCCAAGTACCAGCAAACGTTACGCCGGTACCACAGTCGTCGAGTGCGGGGTCAGGCCTTCAATGTTAGGTACCTGGTGCTCTGCCTCGTCCAGAGCAACAAGAACCGCCATAAGCTCTCTCCATAGTGGGAGGGACCATACATCATCGTGGAAGTGCTCTGACCAGGCATCTACAAGCTCAGGACCATCGACGACAAAGTCTTCATCAATGCCTGGACATCGAATAGCTACATCGCTTTTACCCTTAATTTACATACGCTTTCTCTTATTAGTTTTGCTATCAACTCCTTGATCTTTAGTGACACCCGACCCTAGCAACGGTAGAGGGTCGAGCCTCACTTGGGGCTGATAAGAGCATATCTATCTAGTAGACATTCTCTATGTCTGACTCTTTCTCACGTTAAGACCTATAAGCGAGGGTCATGGAAACAAACGGTGAGTAAAACTAGTTGGACTGTAAGAAACCTATGCCCCAGCGGCTATGTCGTTTTTGCTCACCAGCATGATCAACGTTTTTTCCACACCCTAAGCTTCTTAAGCCTTAACTATGGAAAGAGCCAGGACGCATTGAAGAGTATATCCACCTAGCAAACATTCTATGTGCCTGACCCTCTCTCACATTAAGATCTAGAAGCAAGGGTTGCGGAAACAAACGCTGGGTAAAACTGGTCGGACTACAAGAAACCTATGCCCCAGCGGCTATGGTATTTTTGCTCACCAGCGTGATCAAAGTTTGTTCACCCACACCTCGAGCTTTACAGCCTTAACAACGGAAAGGGTCGAAACACATTATCCTTTTTATACAAAAAGGGGAGAAGGGCTAAAAATCTATTTGGCCATAACAAAATTTAAGAGCTTGCCCACTTATTAGGAGCTTGCCACCTGGCTTATCTGCCTAACTAATTTCTTGGGGGATGATCTCATCCTCTATCTCCGTAGGCTATACTAGCGGGTCACCCAAGTCGATCAGATGGCTTAGGCCACTGCCGAGAGATGGGTAAGGAGCAGTAGAATGCCCCATGTGGGTTATGCTGACTCCATCACGAACAACAGACCAGGATTCCACTCGGACATATCCGGTAAGAGCTCTCCGAACCCATTACTTGAGCCATTGAGGTAAGTCCTATGCCAGCGGGTCACCCAAGTCGATCGGATGGCTCAGGCCGCTGCCGAGAGACGGGTAAGGAGCAGTAGAATGCCCCATGCGGGTTATGCTGACTCCATCACGAACGACGGACCCAGATTCTACTCGAACATATCTGGTAAGAGCTCCCTGAATCCGTCACTTGAGCCATCGAGGTAACTTTATCAACCCCCACTTTACTTTTCTAGTGCATGAACATTCATTCATCCATTCTCATACATCTAAGCATCACATATGCAATTATTGCATCACAACGCTTTGCGTCGCGATACAAAGCGACCGTCGTCTCATTCAACATGAGCGACAACCGATTGGGGTTCGAAGGCTGGCCCGTGAAGGGCTCAAGGCTGCCTCGCGTCAAACAGAGCTAGGGGAGAAAATGCAGATGAGCCTCAGTGGCCTTTGCTCGACCCACTCAGAAGCGAATAGGGTCATCTCGACCTTCTCATTCTATCCTAACTTTGAGCCATGCCCATAGAATCTCCATCAAGGAGAGGCCAGCGGGCCACCTGGATCGGTCTCTGGAACAACTCGGGCATCTGCCTGGAGGTGGGTTAAGGAGTAGTGGAATCCCACATGAGGGCTATGTTGACCCTATTACGAATGATAGACCCGAATTCCACTCGAACATGCCCGTTAGCGAGCTCACTGAGCGTGACACTCGAGCCATCGAGGCAAGTGACGTTAGCTCAATCCCTCCGATTGCGGAAACCATGGATGGGGTGATGATCACAAAGATGAGCTGACCCCTCGATGGAAGTTGGACTCTCAAGGAGACTAAACGCGTGGTTGCAGAATGATGGATCGGATCCTAGGGTGGGGATACATACGAAAACTAAGAATAACATTTCTAAAACAAAAAACGCTTTCCCCTACCAGTTTCGCTATCATCTCCTCGACCTTTAGTGAAACCCAATCCTAGCAACGACAAAGGGTTGGGTCTCACTCGGGGGCTGATAAGGGTATACATATACCCTTTTTGAAATAGTTGTCATGCCCGACCCTTTCTCATGTTAAAAAACTAGAGGCAAGGTTTTGCGAAAACAAACGCCGAGAAAAACTGGTCGAACCGCGAGAAACCTACAGCCCAGCGGCTACGACACTCGTGCTTACCAGCATGACTAGAGTTTCCCGCCCACACCTCGAGCTCTATGGTCTTAACAATAGGAAGGGTCGGAACGCATTGCCCTCTTTTTACACATAAAAAGGGAGAAAGAACAAATTTGTTTAAACAAAAAAACAAGCTTGTTGAGACGAAACAAAAGGGTTGGAAGTTGTCCACTTAATACAAGTGAACCGCCTGACCTACCTAACTAAACTAGGCCCTCGGGGGGATGATCTCATCCTCTATCTTGGTAGAAAGGTCATGCGCCATGGGGGCCACTTCCTTTTTGATGTCGTCCAGCTTGGCGTTGGTATAGATGGGCGCGAAGCCTTGGCCCATCGTCGCTAGAACAATGTTCTCGTAATGAGAATGAGAGGTCGCGAATGATCTATGAATGCCAAAGCGAAGTGCACTCCTTGCCATATCACATGCTCGGTCCATGATCTGGGTAGCGTGAACCATGAGCGAGCTTGTCTCCACTAGTTCTGAGGCCATCATCGAAGGTCTAGACGCAGCGGGGTGGTTTGTTTCCACCGGCTCTAGGGGCGCGTCCTCCCCCTCCTACCTCGTGACATGCCATGGGAAGGGCCCCGCCTGTGACAAAGGTGAGTCCTCATCCCTAGCGTCCAGATCATCCCACAGAATGGGTGACATGGAGTCATCATCCTCCTCCTCCTCCTCTTCCTCCTTTTCTTCCGACAAGCCTTGACGCCGCTTCTCTCGTTGTAGCTTCGCTCGCTGCTTCAATCACCATTTCTTCTCTGCATCATCCTTCTTCTTCTATTGTTCATTTGTGGCATGATTCGCCGCCCTCACGACCGAGTGCTCTGGCAGCAGCGTGACGGAGTCCTAGAAGACTAACCCCACCGGTAGCTCAATGAAGCCTGTGTCCGGCCGCATCATGGGATGCCCCAGGATCAGGAACATAGTGTTGGCCTCCCCCATGGCTTCCTTGATGTGCTACGCGACCTCACTATCACGGAGCAACCCCTGGGTGAGCGTTGTCCCAACGAGCTACGCGTCGAGCGTCATCCTGTACAGTGGGAGGATGCGCGTCATCAGGGGCACCACCCTCCTCGCGTGATACCCCCCAATGTCGCCAGCCCCACGGAGGCCGTGGGTCTTTAGGAATGTGATGGCCTCGAGGAGGTCGCGCATCCTCTTCTTCTCGTTGATGGGTGGCCCCCACGGCCATGACGGCGTAACCTCTTCGATCAAACATTCGAAGAAGATAGGCAAGGGTGCGGCAGGGTCATCCTTCAAGCAGATCCAATGCGAGTGCCACCCCTTGTTGGATCTAGAGAGTTGGCAGGGCATGTACTTGGTCACCCACTATCCCTGGAGGTGAATGCTCGCGCATCCCATCAGCACCGGGGTCTCTCGACCTGTCTCCTTATTTATCAAGGAGATGGAGAAGAAATATCTCCAGAGCTCGAAGTGGGGCTCAATCCCTAGGTACCCCTCGCACATCGCGATGAAGGCCACGATGTGCTAGATCCTATTGGGGTTCAAGTGCTGTAGCTCAAACTGATAATGGTGCAGCAAACCCCAAAAGAACGGGTGAGGAGGAACCATGAGTCCATGCTCATGGAAGAGCGTGAAGGAGACAACGTAGCCATCAGGCTGTGTCAGCACCTCCTCATGGCCGGGCACAAGCCACTCCGCCGCATCGGTCCTTTCGTGGAGAAGACCACGCTTGATGAGGCCCTCCATGCGCTCATAGGTAACATCAGAGCGATGCCATGAATCCATGGAGGATGGAGGTCGCTACGGAGATGCAAAGGTGGTGGTGGAGGAGTGAAGGCTATAGATCTAGGGCTCCGGCAGTGGACTAGCAAGCATGACAGATCTGAACGACGGCGGTGGAGAAACAGAGAAGGTAAGGCTACGGTTTTGGTGTGTAGAAACATGAAGGGGAGGCTGCTATTTATAAGGTAGAGCGGGGCGAGAAGGTGAACCGTCCACCTAGATTCATGCACCCACTGTGCCGTGTCACGTCATCTCCCTATGAAGATCGTGCGTACGCAATCTCTGTCCGTGCCCTCAAAGGAAACAACGGATGACGGTTCGCCCGGTTGATGGACCAAGATCCGTCACAGGTAAGGAGGGATACATAGCTAAAATCGCTCCTACGGCCCATTTAGGCCTAGGAGTTCGAAGGCCGGCCCATGAATGGGTTCATAACTGCTTCGGGGCACACTAAGACCAAGGGGTGGAAAGGGATGGGCCCACTAGCGGTCAGTACTTGGGCGCACAAGCGCCGCAAGTATCTTGGCGCACATTTGAGTCTTGGTTGCCTCCCAGTCCATAGTCTTTGCTCGAAGAAAGGCAACGAGCCCTTGGGACCAGTCGAACGGATCTGAGAACTATATGGATTGGCCACTAAGAATCTAGAGTCGGTCACCAGCTGACCCATGCTGGACCCCTATGAACAGGGAGCTGGGGCCCCACTCAGACTAGCCCATTAACAGCTCACCGAGCACCATGTTTCGCCCATCGAGGAAAAACATGGCATGGCTCAGCCCCTCCATTTTATCGAAAAAACGTTTGAGGGACGACAATCACAAAGACGAGCCGACCCTCGACCGAACCCTTGCTACGCACGGGGGCTCGAGGAAAGTTGGACTCGTAAGGAGACCGAACACGCGGTCGCAGTACGACAATGGACCGATAGGATCCTAGGGGACCAGAATCAAGAAAAATCTTTTCGACCTCCTGAATCCTAAGGTTACATGCCCCCGAGAAGATCGATCGTGACAAAAGGAAATTGACGTCCTACCAGGACACGCCGTGGGCTACAAAAAGAAGGCTAATGCCCTCAAAGTCTTCCCTTCCGGAAAAGCCTCCAAAGGAGTATTCTACTCCTCCGCAGGCTCGAGGGGCTACTATCGGGTATCGATAGTAGGGATACCCAAAGTAAGGAAGTTAGCGCCCATGCTGACTTCCTCGGATGGAGCAAGACGTATTAAAATGCCTCGCCCAACCCCAAGGCCGTGGGGTCCCGCCCAAGGCTGCGGGGCTCCATCTCGCCCGACCCCTTAGGTGCGGGCTCTGTCTTGCCCAACCCCAAGGACGTGGTTTTTGTCTCGCCTGACCCCAAGGCCACGGGGTCTCGCCTAAGGCCTCGGGTCTTCGTCTCGCCCAACCCCTTGGGTGCGGGCTCCGTCTTACCTGACTCCAAGGACGCAGTTCCCATCTTGCCCGACCTCAAGGCCGCGGGGGTCTCGCCCAAGGCCACGGGCTCCGTCTCGCCCGACCCCAAGGACGCGGTCTCTGTCTCGCCCAAGGCCGCGGGCTCTGTCTCGTCCGTGCCCTTGGGTGAGAGCTCTGTCTTGCCTGACCCCTTGGGTGCGGGCTTCATCTCGCCCGACCCCAAGGCCACGGGCTCCGTCTTTCCCGACCCCTTAGGTGCGGGCTCTATCTTAGCCGACCCCTTGGGCGTGGGCTCCGTCTCGTCTAACAGGAACCCATACCGTCGCCAACCACTCCAGGTCCAAGCGTATGGGCCTGGGTCAAAACTCTGACACCAGGGAGGAGACTGGCATGCCTCGATATAACCCATGGCCATGACGGGCCATACCTGAGGATTCACATCAAGAACAGTGTCAGGCGTGCCGGTGCTATTCTGTCTAACTCTCGTATGAACGCTAACAGGCACGTCAGTTCACCACGACGTTCGCTGGGACGGAATGGAACGCCATGACCGGCAGATGACACCTGCGTATGGCACCAGTGACGAACAGGGTCGCGACGTGGAGCTGTCCCTATCGACATCTATAGTATCGGCGGGACCCGCATGAAGTAGTAGAAGGACCTAGCGATTATGGAAGCCTTCTGCTCCCTCTCGTTCCTCTCTTTTTTCCTCCGTTGTAACCCGCGCTTTTCCTTCGCCTATAAAAGAAGTAGGACACCCCATGAAAGAGGGATCCAGATCCGCACGAGACTGAGCCACGAGATAAAAACACAAGAGCACGACACAAACACACGGCTGAGGAGCAATCGAGCTCTCAGCACATGTTCACTCCTTCCATCAGAGACTTGGAATCCTTTCCCTCTCTCGCATGTTTATAACCCCTACTGTAAACCAAGTACCGGTAATACGAGCAGCAGCAAACTGGACGTAGGGACATTCCGCCTGAACCAGTATAAACCCTTTTGTCCTCCGAGCACACCATCCGAGCCAGACGCACAAATACAAATTTACTCGTCGATGGTCCGAAAACACCGACACAGACACTTGTATATGTACACTTACCGTACGAATACATACACACATCCTACCTTTATAAGCACCTTTATAAGAATGAAACTCGGTCTACAAATGTAGAGATTGACGAACAAAGCCTATTTCATTTGATGTATAACTAGCCAAATTAGCCACTTTTTTCGTCCTACCTAATAATCATTGTTATGTTGCAAACTAGTACTTAGATTGAAATCACAAGGTATATTTCATTTCACAAGAAAAAGACTTTGACCGATAATCAAACTATCAATATTACTGCATTTATGTGATGAAAAAAATCATATATCATTAGTACTTGACATTAAACTTTTACTAAAAACACTGCATTAATAAAAATATTGATTAGGAATTTCAAATAACATTAGATAAGTGTTGTCATTTCAAATGGGGAGTAGAAAATCGTTAATGGCAGAAACATGATAGATATGGGGTTTGCCCAAAGATACAGGTACATCCAGCCTTATCCACATAATTGGTTTTAGCGGTTTCTCCGCATATTTTACGGGAGAAGGCTTGTCTTGGTTTTTCTCGTTCTCAGACTCCACTTATGGAGGAGCCTTCGACACTCGATCTACCTTTTTTTTTTATTTGTCCTGTTCCATCTCCAATGGTTAGATTCTGGTGGAAGGAGACTGGACACTGGAGTTAGCGATTCTCAGCCTCTTTGATTTTACAAACCAGTGAAATAGCGAAACCCTACTGAACTTTTTACACCTCAACAACTCTAAAACGTCTCTCGGAGATAAAAGGTGCTGAATCGCTCTACCCAACCACGATTAAACTAGCGCATAAGCGGGCTCGACGAGGAACGAATCAACGTAGTCAAAGTCCATGCGGCCCACGCCACCGCTGGCCGGCGACATCCCCACGGGCTGGAACGCCGCCTCCGTCGGCGACGACGGCACAGACACCGGCGGCGGCGCCCACACTGACGCCGACAGCAACCTCCGTGCCTTCCAGCCGAGCACGATCTTGTTCGGCGACGTCTCCTCCATCGTGTACCCGTCGTTGAACAGGCCGAGAAGCAGCCTGGCCTGGCTATGGTTGAAGCAGCTCAGCGGCACGGCCCTGAACCCGTTGCCGCGCATCCACTCCCCCCACCCGGCCCTCGCCTCGCCATCGCCGTCCGAGGCACGGTACGCTCGGCTCACGGCGCCGGCGATGTTTGGGGCGAGGATGGCCCGCTCCACTAGGCCGCGAACACGGCTCTGCGTCGGGAACCCGGCCTCCAGCGAGTCCCACACCGCCGAGTACCGGTGCAGCTCCTCCATGAACCGCGCCACGAAGCCGCCCGCCTCCTCGTCGTCCTTCTCCGCGTCCCCTTGATCCTCCTCAACCACCGTCACGACCTTGGCCCCGAGCGTGGCCATGCCGGCCAAGAAAGACGCCACCGAGCCGGTGGGACGCCTAACGGTGGTGCTCGCGGCGGCTTGGTTGAGCACGCAATTGGCGACGAGGGTCTCCCCCTTGACCATCCGGACCGTCGCCGGACGGAACCGCTCATCTGAGTCAAGACGGCACTGCCCAAACGAGAAGGGCTGCCCGATGGACGCCGCGAAGGCGGCCAGGCGACGGCCGGCCTCCTGCACCGCCCGGGCGCCGCCACCGCCTCCTCGGGAGACGGCGGTTATGCGCAGGTGCGGCGGAGGCACGCCGTCGGGGCGCGAGGTCATGGCCTGCATCAGCGACGCCCACTGGACGCCCTCAGCGATGTCGTAGTCGACGACGTGCACGCGCCGGTCGCCCGCCACCGCCTCGAGGATGGCCTGGTTCGCGGTGAAGTGGCCGAACTTCATGTACGGCGACATGTCCTGCAGCATCTGGAATGCCGTCAGCACGTCGCCGGTGTGCGGGAGGTGGCCGTGGGCCGCGGCCGCGGCGGCCTGCCTGCCGGCTCCCCCGACGGGGTGGGAGCCGTCGAGCAGCCCCTGCAGCGCGTCGGTGAAGTGCGTGGCGAGGCGCTCCATGTTCGAGACGGCGGCGTTGTCGCCGATGTGGGAAACCATCTGCTTGAGCCGAACCAATATCACCCGGACCAGCTCCCGGCTCTTTTGCGGGCCGGAGAGCGCCTCGGCCGCCGCCATGAGCAAGTGCAGCAGGCGGAGGCCCTTCTCGTGGCAGTCGCCCTTCTGCGCGTCGCCGTCGTTCACGGGCGTGCCGGGGTTCGTCGTGGTGGTGCTGCTCGGGGCGGAGCCATTGGAGCAGCAGTACACGTCGTCCGGGAACATGGCCGGGTTGAGGTCGGCCGAGCCGAGGAGCGTGTCGTCGCAGAGCATGGACTCGATGAGGCCGTGCAGGTCCTGGGCGCCGTCGTCAGCGCAGAGCGAGCCCCAGTCGGTCACCGGGGAGAGAGCGTTCCACGCGTACATCCCCATGCCGTCGTCCAGCGACGGCGACGACGACGAGGTGGTCGTGGAGCTGCAGCCAGAGAACTCGACATCCCCGGCCACGTCGTCCATAGTCACTTCCATGGCCTGCGATTGCGTCCTCTCCCTGTAGGTGAGTGTCCTGCCGAGCTGTGCTCTGATTTGGTGCTCGGAATCCGGAAATATTTTGGCGCGTGGGAACAGGGGAAGATGGATCGGTGGGAGGGGAGCAGGGTGATTCGACGAGTACGGGAGGACACAGGGGGAGCGGCCTTTTTATAGACTCGGACGACGAACCTGCACTGACCATTTTGGGCGACGGGACCCCGACGGCCCGGCGATGTCACGATGATTTGTATTAGTATATTTGACGAGCTGGACGGGTTTTGTTTTCCTTGTTTGGTAAACCGTACAAACAGTACTATACTAAGTTTTATCCAATTTTTTATTCCCAAAAAAAGTTTTATCCATTTTTATCCATCCTACAACTTTCCTAGTTCTACTGTCATCATAGTCATCTTTAAGGCTTGGTATAATCGAATGCTCCTAATATTAACGGTGTAAGTATGTGTCATAAAAATTTCTCAAATAAACTCATCAAACATGTCCGTTCGACACGCGATATCTCATCTGCTGAAGTAAGATTAGGCCATGATAAGCTTGGTGACTGGAAGCTAAAAGGATAACAAGCTCTAGTAAACTGATCAAATGAATATATGTATATCTATTGCTCAATATTATAGACCCAATCAAAATTTGCAGCTTTTCTTAAGAGAAAAAAATTAGCTGCTGCAGTAGCTTAACTAAACTTACTGCAAAAGGCGCTTGTGCTTGCCAAATCTCTTGCAATAGTAGCACGCAACGAACTAGTCGATTTAAGGCTTTTTAAAGGGCGTTAACAAGGCCTACACCATAAGTGACAAATGAAAGTTTCCACATGAGTTTCTTTTTTTTTTGTCTCTTGAACCCTCCTGTATTAAACCTGCCTGTTTTGGTGCTCTTTTAATAAATTGCTTAACTGTAGGGGCCTAGGCGGTTGCAGACCCTTCAAAAAAAAGTTTCCACATGGGATTCTAAGGGCGTGTTTGCGCACCTGGACCAGCATGGCCTAGCCAACCCAAACAGACCAGGCGTGGGCAGGCCTGCCCCAACTGCTGCAACGCAACTTGTTTGCGCACCTGTACCGATTCTGCCCGGCCCAGGCGAGCTGGTGTTTGTGACCCAATACTCAGCCGGGCTCAAACGCCAACCGCCACCAACTGTCGAGCATAGATTGTGTTTGCCAGCTGCTATGCTCGACCTGGCCCAAAGAGAAGGAAGAAGAGCATGATCAATAGAGAAGCAAACACTTTGAATGAAAATGTACAAAAGACATAGGCCTCAGACTAATTCCATTTAATCAACACATACATTGCCGGCTACATTACATAATCAAAGAAGCAAATTAAGAACAGTAGCAGAATTAAGTAGTTTGGCAAGCCGAGAAGGGCAACAAGTTAACAGAAAAGAGAGTACATGAATCAAAGTGGCATGTAGCCAGCTAATGCAGTCATCCTATTGTGTCATCATGGCCTAATTAAAACAACAGCTGTGGCACATGAACAGCTTGAGTGACAGACCAACTACAACCATAAACAAGATCAAGATGACAACATTTTTGCAACAGCCTTGCAGCCCAGGTGAATGAGGATAGATTTTAGAACCTTGAGCTGTCACCAGTTCATGGGATGCTGATGCATCCCCATGAGGGGCATCAATTAGTAACAACAAGGGTTCTTGAGGTACCCTTGCATTAAAATCTCTAAGAGCATCATCATAGCTATTGTACTTCTGATAGATAGACCCTTCTTCCCTAAGCACTTGCTTAGCACACTCATACCATATAAAATAAATCATAGGTTTCTTCCTTTCAAAGACCACATAGCAAGGAGGCATTCTTTGAAACCAACCAAATGTAGAACATGTAAGTGGTCTGAATGACATGCCTCAGCCGACCATTCAGTTTGAATGATGGTGAACATCATCGGCTACTTGATAAAAAAAATTAGCCTCAGCTTAGTAGTTTGGTGGTTTTTTCCTTGTTTAGTCATTGGTGGCTACCAAGAATTGTAAGAACCAAATAAAGAGGCAAATAAACAACAGTTGCACTCACTGCCATACAGACTTTTTGATCAGTTGCACTCACTGTCATCAGCCATCACAAGAGGATGTTGTTGCTATGGAGTACAACTGAGCATAAGTGTAGAATGGAAGGATAGGCAAATAAAGAACAAAGCACAACAACAAAACCATCAAAACAAGAATAAGGTAGCCACCTCATGTTTGTTTTATGCATCATAGGCCTTTAAATCCCACAGTTACCACCAGGGCATAAACAACACAAATAGGCAACTAGTTATCAAATAAAAAGTAGCCAACAAAGGCTACAAATAAATTTCTTACAATACCAAGTTCAGCCCAACAGCCAATGGCTCAAATGTTCCCAAATCCTTGCCTATTGTTAGCCATCCTCCTAGGCAAACTACACCATCAAGGTCAGGTGTCAAAAGAACAAGCAAACTACATAAAAGCTCTTGTTGTCAAAAGAAGAGAGAGTGAGTGAGGGGGGTGGAGGAACTATACATCTCTACAGTCAACCCCCTCCTGGCCTTCTAGCCCTTCATGTGTAGTGGAACTACACATAGTAGTTTTTGGCCAGGAAGGTCCTAAGCCAAAGGGCCCTGTGGGCATCACTCATGTTCACAAAGCCCCTACCTTGGGCCTTGTTGTCCAGGAGGAAGGTGTAGGCAACAATAAGTGCCTCCTCACTGAAGCCAGGCATCTCCATCACAGCAAGGTATAGATTGGCATCAACATGGGCAGGTCCAGTCTCCCTAAGAGCATTGGCCACATTGTTCACATCATCTAACATGTTAGTCAACATGAGCATCTCCTCCTCAGAGAAGTTCCCTCTCTTCCTCTTTGGGCCAGCAGCTGAGGAGGTAGGAAGCAGTTCAGTGGCCTTGCTATCCCCTCCCTGTTCACTAGGAACTATGGTGTGGGTCAAAGGAGGACCATCAGCCTTGGCACCAACACTGTCAGCCTGGTTCTGCCCTAAGGCTTCACCAGACCCAAGTGCAAACTTGCCTGTGGCCATTGCATTAGCAAAGATAGCCTCCATCTCAGTGTAGAACCTAATAGGGCAGTTAAGAAACTCTATATCTTTAGGATTGTCCTGCAGAGTTGGGCAAATGTAGTTTAAGAAAGGCAAATGTAGGTAGTCAAGGCAAAGACGAGATCAAACTGCTACCTTACAGTGGCCAAGGTAGTGCTCTTGCTCAAGCATGATAGCATGAGCCTGGTCATCCCAAAGAGCACCACTAAGGTCCTTCAACTTGCTCACCCTAGCCCATTTCTGCCTCCACTTCCTCAAGTGGTTGTACACTTGAGTTGGGCTAACAACCTCCCCACAGAACAGCTTGAGGGCTTTGGCCACAGAATTCACATCTTTGTCCTTGAAAACCTTGTTAGGCCTACTACCATCACTAACAAGGGCAGCCATCCTCCTTAGCACAAAGCCAGAGGTGGTGTTGGTCCACCTCATTGCCCTCACAGCCCCATTCCCAGCCACAGGAGCAGCAACATCAATAGGGTTTGCTGCACCTAGAGTAGCACCAGCACCAGCACCAGCTGCAACAGGGGCAGCAGCACTAGCACCAGCACCAGCTACAACAGGGGCAGAACCACCATTGATGAGCTGCTCCATCACTAAAGTACCAGCAACAAACCCACCCTCAAATGCACCTGAATCCATCCTAGGACTGGCATATAATGAAATCAATAATAGAATTAGTCAAGAATAGACGGACAACAATATTAACAGTTGTATGAATAAACAACAGACTGACAGATCATGAAGAACAGAATAATTCAAGAATAGACTGACAGTAAGATTAACAACAACAGAATGAATGAAGCATAAAATTGGTCTCAGCTTTGTCCACCAAATTATTACATCACCATGACACACACATGAGTTCCATAGCAGGGTACAGAAGCTAAATTCAAGAACATATTACATCAAATAGTGTTTGTTCCCCTCCCTTCCCACATAGCATTGCAAATGGTATCCCTTATTTTAGCCATGTCAACAGAGTGTTGGTCCAGATGGGCTGGGGGTAGGTTGGTTGGATCAGCAGAAGTAGTGAAACCTTCCTCATCAAGCACTACTTCATCAATGCCAAAACCTAGGATCCAGTTATGCAAAATGGCACAGGCAACTACAAGCTTCACTTGTGTCCTATACTTGTGGAAGGGTTTGTTGTCCAAGATCCTAAACCTGCCCTTCAGTGCACCTATAGCCCTCTTCACAGTCACTCTAAGTGATGAGTGCCTAAGGTTGTAGAGCTCCCTTGCATTGGTGGGCCTATTCCTTGGGCCATACTCAGACAAATGGTACCTAACCCCTCTGTAGAGAGGTAGGAAACCATTTTTGCATGCATACCCAGCATCTACCAAGAACATTTTACCTACACAAGACATCTACTATGAGAGTGTGTGTTAATAGGCCATGGAATATGTAATTAGTGTTGGTGTGCAATTACCTTCTGGCAAACTCAAGCCATCTTTCCTGGCTACAACATCTACCAAAACAGTTGCATCATGGGTAGAGCCCTCCTAGCCAGCCAGGACATAAGTGAATTTCAGATCATAATTCATAGCTACCATCACATTTTGGGTGGGATCCTTTTTCCTGCCCCTAAAAGCTTGTTGCATGCGCCTAGGAACCCTTGCTAGGAAATGAGTGCCATCTATAAAGCCAATGACATCCTAAAAAGCATGGGTCGGTCATTGCAACAGGTCTAATGTAACTAATGAACCCAGGGTATACAATTACCTTAAAATATGGATTCCATGTATGGCTTCCAAGAATCTTTGGGTGAGTGGTAGTGCTAGCTGGCTTTATCATTTCATTCCTAAGCTCACCCACAGCATACAACACCTGATGGAAGTGCTTATGGACAGTTTGGATGGACCTCCTAAAGGACTGGTGGACAACCCTAAATCTTTGGTTGTGCCCTACAACATGTAAAAACATGGCAACCTGCTCTTCTACTGACACCCCCTCCCTATCAGTGACAAAACTCCTCTCTCTAAAAGTTCTCACTAACTTAAAAAAAGCAGCTCTCTTCATCCTAATCATAGAAATACACTCTGAATCAGTGGAATTGTATATCATTCTCAGTGTTCTCTGTCTGTGCTGTTCATTTTCATCCCTAATCAGGGCTAGTGCTATAGGATCAAGCAGTGGGGTTTCAGGTTCAGGGGTTTTCCTTTTCAGCCTAGTGGATACAAAGGAAACCATAACAACAGTCAAGGCAGCTGCCTTCCTACACAGCATGTCACGGCTCAAAGACAGATCCATCTACAAGCATGTAAAAATGTAACCTGATTTCAGCTTAATGTACCCTGCTAGGCATCAACATGAATGTGAAATGAATGCATATGAACAAAAGCACGACTGCATCTTGTATGTGATGCCTCCCAGTGCTAAATTTGAACAACATCATTGACCAATGATGGAACAAAAAACTCAAAGCAATAGTAATCAGAAACAGATCAACATCCCTAACAGATCAAGAACAGCAAGGTACAAGTAACACTAACAACTGCATCAAACAGTTATGAACAGCAAGGTACAATACTAATCTGAAACAGATCAACAACCCTAACAGATCACGATCCCAACAGATCAAGAACAGCAAGGTACAAGTAACCTAATAGGAGCATGAAGCGGTTATAACAAGTATGAAACCCTAACAGATCATGAACAACAACGAACAAGAAACCCTAAGAACTTCAAGAAGCACCACAAAAAAGAAGATTGAGGGTCGATTTCACCTTGGCTCGGGGTCCAAACAACAGAGAGGAGGCAGATCTGGAAGTAGAGGATGCAGATCGGGAAGAAGACGAAGCAGATGCGGACGGAGAAGAAGAGGAACACCGCCGCCACGGAGTCCCAGCAGCAGCCGGAGCAGGGACACGGCGAAGAACCTTGGCGCCGGTGACCGAACCCACAACCAGCCGGAGGTCGCCGCCGCCGCCACGCACCACCACTCACCGCCGGTCTCTCACGAGGGAGGTGGAAGAGCAAGCATCGAGTGGAAGGAGAGAGTGGAGAGTGGGAACCCGTATATAAAGGCCGGCGAAATCGCCGCCATTTCGCTTCGCGTGCGGTGGCCAGAGCGGGAGCAGAGAGCGGGGACGCGCGCAAAGAAGTTTCCCCTTCCCACCAGAGCCCGCGCGAGCCACCCCGCCGCCGCCCAAAATCGCCTGCGTGCGCCGCCACGAGCTCGGCTCCAAAGAAACGAGGGTTTTGGTCGTTTTCAGAGAGCCAGGTGGAGAGGTCGTTTTTGGCTCTGGGAAGCCAGGCTCGCTTGCGGGCCACGACCACAAACATGGCAAGTTGCAGCCCACGGGCGCAGCCGGGCCTCCGAGCCAGGGTCGCAAACGCGCCCCAAATGATCACCTATATATTTGTCTCTGTTGGGGAGGGCTGAGGCTACTAGGCGGACTTGTTATTTTAGTGCTGCTACGGTGGAGCGTCCAACAACTCAACAAGGGGAGAAAAAGACTTTAAAGTTATGCAGAAATTGGATTATTTTATAAAGTTTCTTCCATTTCAAACGGAATTTTACTCTTAAAGAAACGGAATATTAATTTACTTAGCAATTAGCATTCACTTTACGGTCTTATACTCTTATAAGTGCCATATGCCAGCCCTGTTAGTCCGTATGGTCTTTATGTTGCGAGTTCAAGATCCCTGGTCTTGCACCTAATGCCCCCCTGTCACTGTACCTGGCAATCTTCTATGTTTCTTTACCTTTCATGGGGAAAATCCACCTCCATTGTTTGCAATTGGTTAAAGAGCAAATTGACAACTTGATCTCCATCCCAACTTAGTGGGCCATCAACATTTAACTTATCTTAATCAGTCATTTTATTTTGAAAAATGAAGGGTTTTATTAATTCTGAATCATTACAACAAGTTGATACAATAATTGCAAACCCACTTTCAGCCTCGAAAAAAAAAACACACAGCCTAAACCAAACAAATAAAGAAACTGCCCAGCACTCTAATGACTATCAATCTTATGACTATAGATCGCCATTTATGTACCTGGAAGAAAAACACTGTAACAAATTGCCTCATTTTTAATCAGTCATGAACCACTGTCAACCGGTAAGCGGAAATTGACAGCCTACCTTCTCAGTTTTTCCCAAGCCACTTGCTTTGCCCCGCCCCAGACCACTGGAGCAAATCTACCTATGGCCTAACGCCTCCATGTAAACATATGATTGAGAGCTCTCACTCACTCACTCCTCCATCATCATCGTCCATCCCATGTTGCTATGGAATCTTGTAATATGCCTACGCTAGCTCCCAGCCAGTGGTCAACCAAATACTAAAATTTCATGGATCATGGGAAAGAGCCAGTGCCGGCCGGCAGTCCAGTTACCCACTGGCATGATGCATCTGCTACCAGCTTGTTGTCCGATCGAAGCCAAATATAAGTAACAGCACGGAGACGTAACTCCGATGCTGACATGTGGCACCATGCATGGCTGCAAAGCTATAGCGCGGCTTATTCGTCACACGCTGGCAGCGGCTGCTGGCCAGGTGCGTTCCGCCATTAGTAAACGGCAAAGCTCCGGCCGGAGCCGTCGCGGTCGCCGTCCGTGGTCCGGATGACCGAGTAGTGGTGGGTTGCAGTTGCAGTACAAACCAGGCAGCAGCTAGCGTTGCGTGCGTCCAACTGGAACTGGGAGATAAAAACTATCGCATCGTTGCGAGGTCCTCGCATCGGGATTGGCGCGCCGGCCGGAGACGACAGCGACCGGCCGCCGGTGACCGGGAGCCGCAGGGGCGAGGACGTCGTCAGGTAATTATTTCGATCGGTTCACCAAAAAGCGCAGCGCCGTCTCTTGCGCCCGGCCTGGTGTGGAGTGATGGGTTTTGTTGGGTTGATGGGCGCTTGGAGCAGACGACGTCATGCCTGCAATTGATTAAGGGTGGTGGCACTAGAGAAATGCTTGCATCCCGCGTCGTCTTCTCCGTGTCTGACTAGGCGTACAACGATGATGGAGGATTAATAGATGGTTTTGATGCTGACAGGGGCTAAAATTCATTTGGTGGCCGCTCATGGCCGTCGTCTTGCCGATGGGTGTTTAAATTAGGTTTTCCTAGTGAGCTGATCTATGAGCTAGTTTTCGAAGAAGAAAAAATCATCTTGATTGATATATGTTCACTTGGAATAGCCGACTAGGTAAATAATGTTCCTCAACTTGTTGACTAGGGTCAATTACAAGAGTGAAATCTAGCTATATTACTTTCAGTGTTGCCGTCTCTCTCTCTCTTGAGAAAGTGGAGCGTGTTCTTATTGTTGCATTACATTAGGTAACTTTAAATGCATCTTTCAATCCACCAAGTTGCACTATCTGTTTTCCTCTGGAGAGACGGCCGACTAATAAATCAATTAAAATGCTCTACAAAGCCAAACATAGCGCTTCCAACTTCGATGCGCTGGAAGTGCTCTTCCATGCCGTTGGGAATGAGTCGTGTCGGAAGCAGCTCAAGCCCTTTTCCTATGCTGCGCCGCTGCCCTTTCCTAGTTATTTATCATTTGTGTAATATCCAAATGTGTATTTGTTTGATAGAATGTTCCAGCCCACGGCTGTAATCCTCTAAACCTTCTAGGGTGCTTGCCAGAAGCGTGCTGTATTATGTATCAAACTTTCTATCTTAATTACAAAGACGCACAAGTCTTTTGCGTATTTGAGAAAAAAATTAAAACACTCTCGGCGATCTCTTAATTGAGATACTCATCAACAATCTGAATTCAACCTGTTAAGATTTTGCATGTGTTGCATGAAGAAAGAAGCTCAGAATTCACCGGAATTCAAATCCATGGCTATTTTCGTTGCAGACAAATTGTCATTGCTATGCTACATGCTCTATTTCTTAAACAAAAGACCAGATAACAACCTTCCTTCATAACAGAAGTGGTGGAGAGAACAGAAATCTCAATCTATTTCAAGAACCAAAAGGATAACATTGTAAGACATAATTTGTTGCTGATCTCTCTCTCTTTGTTTGCTGCACGGCAGATTTGGCAATATGTCATTCTCTGTTGTCCTAGTTGCTGTAGCAGTGGGGCAATAGGTCTCCACTGGTACATTAGTTAGTAACTAATACATCATCCATGTCTTGGTAGTTAGCTGAGGTAGGAATTGTACTACTAGTACTAGGAGTAGTTGGGGCTGTACTCAGCCATGCTCATGTGTACCTTATAGTTGGTACATGAGTTGTATATATTCTACCACTATGCAATGGAAAAGGTAGTTCAGTTGCCACAAACCAAAAGAGCAGAGCTCTAGCCAGCGCCGATGCTTATGCTATGTGCGTGTGTTCTTGAACTCGACCTCTTCTTTTATCTGTAGCCATAGTAAGTGAGAGTGTGCTGGTAAGCTTACTACTTACCTATACAGGACAACGAGGGACCAACAAACATTCCCTTATTGCACCACCTGCTCCAGCTGTGTCAAACTCCGATTCCATTTCCAGCTCCGTCTGCCAACTTGAAAATGCTCGATTAGGAAGACGATGAGACAGCTTTCCAGTTTGCAAACACGAGCGCTCAACTCTTACGCTGTCTCTTGTGGCACCAGCAGCCCAAACCGGAAGCATATGCTCAGCAAGTCGGCATAACCCCAGGGCCCAGGCATATGCTCAGGCATAAGTGCATACTGCATAACCCGCCTCGCGATTACATCACCCGGCCCTTGTGGTTAATTAATGATTTTTTTGAAAGATGGTTAATTAAATAAATTACATGACTGACTTCAATAAAGTTATTTCTTGTCGCGGCCTGGGTCAGAAGGGCATCGAGAATCAAACGGTGGTAACGTTAACATGCCGGGCGATGCCAGCAGCGAAAGCCGAGTTGCTGATAAACTAAAGCCGCAAGGAGGAAAAGGCTCTGCATTTGTTTAGCTTCTGGTGGTGATGGCCGATGCATGCTTCGGTAAGCGATGGTCGGTGGGACTCAAATTATTGCTTGCGGTGGTTGTGGAACCGACCTATGAATTCAACGGGATCCGGGCGGCGAAACTGTTTATAATCCTGTGCGACCAGCCTAATTTGACATCAGCTCATGTAGTTTTGCTTTCAACCTTCAGCTAACTCCTCACCTGAAACCAGTTCCCGATCGAGTTGATCCGGAGACATGGCTCTCTAGTCCCTAGCAGAACAGTGGCACAATATGGTCATACCCCCACCCCCAGCCCCACACCGGACTCACAGGGTTTGATAATGGCAGCTTCGCAGCGCTTGGCGTTGGTGGCTAAGGTTATCCTCAGTGGTGTTCTAATCTTTAAATTGGTAGTCACTAGAGACAGTGTCTAGAGTTTCTTATTGTCTATGATTATGTGCTTTCTAAGGCCAGAAGTAAATTTTTAAATGCTTCGCATCAACTCAATGTATTTTGGTTGAAAAAGTAGTAAATACTTCTTTTATTTGGAAAAAACCATGCAACATTCAAACAACTACTATGATTTGTTAGCCCACAGGATCACCGGTTCACGTGACTGAACCACTCACCAGTCTTGTCGAGCATCCGCTAGTGTTGCCGAGCACCCACTAGCTAAGCCGACCACGTACAAGCATTGTCCGTCCCCACACACTATAGCTAGAGATTGAAGAAGAGGGAGAATAGAGCATACACACATATTATAAGACACCAGCGTTGGCCGAAGCCCTGTATGAGAGATGGCAAATCTGAATTCTCTTTATTGAGTTGTCGTGGTAGTCTATTTATACAACTCTATCTATCTAGTCCTAGTACAACGCACATGCTACAACAGTAACTAGATAACACAGCAGGACTGACTTCTGCGCCTGTCTCTGCATGTGGCTACAGTGCTGCAGGTGAGCCGTTCGACGCTTGCACCTACAGCGGCTACAGTATCACACTAGGGAGCCTTTTCGACGTCGCCTTCTCTTGCTGTGTGTTCATACAAGATAGCAGTAGATTATCTAACAATTCTTTCCCTAATCCTATTGTTAACCCTTGTACCCCCTCCATGCCGATCATCTCCTTCAGCTCCGTGAGTCGACGACGTCCGAGCGGCTTGGTGAGGATGTCCGCGAGTTGCCGATCAGTTTCGATGAACTCGATGACGATCTGCCCTCCATCGACACAGTCCTTGAGGAAGTAAAACTTCACGTCGATGTGTTTGCTCCGGTCGTACAGAACCGGATTCTTCGCGAGGGCGATGGCGGGCTGGTTGTCCACCATCAGTGCTGGTGGGTGAGCTTCCACGCCGGTCAGCTCGTCCAGCAGCCAACGCAGCCACACAACTTGGCACGCCACTATGGCTGTCGCTACGTACTCCGCCTCGCACGTAGATAGCGCCACCACCTTCTGTTTCAGCAACAGCCATGAAATTAGGGCCGACCCGAGGAAGACGAGCATGCCAGAGGTGCTCCATCGTCCGTCGATGTCCCCCTCCATGTCTGCATCGCTGAACACAGTGAGCTGCAGCCTACTCCCACCAGTCTTAGGAAAGATGATCTCCTGATCCACCGTCTCCTTGACGTAGCACAGTAGCCGCTTCACTGTAGCCCAGTGATCCTCTCTGGGATCCTCCATGAAGCGACTGACGTAGCCCACAGCGAACGCAATGTCCGGGCTCGTGTGGACTAGGTAGCGCAGACCATCGCCGATGCTCCGGTAGAGGGTTGCATCTACCTTCGTCGCGGTGTTGGCCTTCGTCAGCTTCAGCCGCTCCTCCATCGGAGTCACGCATGGCTTACACTCAGCCATGCCGCTCCACTCCAATAGCTTCGAGGCATACATGCTCTGACCGAGCGTGAGTTCCTCCTTCCCCTGTCTCACCTCGATGCCGTGGTAGGAGAGTGCGCCGAGATCGCTCATTCAAAAATGAGTCGCCATCTCGCGCTTGAAGCTATTGATGTCTTCCGTGCGCGCGTCGGGGACGATTAAGTCATCCACATACATGTCAATGATGAGCTCCTCCTTCCCCCATCACCGTGTGTACAGCACGTGCTTGGTTGCCTACCGTTGAAACCCAAGCTCGCCCAGCGTGGCGTCAAGCTTGGCGTTCCATGCTCATGGAGCCTGCCGTAGCCCATAGAGCGCCTTGTGCAGTCGGAGTACCCTATGCTCCTCTCCCTTGATGGTGAAACCTGGAGATTGCCTGACGAAGACCGTCTCCGCCAGCTCACCGTTGAGGAAGGCCGATTTAACGTCCAAGTGATGGACGCGCCAGTCCTTTGCTGCTGCCAAAGCTAGTAGTAAATGGACAAACTCCATGCACACTACCGGCGCAAAGACTTCCTCGAAGTCTATGCTTTCACACTGAGCAAAGCCTTGAGCGACGAGGTGCGCCTTGTGCTTGACAATGGCATCGAGCTCGTCTTGCTTGACCTTGTACACCCACTTTAGGCTGATCAGACAATATTCTGGAGGTGGATCGACGAGCTGCCATGTCTCATTTTCCTCGGTCGCCTTCATCTCCTCCAGCATTGTCCGTTGCCAATTTCCGTCGTGCTCGGCCAGCGCAAACGTGGGTGGTTCCTCTGCACTGACAAGCAGTAGCTCTGCGTCATTGAGCAGCCTACCCGCCAGGCCAGAGGGCCCTTTGCCGCTGACGATGTTGTCCAGCCTACGGAACCGCACCTCCTCACCTTCGTGGAAGGCATCCACGAACTCAACGATGCCACTTGGAGGTGAGACGAACTCAATCAGTGTTGAAGGAGTTCCCTGTCCCGCCAGAGTGATCGGCACCCTGGTTGTAGTGCTCAGCACTACTTCTGGACAACTCGTCACTACTCCTATAGTGCTCGGCACCACTGTAGGAGTGCTCAGCCTTAGTCTTGGAGTGGTCGACACCACTGTAAGACCTCTTGGCTCCACCATGGGAGTGCTTGGCACCCGTCCTATAGTGGTTGTCACCACTATAGAACCTCCATCCCTCCAGGAGTGCTCGGCACTCCTCCCGGAGTGCTCAGCATCCCTCTCGAAGTGCTCGGCGCTGTCCTAGGAGTGCTTGGCTCTATCGCTGGAGTGCTCGGCACTCCTTCCAGAATGCTCGACGCCTCTTCCCCAGTGTCTCCACACTGTGGATGACCAAGTGCTCGACGACAAAGGTACTGGTGAAGCCGTCAGCTTCCCCCATGCTTGGACTGCTCTAGTCCCAAGCTGCCTTCTCGTCGAACATGACGCCGCGTGAGACAAGCACCTTGTCTCCACGTGGGTCATAGAGCTGGTACACCTTGGTACCCTCTGCATAGCCCAGGAGCACCATGGGTGTGCTCTTATCCTCTAGCTTTGTGAGATTTGGCTTCATCTTCCTGACATGGCCGATGCAGCCAAATGTCAGAGGAAGGACATGCTCAGCTTGCGCCCATACCAAGCTTCAAACAGCATCTTGCCCATCAGGGCCTTGGTCGGAGCACGGTTGAGGATGAACACCGCCGTGGTCACTGCCTCTCCCTAGAACATTGTCGACATGCCTTTGGCCTTCATCATGGATCGAGCCATGCCGACCACCGTCTGGCTCCGTTGCTCCACCATGCCATTCTATTGTGGCGAGTACGACATGGTGTGGTGTCGCACCACACCCTGATCCGCATAGTACACAATGAACTCCACCGAAGTGAATTCGCTACCACGATCAGTCCTCAACATGCGGAGCTTCTTGCCACTCTCGGCCTCCACGCACATCTTGAACTTTTTTATCGCCGCCACCGCTTTGTCCTTGCTCGTCAGGAGTTGTAGCCACATGTAGCGACTGCAATCATCCACGAGCAGGTGGAAGTACCACCGACCACCATTTGTAGCTAGCGTGATCGGCCCGCAGAGGTCGCCATGGATGAGCTCGAGAGCATCCTTCGCACGATACTTGGCCGCCTTTGGGAATGGCAGCCTCCTCTGCTTCTCGGCTAGGCAGCTGTCGCATAGCTCGCCTTTGTGCTTGATGTGGGGTAGCCCTTGGACCATCTTCTCTAGCTAACCAAGCGCGTCGAAGCTGAGATGTCTGAACTGGGTATGCCACATCCATTGTTCCTCGGAGTGCCTTGCCACCAGGCACACCGGCTACTCTACCTTCAGGTCGAGTAGGTACAACTGGTTCTGGGACCTCTTTACCTTAGCGAGAAGTCACTGCTCTTGGTCTCTAATCCTAAGGACTCCATCCTTGATCAGTATCTCGCTACCACGCTCATCCAGCTGACCAATGCTGATGATACTGGAACACAGCTGCGGGATATAATATACATCCGTTAGCACGCGATGCTCCCTGTTCTGGCACCTGAAGATGATGGTGTCGTGCCCTTGGATAGCCACCCTTGAGCCATCACCAAACTTCACCATACTGGTAACATCGTCGTTGAGCTCAGAGAAGGATGCCTTGGAGCCCGTCATGTGGTAGCTGGCACCAGAGTCTAGATACCACCGTTGCTCCTGGTCGGCGCCCACATGTTCGAGGTGGACTTGGGCACGTGGTTCATTGAGGTTGACAATCTTTAGGGCCTTCCTAGGTCCTTCCACCATCATCGCCTCTTCCCTCTCCTCGGCCTTGACGTCGTGCAGTGCATAGAACATCACCATCAGGATAATGGCCTCATCTTCATCATCAGCTTGCGCCAGATGAGCCTTAGCCTTCTTCTCCTACTTGCGATTTGGGCACTCCCATGCCCAATGGTCCATCTTCACGCAGCGTCGGTAGGCATTGGAGTTGACCTACTTCTTCTTCTTCGAAGAAGCCTTGCAGTGGCGCTTGCATCACCACCATGGCTAGAGGAGGCTGCCTTCCCGGAGTTCCTCCAAGCAGCCCACTCCTCTGTCAGTAGCAGTTTGCCGCTGTCCTTCATTGCTATCATTTGCTCCAGATGCTCATCCACCGCCCACAGATGGCCTATCACATCCTCAATGGTGAGGGTGGACAAGTCCAGCATCGTCTCTATGGAGAGAGCGATCTAGATGTACTTTACCGACACAGAGTGGAGGTACTTGGAGACCGCCTCCTCTTCGTCGATGGTGACGTCATGGCTCTTTAGCTTGCTGATGAGCGTCTGCAGGCAGAGGGAGAAGTCCTCCACCATTTCACCATCCTTGAACTTGAGGTAGGCGTACTCCTGCTTCAGAAGCTAGGCCGTCGCCTTGTTTGCGCGGTCGGAACTAATGTGCATCACTGCAATAGCCTCCCACACCTCCTTAGCAGAGCTTTTCGCCCCAAACGGCTCCTTGTACTCTGCTGGTACAGCAGCGAGGATATCCTTCAACGCTGACATGTCATCTTCTTCATTGTTGGTGTCCTTGTCAACAGCATTCCAGAGCCGTTAGGCTTTGAGCTTGACCTTCATGGTCACCGACCACTCTTCATAGTTGGTGCGAGTCAGCGTTGGCCAACTAGTGCCGCTGACCTCCCGCACCGTGCGAACAATGACCTCCAGTCGTGGCTAGGCAGCCATAGTAGTGCCACTGCTGTCGCCCACCTCCTAACCGCCCATCATCGCCCGCGGTTAGTCTGGCGACGGCATTTGTACGGCTCTGATACCACTTGTTAGCCCACAGGATCACTGGCTCAGGTGAGTGAACCACTCACTAGTCTTACCGAGCACCCGCTAGTGTTGCCGAGCACCCATTAGCTAAGCCGACCACGAACAAGCGTTATCCGTCCCCACATACTATGGCTAGAGATTGAAGAAGAGGGAGAACAGAGCATACACACATAGTACAAGACATCAGCATTGACCGAAGCCCTATATGGAAGATGACAAATCTGAACTCTCTTTACTGAGTTGCCATAGTAGTCTATTTATACAATTCTATCCATCTAGTCATAGTACAACGCACATGCTGCAACAGTAACTAGATAACAAAGCAGGACTGACTTCTGTGCCTGTCTCTGTATGTGACTACAGTGTTGTAGGTGAGCCGTTCGGCGCCTGCACCTACAGCGGCTACAGTATCACATCAGGGAGCCTTTTCGACGACGCCTTCCCCTGTTGTGTGTTCATACAAGGTAGCAGTAGATTATATAACATGATGCATCCAAGGCTGATTTTTTTTATGAAGGAAGCTTTTATTAAATTCTCAAAACGTTACATCAAGGTGATACGAAGCCTTAAAAATGTACTTTTGGCCTCCATCTCATACTGCATTTTGTCAAACTACATAGGAGTAGCCTCTATATATGCAACCTCAAATATAAACATTATCATTATCTAAAAACTATTCCAAACGTTATATCATGACAAGAAAAACTCTTACTAAGTTACTTTTAGGTGTATGCTTGGGGCCTTGATCACCCAATCATGAGGCTATTTTAATCCTTGTGCTAGTAGTGGCAAGCAACTAAACAATATTGAATCATGATGAGCTCTTGGCCTTTCCTCGAGAAGCATCCACCACATCGAGCTCGTCATCAAAAAAGTGTTTTTGTGCCTCTACTCTTTACCCACAGTTTTTTTATTGTCATTAATTTGTTGTTTTTGTGAAAGTCTCCATCGCTAAAAAAAATGTTGGGAGCCTATAGAACTGAAGCACTTTGGATCTGTAAGCAGCTGACCACAACCAGGAAAGTTAATTTATTTCTCTCTACGGAAAGGAACGTCAAGTACAGTTCTAGAATCATAGGCATGCTAGGTCATTCAGCTCTATGTTGTTTTCTATACAACCAGTAAGAGGGCGTCAACATGCTTAAGGTCCAATCAATTAGTGCATGATGAGAAAGTACTACTCTTTCTTGGATAAATCACATGTACTAATGTCATTTTGATTTAAAAATTTGGGGTAGGTACTTGTCACTTCTAAGCACTTCTGTCGAGGACCGCTACCCGAAGAGAATGAGCTAATGACCATCAACATTGACTCATCCGAGCAGTCAAGAGCGCGACTACAGCTCCAACCGACCTCCCGACGTGCAAGCTCTGCTTCTTCCAGCCTTTGGGTCTGTGTTCCGCCTCGGCCAACCCTTGGGTCTACACTCCGCCTCGCTCGACCCCGATGTAACCCGTGGCCTCTAGGTCAAAGCTCTGACACTAGGGAAGAGACCGGCACACCCCGATCTAACCCATGGCCTTGACGAGCCATACCGGAGGATTCACATCAAGAACAGTGTCGGGCGTACCGGTGTTGTTCTGCCTAACCCCCGTACGAATACTAACGAGCGCATCAGTTCACCATGACGTTCGCCAGGATGGAGTGGAGCGCCATGACTGGCATATGATGCCTGCACATGGCGCTAGTGACGGATAGGACCACGACACGAAGCCATCCCTAATGACATCTACAGGGTCGGCGGGACCTGTATGAAGGAGAAGAACGACCCGAAGATCCTGAAGGCCTTTGGCTCTCTCTCTCTCTCTCTTGCTCTTTTTTCCTCTGCTGTAACCCATGCTTTCTCTTGGCTTATAAAAGGGAAAGCAGAGCATCCCATAAGGGGCATCGGAACACATCGGATCGATCCAGGACAAACTCGATCGAATCATCACAAACCCATCGAACCTCGAGCTGACTAGAACACAACACGAACACACGGCTGAGTAGCAACCGAGCTCTCTCAGCACCCATTCACTCCTTTCACTAGAGACTTGGGACCTATCCCTCTCTTGCCTATTTGTAACCCCTACTATGAACTTCAGTGCTAGTAACACGAGCAGCACCAATGGTCTAGACATAGGGACATTCTGCCCGAACTAGTATAAACCTCGTGTCCTCTAAGCATACCATTCGAGCCAGACACGCAATATTAGAAATTTACTTGTCGGTGGCAACTCAAAACACCAACAATTGGCATGCTAGTTAGGGGCATTTTACGCGTCTCGACATCCACATCAGGCCTCGGATGGCTAGTCGTAACATCAGCTAGGTCCCAGGCACACACGTGCGCTTCGAGGACCTAGACTTCATTGTCATGATGGAAGGAGAGTTGGCACAGGCTCCCGCCGCCGTCCAACATCTCTACTCCACTGGCCTTGGTGCGATTGCTGAGGTGCTAGAGGAGCTATAGCTGCACGCACCGAAGGCCCACGCCCCCGAGAGCGACCAACTCCTCGACTTCAATTATGGGAGGTTAGAGTGCCAGTTTGGCGCCTTCCTAGGACCCCAACCGTCCTAGGAGGACCTGCACCACCCCACCTTCTCATTCGCCAATGTCATGGCACAGCTTGCTGGGGGAAAGCCCTCTCCTTAGAATACCTCCCCAGAGCACCACGACAACGCTCCTGTTCGGTCTCCGCAATGCCATAGAGACTGTGGACCACCCTATGGCGCAATGCATGCCTCCATCCCCCGTGAACAACGAGTTCATGGGGATGACTGAATATGTCGCAGAGTCTTTCCACGACCTCCTCATAGGAGAATTGGAGTCGCCATCCACCTCTAACTCCAGCGGGGGATCCATCACCCCTCTCATGAGTGTTTCATGGTGGGTACCCCTGAGGGACACGTTGAAAGCATCCATGAGGAAGAGGCTACCCCAACGAACGACCTTGATGACAAGGTCAGGGGGATGCAGGGGCCCCACCTCACATGCGGGTGGAGCAGCTGAAGGCCCAACACCAAGAGCTCGAGGAAGCGTGACTCTAGCTCGAGCAGGAACATGTGGAGCTCGATTGAGAGATCGAGCGCCATGGAGACGGTGGGCATGCACACATCATGGCCCACGATGTGAACCGGAGGATCATCAATGATGATGAAGCACTCCCACACTTCACCTGGGCAAGCCAGAACATCACCGCTACGGCAGCCTTGCTCCAGGGGCTTCCAAGGCTAGCATCGCCTAAAGATCGTCAGGCCCATTGCAAGATTCACATGCTACTCGAGCATACGGCGGTACAGCAGGCTGAGAGCTCATTGTCTTGGCGATGCGAGCTCGACGCCAGTCAGCACATGCCCTTGGAGTGACCCAACAAGGACGCGTTAGTCCACCAGGCGCCACAAGGTGGTAGGCTACGCACCGTGGTCCCGGTACATGAGTGTCTCGGCCGCAACCATGACGTGCGTGACACCCTCGATGCCCACAGGCATGCCCATGGTGATCCGAGGGAGCTAGCTAGCCATAGCTACCACCCTCATCATGGTAGATGCTACAATAGTGGCAAGGATCGAAGCCCGAGCCCGGGCCTACCGGGACCTTAGGCCTTCGGCTGACACATCCTCAACGCTGCCTTCCCGCCACAGTACCGACCACCAACCAACATCCCAAAATACTCTAGGGAAATAAACCCTGGACTGTGGCTTGAGGATTATTAGCTTGCTTACCAAGCCAGTGGAGTGGATAATGATGATTTCATTATCCGCAACCTTCCATTGTTCCTGGCTGATTTGACGCGAACATGGTTGGAACACCTTCCGCCCAATAGAATCCAAAGTTAGGCGGACCTAAAAGAGATCTTTGTGGGAAACTTCTAGGGCACGTACAAGCATCCTAGGAACCCATGGGATCTCAAAAACTACTGATAGAAGGCCAGACAAATCCTTCATGGATACATCTGGCACTTCTCCTAGCAATGCAACGAGCTGCCCAATGTCGCCAGCGCCGATGTCATAGGAGCCTTCATGTCTGGGACCACCTGTGAGTCCCTAGTTCACAAGCTAAGACGTAAGGGTTCGCGAACCACCAAGGAGCTCCTTGACATCACCACTAGCCATGCCTTGAGTGAGGTGGTGGTTAGAGCAATCTTTGACCATCTCAAGGGCATGGCAAAGAGGGACGAGGACACTAGCGAAGGCGCCTCCAACCGTCCTAGCAAGAAGAGCAAACAACGGCGCAAGGGGTGGCTCGTGGCCACCACCGACCACAAGGGGGGTCGAAAGCCCACTGAGGGTACTCCAGACCACTTCAAGAAGCTGCTCGAAGGGCTGTGCTTGAACCATGCTTTCCCCATGAAGCATCTATATGAGGACTATGGCCTTATGAAGCAGTTCTTGTCTGGAGGCTTCAATAAGGGAGGGCATGGGAAGGACCCCGAGCTGATCTGGGATGACACCGAGGGGAGGGACGATAGCTTTTCGATGCTGGATGGTTGCCTCATGATCTTGGAAGGGTCGACAGCCTATGACTCCAAGCGCTGCTAGAAGCTCACACGTTGTGAGGTCTATACGGCTAAGCCGGCCACGCCTACCTTTCTCCTATGGTCAGAGTCCACCATAACCTTTGATTAGACCGACCACGCAGAGAGTATCTCGTAACCAGGGAGATATCCACTAGTGGTCGACCTGATCATCGGCACAAAGAGGTTCACCAAGGTACTGATGGATGGAGGCAGTAGCCTCAACATCATTATGCCGAAATGCTTGACGCCATGGGCATCGACCGATCACGTGTCCGACTGACCTGAGCGCCTTTCCATGGCATCATGCCTAGAAAGCAGGCCATGCCACTTAGGCAGATTGATCTGCCCATCATCTTTGGGGATCCATCCAATTATAGGACGGAGACCCTCACCTTCAAGGTGGTTGGGTTCCATGGAACCTACCACGCCATCTTGGGACGTCCATGCTATGCGAAGTTCATGGTCATCCCTAACTACACCTATCTAAAGCTAAAGATGCCAGGACCATATGGGGTTATCACCATCGACACCTTGTTCCAGCATGCCTACAAATGCGAGGTCAAGTGCTACGATCATGCCGTGGCAATCATCACCTCCAAGGAGCTTGCAGCCATCGGAAAGGAGGTCGCTGAAGAAGCACCTGACCCCAAGCAGTTGGCTGAGTCTTTCGAGCTAGTGTAGGGCGCTAAGGAGGTCCTCATAGACCCTAATGGCTCTAAGGGTGAAGTGGTGTGCATTAGCACCACACTTTCCTCTAAATAGGAAAGCACGCTCATTGGCTTCCTCCACGCCAACAGAGACATGTTTACATGGAAACCCTCGGACATGCTGGGCATTCTGAGAGAAGTCATTGAGCATGCCTTGAAGATCAGGCCAGGCTTCAAGCCGGTGAAACAGCGCCTGCATCACTTCGACAAGGGGAAACGCAGGGCCATCGATGAGGAGATCGTGAAGCTATTGGCGATAGGGTTCATCAGGGAAGTATACCACCTAGAGTGGTTAGCCAATCCCATCCTTGCTCGAAAGAAGAGCAAGAAATGGAAAATGTATGTTGACTACATAGGTCTATACAAGGCATGTCCAGCAGATCTATTTCCTTTGCCACACATAGACCAAGTAGTCGACTCTACCTCAGGGTGCGAAACCCTTTGCTTCCTTGATGCGTACTCCGGGTACCATCAAATCACGATGAAAGAATCCGACTAGCTCGTGACATCTTTCATCACCCAGTTCAGATTGTTCTACTATGTCACAATGTTGTTTAGTCTGAAGAATGTAGGGGCTACGTACCAGCGTTGTATGCTCAAGTGTTTCGAAGACCTCATCGGGCGAACCATTGAGGTCTACATAGACGACATCATGGTCAAGTCCAAATAGGCTGACCTGGTCATAGCCGACCTTGAGCAAACCTTCACAAAACTCTGAGCAAATGGCATTTAGCTCAACCCCAAGAAGTGCATTTTTAGGTTCCTGAGAGGTATGCTGCTAGGCTTCATCGTCTTCGAGCATGGCATTGAAGCCGACCCAGAGAAGATATCGGCCATCACAAGGATGGGTCCGATTCAGAACATAATGGGGGTATAGCAAGTTACAGGGTGTCTCACCACGCTCAGTCGCTTCATCTCATGCCTCAGTGAATATGGTCTCCCCCTCTATTGGCTTCTAAAGAAGGTCGACCATTTCGAATGGACGCCCGAGGCTTAGGAGGCGCTTGACACGGTCAAGCAGCTTCTAACGAAGGCCCTGATCCTAGTCCCTCTGACCGATAGGGAATAGCTTCTGCTCTACATCACGGCCACCATGCAAGTGGTCAATGCCACCCTAGTGGTAGAGTAAGAAGAAGAGGGACACGCCCTCAAAGTGCAGCTTCCTGTGTACTTCATTAGTGAGGTCTTGCCTGATTCTAAGACCCGCTACCCCAAATCTAGAAGCTTCTATACGCTATCCTCATCGCCAAGAGGAAGCTACGTTAGTACTTCGAGTCACATCCAGTGACAGTCGTGATGTCCTTCCCCCTTGGCAAGGTCATCCAAAACTAGGATGGCATGGGGAGAATCGTGAAGTGGGCACTCGAACTGATGGTTCAAGGCACTCCGTATGCCTCCTAGATGGCCGTCATGTCCCAAGTGCTAGCTGATTTCATTACAGAGTGGACCGAGGTCCAAATGCCACTAGCAGTCATCGACCTAGAGTACTAGATGATGTACTTCGATGGATCGTTGATGAAGAAAGGCGCTAACGTGGGGCTAGTCTTTGTTTCACCCCTCGAGGTATGCATGAGGTACATGGTTTGCATCCATTTCCCCTCCTCCAACAATGTGGCCAAATATGAGGTGCTCATCAACGCCCTACGCATCACCATCAAGTTGGGTATTCAACGCCTTGACGTCCGAGGCGACTCCTAGTAGGTCATCGACCAAGTCATGAAGGAGTCGAGCTGCCACAATGCCAAGATGGCTATATATTGTCGAGAAGTCCTCCAACTAGAGAACAAGTTTGATGGTCTCGAGCTTAACCACATCCCAAGGCATCTCAACAAGGCGGTTGATGCGCTAGCGAAAGTGGTGTCTGGCCGAGAGCCGGTTCCAACAGGTGTCTTCACCAATGATTAGCACAAGCCCTCGGTCCGCTACGAGTAGCCAGAATAGGCCGGTGATGGGCCGCCTGCCCTAGGCTTGGGGGCTAACCAGCCATCGGCTCCATCTGACCCTAAGGTCATGGAGCTTGACGAAGATCTAGCGATAGAGCCTGACCCTCTGGCCAACTGGGGGACGCCTTACCTTGACTACCTCCTCCGTGAGGCACTACTAATAGACAAAACAAAGGCTCGGTGGCTCATGCATCGTGCCAAGTCCTTTGTCCTTATTGAGGGCGAACTCTACAAGTGAAGCCACACCGGGATCCTATAGCGCTGCATCCCTGTCGAGCAGGGGAAGCAGTTGTTGAGCGATATCCATGATGGGGTCTATGGTCACCATGCCGTGCCTAGAACCCTAGTTGGAAACACATTCCGACAAGGCTTCTACTGGCCGACTATAGTAGCTGACACCAAACAAATTGTGTGCACCTATGAAGGGTGCCAATACTATGCTCAATAGACCCACCTAACGGGCCAAGTGCTCTAGACAATCCCCATCACATGGCTGTTTATGGTTTGGGGGCTTGATCTAGTTAGACCTCTCAAGAGGGCAATAGTGGGCTATACGCACTTGCTTATCACCATAGACAAGTTTACAAAGTGGGTAGAGGCTCGACCGGTCTTTGTGATCAAGTCTGAGCAAGCTGTGTTGTTCTTCCTTGACATCATCCATCGCTTTGGAGTCCCGAACTCTATCATCTCGGACAATGGCACACAGTTCACCAGAAAGAAGTTCCTCTGGTTCTATGATGAATACCACATCCACATTGATTGGGCCACCATGGCGCACCCTCGCACAAATGGGCAGGTCAAGCGTGCAAACAGCATGGTCCTGTAAGGCCTCAAGCCTAGGATCTTTAACTGATTGAACAAGTTTGGCAGATGATGGGTCATGGAGCTTCCCGCAGTGCTCTGGAGCCTAAGGATGACCCTAGCCAGGCCACCAGCTACATACCTTTTCATGGTCTATGGTTCTGAGACTATCCTCTTGACTAACCTTGACTATGGAGCGCCATAGGTTAAGGCGTATGACGAACAGAAAGCCAAGGCATCCCTTGAGGATGCCATGGACTAGCTGAATGAAGCACGTGATGTCACCCTCCTCTATTTGGCCAAGTAACAGCAAGCATTGCGCCGGTACCATAGCCGTCGAGTGTGGGGTCGAGCCTTCAATGTCGAAGACCTGGTGCTCTGTCTCATCTAGAGCAACAAGGACCACCATAAGCTCTCTCCGACGTGGGAGGGACCCTATGTCATCGTGGAGGTGCTCCAGCCAGACACCTACAAGCTCAAGACAATCGATGGTGAGGTCTTTGTCAATACTTGGAACATCAAGCAGCTATGTCGCTTTTACTCTTAATAAATGCACACTTTCTCTTATTAGTTTCACAATCGCCTCCCTAATCTTTAGTGACACCTGACCCCAGCAACGGCAAGGGGTCGAGCTTCACTCAGGGGCTAATAAGAGCGTACCTATCTGATAAACATTCTTCATGCCTGACCCCCTCTCACATTGAGACCTAGAAGCTAGGGATACGGAAATAAACTCTGAGTAAAACTGGTCAGACTACGAGAAACCTACCCCCAATGGCTATGGCATCTTTGCTCACCAGCATGATCAGAATTTGTTCACCCGCACACCAAGCCTTATGTCCTTAATGACAAAAAGGGTAAGAATGCACCAACCTTTTTATACGAAAGGGGGAGAAGGGCTAAAAAACCGTTTGGCCATAACGAAATCTAAGAGCTTGTCCATTTATTATAAGTTTGTCGCCTGGCTTATCTGCCTAACTAAGTTTTTGGGCGGGATGTTCTCATCCCCTATCTTAGTAGGTAAGTCATGTCCCATTGGGTAACACAAGTCAATCGAATGGCTTAGCCGCTGTTGAGAGACGGGTAGGGAGGAGCAGGATGCCCCACACGGGTTATGCTAACCTCGTCACGAACGATGAACCCAGATTCCACTTGAACATTCTGGTAAGAACTCCTCGAACCCGTCACTCAGGCCATCAAGGTAGGTCCTACACCAGTAGGTCGCCCTTAATTTGCATGTGTTTTCTCTTATCAATTTCGCTATCGAGCCCCCAACCCCAGCAATAGCAAAGGGTTGGGCCTCACTCGGGGGCTGGCAAGAGTATCTATTTGCTAGAAATTCTTTATGCCCGACCCCTTCTCACGTTAAAAACTAGAAGCAAGGTGTGCGGAAACAAACTCTAAGTAAAACTGGTCGAACCATAAGAAATCTATGCCCTAGTAGCTACAATGTTTTTGCTCACCAGCGTGATTAGAGTTTTTGTCCTCGCATCTCGAGATTTAGCCTCTACCTTCTCGGGAAGGATTTGGAGGGGCCCACCTATGGAATCTCCATCGAGAAGAGGCTAGCAGGCCGCCCAAAGTTGATCAGATGGCTTTGGCCACTGCCGAGAGATAGGTAGGGAGCAGCGGGATGTCCCATATAGGTCACACCAACTCCATCATGATGGACCCAGACCCCACATGGACATATCTGGTAAGAGCTCCCCAAACCCATCACTTGAGCCATCGAGGTAACTTTACCAACCCCACTTTACTTTTCTAGTACATGAGCATTCATTCATCCATTCTCATGCATGCATTCATTCATACATTCATCTCATACATCCAAGCATTGCATATGCAATTATTGCATCACAACATTTCACATCATGTCATGAAGCGATAGTCGTCGCATTCAACATGAGCAGCAACCGACTGAAGTTTGAAGGCTAGCCCACAAAGGGCTCGAGGCCACCTCATGTCAAATAGAGCCAGGGAAGAAAAATGTAGATGAGCCCCAGTGGCCTTTCCCGACCCCACTCAGAAGCGGATAGGGACATCTAGACCTTTCTCATTCGATCCTAACCTCGAGTCGAGCCCATAGAATCTCCATCGAGGGGAGGCCAGTAGGCCACCTAAGTCGGTCTCTAGAATAACTCAGGCATCTACCAGGAGGTAGGTTAAGGAGTAGTGGAATGCCACATGAGGGCTATGCTGATCCCATTAGTGAATGACGGACCTAGATTCCACTCGAACATTCCTGTTAGTGAGCTCGTCGAGCGTGGTACTCGAGCCATCAAGGCAAGTGTCGTTAGCTTAGCCCTTCGTTTGTAGAAACCACGGATGAGGTGACGCATGAAATTCGGCCGACCCCTACCAAGCCTAATAGGGCTCAGGGACTCAAGCCACCTGACCCTAGCTTAGGAATCCAACTGACTGGGGTTCGAAGGCTGGCCTATGAAGGGCTTGAGGCCACCTCGCATAGAACAGAGCTAGGGAAGAAAACACAGATGAGCCCTAGTGGCCTTCACCCGACCAGCTTAGAAGCGGACAAGGTCATCTCAACCTTCTTGTTCCATCCTAACCACAAGCTGAGCCCAGATAATCTCCATCGAAGGGAGGCCAGTGGGCCACTTGAGTCGCTCTTTGGAGCGACATGGGCATCTACCAGGAGGTAGGTTAAGGAGCAATGGAATGCCACATGAGGGCTATGCCGACCCCATCACGAATGATGGACCCAGATTCCACTCGAACATGCTAGTTAGCGAGCTCGCCGAGCACGTCACTCGAGCCATCGAGGCAAGTGATGTTAGCTCAACCCCTCCGATTGTGAAAACCATGGACAGGGCGACGATCATAAAAATGAGCCAACCCTTGACCAGACCCCTGCTACGCGTGGGGGCTCGAGAAAAGTTGGATTCACAAGAAGACCGAACGTGCGGTCATAGAATGATGGCTCAGATCCTAGAGAGGGGGAACATATGAAAATAAGAGATGCTTTCTCTTACTAGTTTCGCTATCCTCTCCTCGATCTTTAGTGACACCCGACCCCAGCAACGGCAAGGGGTCCGGTCTCACTCAGGGGCTTATAAGGAAAATAGACCTTAGGCCCATTTATTTTAGATTTTGGTGTTTGATGACCAACACAACCAAATTGGACTAATGAATTTGCAAGTGATTGTTTTGTAGTCTAATAGGGTGCAAGACGTGACTTGGACGAAGGTGACATGATGATCTGATGATCAACACCATAAAAAAGACCCTAGAAGCAAAAGTGAAGACCCAAGATATCAAGCAAAGTCCAAGCACGAAGATAGGAACCAAGCCAAATGCAAGATCATGAAGAAATGAGCTCACAGAGGTGACCGGACGCTAGAAGGTGATCGACTGGACACTAGAAGGTGATCAACTGGACGCTCCGATCAGTGACTCGGCTACAGCAGGGGTCAGTAGCAGCGACCGGACGCTAAACAGTAAAGTGACTGGATGCACCGATGGTACTATTCATCATCACCGACAACACATCTAGTACTGACCGGACATTGATGGCAAATCAATCGGACATAGGACTGTAGCATCCGATCGAGTACAGAAAGGTTCTAGAGTGGCAAAATTACGACTAGACGCGTCCAATCGCATGTGACCGGACGCTGACAGTGTCCAATCAGTTGATCATGGCTCTAGCGGTCGGGACAACCGGACGCGTCCAATCAGGATGACCTGAGCATCTGGTCAGTAGCAGAAAAGCAGGATTTTGTCCCCAATGGCTACTTTCTCAGTGTGGCTTATAAATAGACCCTCCAACCAGCCATTTGAGATAAGTGGAGTTGAGGAAACATATCTACGGTGTTGATACACCATTTTAGTGATCTCCACTTGCATAGTGCTTAGTGTTTCATTAGGTGATTAGCGTAGGTGCTTTGTGAAATGCTTAGGTTAATCAGACCACCACTTATGCGCTTGCTCTAGGTTTGGGCCTAGTGTTTAGTGAGGTTTGCATACCTCTTACCACTCGGTGCTTGCATGCACCATTGTTGTACATCAGAGGGGCTTGTAGTCTTGTAAGATCACACCAACCGTGCTTGTGGTGTGGCCGCCACCGTGTACCAAAGGGAACAAGGCTCGTGGCGTTTCAGTCAGAAGCTTGATAGTGAAGACGGCAGGGAGCATCTAGGAGGAGCTTGCCGGAAGGCATATTAGAGACCCACTTATGTGTGGGGAAGGCCCGAGACTATCCATGGAGTTACCCGACCAGGAGCTTGGCCCTTGCGAGGGATTCCTTGCGAGGGGCTCCAACGAGGACTAGGGGGAAGCTTGCGCGCTTCTTAATACCTCAGTAAAAATATCAAAGTCGTCGATGAGAGTTTGCATATCTTTACCTTGCTTTTTAGCTTCCACATTTACATTGTTTGTATTACTCCTTTTTGCGGTAGAGATAGCAACACACTAGTAAAACCATAGTTGCACATTTAGATAGTTTATCTTTTGCATAGGTTTTGCTAAGGTTAGAAAAAGAGGCTAAAGTTTAGAAGTAGAATTTTAAGTTGTCTAATTCACCCCCCCCCTCTTAGGCATCATGGTCCCCTTCAAGAGGTATCAGAGCTGATTGGCTCAATTTGGACCTTTGGCTTAACCGCCATTGAGCCGACGCTATTTAGAGTGGTTGGGATGGATACCTCTAGGCCTCCACACTTTGATGACAATAACTTTCCCTATTATAAAGCTAGAATTGCTTGTCACCTTGAGGCGGTAGACTTGGGTGTTTGGAGAGTCACTCGTGATGGGATGAAACCCATTAAGAATCCCGATAAACCCATAAAGAGTGAAGAAAAATAAATTCATTTCAATGCTAGAGCAAAAAATTGCATGTTTGAATCTTTTAGCATGGATGTGTTTAACCAAGTGTTCACTTTAAATATGGCACATAAAATTTGGTTAAAACTCCAAGAGCTTCATGATGGCACATCTAATGTCCATGAGCAAAAACATTGTCTAGCTAAACAAAATTATGATTCCTTTGAAATAAATGATGATGAGCTTGTTCATGATATGTATTCTTGTTTGAATCTAATTATCAATGGGCTTCATTCAATAGGATTAACAAAGCTAGATGATGCGGACATCATGAGGAAGATTATCTCTGTGCTACCACAAAGGAAATATGCAAGCATCATCACCATCCTTCACAACATGGAGGACTTGAGCACCATGACTCCGGCCATAGTCATTGGCAAGATAGTGGCATTTGAAATGTCACGCAAGATGGGTCAAAAAGAAGCCTCTTCATCAAGCAAAGACAAAGCTCTCACATGTAGCAAGAAAAAGAAGATGAATGGCAAGCAAGTTGAGATAAGCTCAAGTTCAGGCTCCTCAAGTGAAGATGAAGAAGAAGATGAGGATGATGATGATGATGATGATGAAGAAGAATCAAGTGATGATGATCAATCTTCCTCCTCCACCTCTGACCTTGATGAAGAATCAATCAAACTTATCAACAAGGTGGAGAAGATGATCCAAAGGCTCAATGTCAAGGGTGTGCCCATCTAAATTCAAGATATCATCTTCACCAATCAAAGAAATGAGCAAAGAAAGATAGGATGCTATAGATGTGGTGAATTAGGGCACTTTGTGGAAGTTTGTCCAAACAAGCCCACACCCAAGACAAAGAAGGCGAGCAAGAACTAAGCCCTCACATCAATAAGGTCATGGAATGATTCTTCAAGTGAAGAAGAAGACCACCACAAGAGGTGCGGGCACAAGCACTCATCATCAAGTTCTTCTTGTATGTGCCTTATGACACGAGGTAACGAAACCTCATCCTCTAGTGAGAGTGATAGTGATCATGAAATGCCTTCTTATGATGAAATTGTGCAACAAAATCTTAATTATGCTAAAGTTTACGTTAGTCAACAAAAGAAGCTCAAAAAATTAAAAGAAAATGTAGATAGTTCACAAGAAGCATATAAAACTTTGCTTGAACAATATGAGACATTTGCTAATCTCAATATTGAACTATCTACCCAAATTGAGCAACTTGAGGCTAGTGCAACAATAAATGCATGCACAATCAATGATGAGCAATTTGTAAAGAAAAATGGAAAATTAAAAGAAAAGTTAGCTAGATCACAAGATGCTTATAAAAGTTTGCTTGCTAAAATAGAAATCATGTGCAAACATTGTGATGAGCTAACTAATAAAGTTGATAATCTTGAAGCCGTCGGTACCACCCTCACTAATGTACCTAAAAGGAAAAGTTCTATCTTTAACATATCTAAAAAGGATGTCTCTACTTCTTCTAATGATTTATGTTTGGACTCACCCTTGTGCAACCAAGTTTGTGTTGAGAAAGTTGTTGTAGATACATGCACACAGGAGGTTGCAAAGGAAAATGAGCAACTCAAGTAAGAAGTGGCTCGCCTCACCAAGGACTTGACTCAAGTGAAAGGCAAGGCGAAGCAAGCACAACTTCATCAAGATAACACCATTAAGGGAGTGAAGAAGCTTGATGAATGACAAACCATGGTTTGCTACATGTGACATAAGGAAGGCCACAAGTCCTATGAGTGCAAGGTGAAGAATGGGGGAGGAGCAAAGAAGAAAGAAAAACAACAAACAAGCAAGCTCTCCATCACCTACACCAACAAGGTGGACAAAAAGGCCACCACACCTTATCTCATGAAGAAGAAGAAAAATGATAAGGTGGTGGCCATCAAGGTGAATAAGCAAGCCATCAATGGGGTCAAATGCTTTTGGGTGCCAAAGGAGATCATTTTCAACATGAAGAGCACCAAAAAGGTTTAGATCCTAAAAGGGAAGTGAGAACTCCGATGGACATCGGGGAATTTGGAGACATGGCAAAGTATGGGTGTATTTCGTGGGATGCATTATTATGGACAAAGTCATTGCCAAGTGGGTTAGTGAATACTATGGACCCAAATTCCCCTTCCCATGTTAGGTAACTAGATGTAATTTCTTTCCATTGGAATTTCCTACAATTGGTATCTTTTAGCATCTAGTTCCTTTCATGCCTAGGTTTGCATTTGCATGTTTAATCTTTTGTCATGCATACACTAGGTAAATCATATGGTAGGATTGCTTGGTTTCATTCTTAACCCTAGGAGCAAACCTACATGGTTTAAATTGTTTAGGAGCACGGCACATAGCTTGTTTTACAATTGTTCATTTAATATGTGCCAAAGTCCAAATTGTAGATAATTTCTCCCAAATATCACCTTCGAAAATGATTCTCACATTCATGTGATGTCATCTTTCAAGTGGTATTTTTTATTCTAAAATCAATGTGCATGCTTTCTACAAGTATTTCATGCTTGTGTGCACAAATTTAGGGAGAGGTTACTCTACAAGTTAGATGTTTTGAGACTAACACCTTTTCAAGCTTATCAAGTGTGTAGTAGTCTCATTGCAAGGAAAATAGAGTCCCCAGAGTTAAGCATCATACTTCAAATATCCACCACTTATTGCAAGTGGTAGAAATCAAATTGGTTTCCACATGTGGTATTCCTAAACCAATATCATCATGTTGATTTCACTTTGGTATTTATATGCTTTCTCCATGCATTATATAGATTAAACTCCTTTGAGCATTAATATGCCAATTATGCATAAACTACATCCTCCATCATATGTATGCATAAATTTAGGGGGAGCTTAGTCTATGTAGTGTGAGAGTCAAATTTTGTGACCTATTCCACTCCACATACAAATGATCACAAAGTTTGACCCTCCCTTGTGCTACTAATGTCTTCCTTTTTGGTGTTTGATTCTAAAGGGGCAGAATCTTGAGGACCAAAAGCAAGCACTAATTTGTAGGACCAAAAGCAAGATCATAATAATTTACAAGTGGTAATGGTCTACAAGTTGTAATGGTCTGACAAAGGGAGGATGGTGGATTATGGATTAGTCTATGGGGAGAATTTGTAGGAACAAAAGCAAGGCTTAAATCCATAATGCCACATGGGGACATTTGCAAGGGCAAGATAACTTTCCAAGTATATTTTAGTCTTACAAGTGGCATCTTTTTAGCATCATATAACCTTACCTTTTGCATTGCATTCTAGCAAGTAGATAGTTTTTAAATTCCAAAATTTTATTATTTGCTTGCTTTGGTCCTATTGTCATCAATCACCAAAAAGGGACATATTGTAAGAAAAATAGACCTTAGGCCCATTTACTTTGGATTTTGGTGTTTGATGACCAACACAACCAAATTGGACTAATGAATTTGCAAGTGATTGTTTTGTAGTCCAATAGGGTGCAAGGCGTGACTTGGACGAAGGCGACGTGACGATCCGATGATCAACACCATAAGCAAGATAGTAGAAGCAAAAGAGAAGACCCAAGATATCAAGCAAAATCCAAGCACAAAGATAGAAACTAAGCCAGACGCAAGATCATGAAGAAACGAGCTCACAAAGGTGACCGAACGCTAGAAGGTGATCGACCGGACGCTCGAAGGTGATCGACCGGACGCTTTGATTAGTGACTTGGCTATAGTAGGCGTCAGTAGCAGCGACCGAACGCTGATTAGTAAAGTGATCAGATGCACCGATGGTACTATTCATCATCACTGGCAACACATCTAGTACTGACCGGACGCTGGCGGCAAATCGATCGGACGTAGGACTACAGCGTCCGATCAAGTATAGAAAGGTTCTAGAGCAGCAAAATTGTGACCGGACACGTCTAGTGGCATATGACCAGACACTGGCAGCGTCCGATTAGTTGATCGTAGCTCTAACGGTCGGGACGACCGGACGCGTCTGATCAGGACGACCTGAGCATACGGTCAGTAGTAGAAAAGCGGGATTTTGTCCCCAACGTCTATTTTCTCAGTGGGGCTTGTAAATAGATGCCCCAACCGACCATTTGAGATAAGTGGAGTTGATGAAACACATCTAGGGTGTTGATACACCATTTTACTAATCTCCACTTGCATGGTGTTTAGTGTTTCATTAGGTGATTAGCGTAGGTGCTTTGCGAAGTGCTTAGGTTAATTAGACCACCGCTTATGCGCTTGCTCTAGGTTTAGGCCTAGTGTTTAGTGAGGTTTGCATACCTCTTACCACTCGGTGCTTGCGTGCACCATTGTTGTACATCGGAGGGGCTTGTAGTCTTATGAGATCACACCAACCGTGCTTGGGTGTGGCCGCCACAGTGTATCGAAGGGAACAAGGCCCACGACGTTTTGGCTGAAAGCTTGATAGTGAAGATGGTGGGGAGCATCCGGGAGAGGCTTGCCGGAAGGCACATCGAAGACCCACTTACGCATGGAGAAGGCCTTAGGCTATCCACAAGTTACCCAACCAGGAGCTTGGCTCTTGTGAGGAATTCCTTGCGAGGGGTTCCAACAAGGACTAGGGGGAAGCTTACACGCTTCTCGATACCTCGGTAAAAATACCAGAGTCATCGACGAGAGTTTGCATATCTTTACCTTGCTTTTTAGCTTCCACATTTATATTGTTTGTATTACTCCTTTTTGCGGTAGAGATAACAATGCACTAGCAAAACCTTAGTTACACATTTAGATAGTTTATCTTTTGCATAGGTTTTGCTAAGGTTAGAAAAAAAAAGGCCAAAGTTTAGAAGTAGAATTTTAAGTTGTCTAATTCACCCCCCCCCCTCTTAGGCATCATGGTCCCCTTCAGGGTTGATAAGGGTATATATACACCCTCTCTGAAATAGTCACCGCGCTCGACCCTTTCCTCATGTTAAAAAACCTGGTGGCAAGGTCTATGGAAACAAATGACTGAGTAAGGATGGTCGGACTACAAGAAATCTACGCCCTAGTGGCTATGGCACTCTTGCTTACCATCGTGATTAGAGTTTCCCTCCTACACCTCGAACTCTATGGTTTTAATAAACAGAAGGGTCGGAATGCATGAACCCCTTTTCACATGTAAAAAGGGAGGAAAAACAAATTCATTCACACCAAAACAAAAGAACAGATTTGATCAAACAAAACAAAATGACAAGTTTGTTCAAACGATATAGAAGGGTCGGAACTTGTTTGCTTATTACAAGAATGACCGCCTGACTTATTGAACTAACTAACCCCACTAGGGGAGAACTATGCCTTCGATCCTATCCGCTAAGTCCTATGAAAGGGGAGCCACCGCCGCTTCCATCTCCTCCAGCTCGTGGACTTCATAGCTAGGCATGAAGCCTTGGCTCATTGTCTCTAGATCGATGCTGTCCCCATAATGAGAACGAACAATCATGAAGGATTGATTGACCCCAGCGTGAAGGGCATTCCTCTCGAGCTGGCGCACCCGAGCTGTGATATCAATGGCACGGGCCACAAGCGAGCTAGTCCCCTTCAACTGCACCACCTCAAGGTCATCACAAACCACTCTGAGGGCAGCGCTCAGGATACCGAGCTCATTGCTCTTCGCTTGAAGATTCCTCCTCACCTCAGCGAGGTCCATGGCTAGCCTGGCAAAAATGCTCTCAGCCTCTAGCTTCTAGGTTGTCATGTTTCCAAGCTTGGCCTAGAGGGAGTCAACCTTCTGCTATGCGTCATCATGCTCTTGGTAGGCCTGGTCACGCTCTCAGAAGGCCTAGTCATGCTCCTCGTGAGCCGCACCATGCTCTAAGTGGAGCCTCTCCATGGTTTGGAGCAGCTCATCCTGCTCCTTGCATAGCCGAGCGACCACCGTGGCATCTAGTCTCACCCTCTTCTCCTAGGCCATGAGCTTCTCCTTAGCCCCTAGCTTTAGCTCCCTTTGCTTCTCAACCTTAGCAAGAAGGTCGAGGATCCATTGGTGGGTCTCGGTGTCCTTTTAGAGTAGCTCATACCGCTCCTTCCTGACCTAGGTGGCCTCCTCCTCCCTCCATGACCTTACCGATAGGGCCTCGAACGCCTTCTCAGCCTTGTCAGTGTCCCAACAGGCCTCGGCCACCCATGACCGAAGACTGTTTGCTTCCTCAGTGAGGGGAGTCAGCTCAACCACCCTCTGCTAGGTGGCAACAAGTTGAGCTGTCACCTCCCCGTGTAGCCATGCCTCCTCGATGAAGCGGTCCTAGGTCTCCTTCTATTGATGAAGGAACTAAGACTTCCCCCTGCTATGAGCTATGAGGGACTGCAGGGAAATGTTGGTCAGAATACAAAAAGTATATAGAGAAAGAAAAGGGCAAGAAGTAGGATTAGGCAAATACCTGGCTGAAGGGAACAACAACGTCGCGCTAGGCACCCCTGGCATGGTCTAAGGCTTCTAGCATGGACGCGATCCCCACGTCGAGGCTCTCCCTCTCCATGCTCTCAGCAGTGTTGTTGAGGGTGAAGAGCATCGACGCCGGATCCTATGGATTTGTCCACCAGAGCAGGGGCTTGTCTCACACAGGCAAGTCACTGCCTTCAACCCCTCTCGCCAAGCCAGGGATGACACCCCATCGGTCCCAAGCACCACCGACCCCTCTTGTCGTGACATCCCCACTAAGGGACCCCCTCCGGAGATGGAAGGGGTTAGCAGTGTATACGTCGACTTCTCTACCACCACCATGACTCCCAAGGACCCCTTAGCCGTGTCCCCCTCTGTCTGGCCCACGCCAAGCACCATCGCTTGGACCGTCGATGGAGTGGATCGCATTGGTGCCTCAGGCGCCACTATGGTTGTGCCTGGTTGTGACCTGTCTATCATGGCCACCGCCACCTCCACCTGTGTTGGCGGGGTCATGACCGGCTATGTCACGCCTGCCACAGTCAGCACCACAAACGTTGTCGGCAGCCCCATCTGCCCCATCGTCGGCAATGGTATCGCGTCCATCACCGGCTGCTCCACAACCTCTCAAGGCACCCTTTGAGCCCCCACGTCCACCCGTCCCACCGAGGGCACAAGCGCCACCATGGACAGTGTCCGATCGGCCGACGACACAGTCACACTGGTGCCACTCCCGCCCAAAATAGGTGCGACACCAGTCGGTGGTTGCCGCTTTAATTAGAGGGTGACGCTCTTCTTCAGCCCCAGCGCCAAAGGATTGTGCTGCCTGTCGATGCTGCAAGAGTCAAAAAGCATAAGTCACGATGAAATCTGACTAAAACAGGAAAAAACATAGGAACTAACAATTCACCACAGCGCTGTTGGGTGGCAGATATGTTTGGGGGGTGAACCCCTAGACCTTTGCTCCGTCTTGTTGGAATGAGGCTATTTTGAGCCCGCCCCCTACTCCTAGGCAGACAGAGGGGCTCGCTCCCCTTGGCTCCTAGGGTGCAATGGCAGAGCCACTGCCTCCATTGGTACCTTAGGCACAGCAGTAGAGCCATCTGCCCCTATTGGCTCCTAGGGTAGGCCAATGGTACGGCCCATCTCCATTGGCTCCCCGGATGTACCCTACCCTCTGTGGAACGAGAAGGGTCCCAACGCTTGCAAGGATGAACCGATACCTGTCAGCGCATCCTCATTCTCTAGGTCATCCCACTCAATGTCATCGACTACCTCATCATCGACGTCATCATCATCATCATCACTATCAGTGTCCTCCCCTTGTTCCCACGCCTATAGCTTCTACTGTTTCTTCCTCTTCCTATCCTCCCTTGCCTTCCTCAGTTGCTCACCCTTGGCGCGATTCACTGTCCTCATGGCCAAATCCCTTAGCAACGGTGCCAAGTGATCCATGAGGATGAGATCCCTCAGCTAGCCCCACCCCTTTCAAAGTTAGTATTAGGGTGTCGGGAAATCAATTGAAGAGAAGACAAGAGAAGGGGAAACTTATGAAGACAATGTGGCCTGGTTCTGGCCGCATTAGAGGATGTCCCAACACTGGGAATACAAAATCAAGGGGGGCACCCACATCATCCTGCGAGGGCTCCATTACCTCCTTGATGCGTTGAGCGATCTTAGAGTTGGGGAGCGCTCCCTCGGTGAGCGCAGTTTTGTCGAATGATGCCTTGGGCACCATCGCGTATGGCAGGAGCGCACATGTCATCAACGGCGCCACCCTTCTTGCATGGTAGGCCCCAATGATGCCTGACCCGTTTAGGCCATTCTCCTTCAGGATGTGGATGGCGGCGATGTGGTCTTGGATCTTCTTCTTGTCCTTCTCTGGGATGCCCCACTTCCTCCATGACTCTGAGGTCTCTTTGATCAGGCGCCCAGTGAACTCTGATAGAGGGGCAGCGATGTCATTCTTGAGGTAGAACCACTACGAGTGCCAGCCCTTGTTGGATGCCGAGAGCCGCATGGGTAGGTACTCGCTGACCCAATTGTTCTAGAGCTAGATGCTAGCGCACCCCATCGGCATATGTAGCTCCTACCTACCGCTCTTATCCCTCTTCTTTTGGAGGGTGACAGCGAAGAAGTACCTCCACGGATAGAAGTGGGGGCTGATCCCTAGGAACCCCTCGCACAGGTCGACGAACACCACCATGTGCTAGATCTAGTTGGGGTTGAGATGTTGTAGCTTGATCTTGTAATAGTGCAGCAGCCCCTGAAGAAATTTGTGGGTGAGGGTCATGAACCCACGCTCATGGAAGTGGGTGAACGACACCAAATAGCCATTGGGCGGCGATGGTAGATCCTCCTTGCCGGCCAGCAGTGACTCCTTGGCTGAGGTCCGCACGTGGAGAAGACCACGACGGACGAGGCCTTCCATACGCTGGAAGGTGATGTCAGAGCGGCACCATGGATCCATTAGAGGTGGGGGTGGATGGATGCAGGCACGACGGTGATGGGGATGCGGAGGTAGGAAACCTAAGTGATTGGCGGCGGCGGTCGTGGCTGCGGAGGCAAGGATCCAAGGTATGGAACCCAGGGGGTGAACCCTTTGGTTTTATAGGGGTGATGGGTGTGAGGAAACCAACCACCCGTCTAGATCTCCACGCCTACCATGATCTGCCACCACGTCTCACCGTGGGACGCGCGCATGCAATCTTTGTCTGTTCCCTCAGAAAACTCACTGGATGTTTCACCTCTCTGGACAGGCCATGACCCATCACAGGCAAGGGATATGGAGCTAAAAACTCTACTGTGGCCCAGGAGTTCGAAGGTTGGCCCACCGACAGGTAAGACAACCGCTCCGGGTGCCTTTTTGAAGTGAGGGGTGGAAAGGGATGGGTCTGCTAGCGGCTGGTACCTAGGCGCATGAGTGTCGCAGGCATCCCGGCCCATGTTTGAGTCTCGAACGGACCTGAGAACTATATGGATTGACCGCCGAGGGTCTAGAGTCGGTCACCAGTTGACCCCAGTTGGATCCCCACGAACAGGATGTCAGGGCCTCACTCGGACTAGCCAGCTAACAACTCACCGAGCACCATGGCTCATCCATAGAAGAAAATTATGGCATGGCTTAGCCCCTCCGGTTGCGGAAACCATGGACAGAGTGATGATCACAAAGACAAGCCGACCCTCGACCGGACCCCCGCTACGCATGGGGGCTCGAGGAAAGTTGGGTTCACAAGGAGACTGAATGCACGGTCGTAGGACGATAGACCCCCGAAGGGGTCGAAATCAGGGAAGGACCTTTTCCGACCCACCAAACCTCATGGCTATACCCCTGAGGGGTCCAATCTCAATGAAAGGGAATCACCGTCCCTAGGTCATGCCGTGGGCAACAAAAGAAGGCCAAGGCCATCAGAGTCCTCCCGCTCGAAAAAATCTCCGAAGGAATTTTCTACTCCTCCGTAGGCTTAGGGCTACTGTCGGGGACCAATACTAGGGTACCCAAAGAGGAGGAGCTAATGACCATCAACATTGACTCATCTGAGCAGTCAAGAGCATGACTATAGCTCCAACCGACCACCCGGCGCGCAAGCTCCGCTTCTTCCGGCCTCTGGGTCTACGTTCTGCCATGCCTGACCCTTGGGTCTGCGCTTTGCCTTGCCCAACACTTGGGTCTGCGCTCCACCTCTCTCGACCTCTAGGGGAGGACTCCGCCTTGCTCGACCCCGAGGCCACGGGCTCTGCCTTGCTCGACCCTTGGGTCTGCGCTCCGCCTCGCCTGACCCTTGGGCCTGTGCTCTGTCTCGCCTGACCCTTGGGTCTACGCTCCGCCTCGCCCAACCATTGGGCCTGTGCTCCATCTCGCCTGACCCTTGGGTCTACGCTCCGCCTTGCTCGGCCTCTGGGGGAGGTCTCCGCCTTGCCCGACCCCGAGGCCATGGGCTCCGCCTCGCTCGATGGAGACCAATAACCGCCGCCAACCACTTCAGGTCCAAGCATATGGGCCTGAGTCAAAGTTCTGATACCAGGGAAAAGATCGGCACGCCCCGATGTAACTCGTGGCCTTGACGGGCCATACCGGAGGATTCACATCAAGAATAGTGTTGGACGTACCGGTGTTGTTCTGCCTAACCCCCGTACAAACACTGGCGGGCGTGTCAGTTCACCACGACATTTGCTAGGACGGAGTGGAGTGCCATGACCGGCATATGACGCCTGTGCATGGTGCTAGTGACGAATAGGACCGTGACGTGAAGCCATCCCTGTTGACATCTACAAGGTCGGTGGGACCCGCATGAAGGAGAAGAAGGATCCGACGATCCTAAAAGCCTTCGGCTCTCTCTCTCATTCTTCTTTTTCCTCCGCTGTAACCCATGCTTTTCCTTGGACTATAAAAGAGAAATCAGGGTGTCCCATAAAGGGCATCGGAACACATTGGATCGATCCAGGCCAGACCCGATCGAATCATCACGAACCCATTGAACCTCGAACCGACCAGAACACAACACGAACACACGGCTGAGTAGCAACCGAGCTCTCTCAGCACCCGTTCACTCCTTTCACCAGAGACTTGGGACATGTCCCTCTCTCGTCCGTTTGTAACCCTACTACGAACTTTCAGTGCTAGTAACACGAGCAGCAGCAACGAACTGGACGTAGGGACATTTTGTCCGAACCAGTATAAATCTTGTGTCATCTAAGCACACCATACGAGCCAGACGCGCAATATTAGAAATTTACTTGTCAATGACAACTCGAAACACCGACAGCTTCATATAAAGAAAAATATAGCAGACGACATATGTTGATGTTTAGTCGCGATATGAGCAGTTTGTTATTAGTTTGGCAGTAATAAAATAGTCTTTCTATTGCTGCATACCTACCAGGTATAGTATTATTGCAAGGTATGCGCCTGATAAAACAAAAATAAGATGTCAGTGCTTTATACAATCCCGTTCGCTTGTCTTAAAAATGGCTTGTTCGGCTTTTTTTTCAGCTGGAACAGTGTTTTTCTCTCACAACAATTCAGCCGGAACAGTATTTTTCAGCCAGTTTCAGCCAAGTTTCAGACCAGTGAACGGGGCCAATAATCGTAGTGCATAAGCTACACATGTACTGCATCGATTCCAAATTATAAGAGGTTTTGACTTTTTTTAGATACATTAATTTTTGCTATATATATCTAGACTTAGTATATATCTAGTATACGTATCTAGAAAAGTCAAAACGTCTTTGAATTGAGGGAGTATATCCATTCACCCACTGCAACTAGTGCTCAACGCTTCCTGATAACCCATGTATAGCCTCGTCTCGCAGGGGAAAGATACATCATTGTCTTGGATTATTTTACTGCCATTACATCACAAGCACATGATAAATTAGCTACTTGATGCTAATAAATAATATTCTATCTATTCCAAATTTTAAGATGTTTTAGCTTATATATATATATATATATATATATATATATATGGAACTACTATCCTGTAGCTGGCTGCAGAATAACTTATTCTGTAGCCACTTTGAGTTACGATAATTACTATGTTAATTTATGAGATTATAGTAACTCCTTACTAAGTTGTTTAATATAACGTTATGGTAAATATTCCCATGTGTTATAGTAACCCAACTATCGTAAATATGTATTGACATTATCGTAAATTAGTATATAAAATTATAGTAAATGGAGATGGCTACAGAATAACTTATTTTGTAGCCGGCTACTGAATAGCCTCTCCCTATATATATATATATATATATATATATATATATATATATATATATATATATATATATATATATATATATATATATATATATATATATATGCACTTAGAGATACACTATGTCCTGTGTCCAGATACATAGTTAAAATAGTGTATTTAGAAAACCAAAAATATCTTATAATTTAGAACGGAGGGAGTAGAAAAGATTGGCATTCATCGTCCATGTCAATTAATACTTTTCCATGTTCAACCTTAACAGGCCAATGCATATTCAGTTTCGGTGAAACTTTGTGCATCAAAGATGTTGAACTTCACGCTAGGCAAACTAGAGTAAGACAATTTGCTGACATAGCTGCAATATGTCTCTGGATAACCTTGCATCTTGGTGGAGGGTAGGACACAAGCTCCTTGGTCCTTAGTGACACAATAGTTTTCAGATGTGTTAGTTTCTTACTCTAAGATACATTTTTATCGACTTTGGCAGTAAGCAGCTGGTGCATGTAACATTAGAACTACAAAACAAGGGACATAGAGGAGTAATACATGGAGGCCCATAAGTTAACCTTTTTTTAATCATAACGTAGCAACAGATTCTTGCCAACAATATTTTGATTGAAGGCAATATATAATCCCAGATCGACAAGCCTGTGTGCCCATATAGCTCCAATGATTTGTGGTTTCAGTAGTTGGGAGTTTGTAATAACTATTTCTAGGAAATGAGCATAGCTCAACTAGTTTTTTTTTTTTTGCGAGTAAAATAGCTCAACTAATTGGGTGGAAGGCGTGGTCATGCAGCCAACCATCTAGGTTTAATTCCTCTATTGGATTAAATTTGGGTGCCTAATTACCTTCTTAATGAAAAACCGTCTAGTTCCTCCTAAGTTGGATCTCACATTTTAGTCACTACTGCTGGATGTCTTAATGCAAAATCACTAGTTTAAGTAGTGCAGCTGGATGACATGCCAACAACTTGTGCTCTTTTCTAAACTTTCGTCTAGATACATGACGAGTTTGTTTCTCCGATTAATGTTGTGTATGTTTGGGAAGTTATGCATAAATATGAACATTACGTACGTGGAACTTTTTTCTCGAACATGCAGGAGAGCTGCGAGAGTTACGTGGACTTTGATGTTAAGAGAATGAATTGTGAACTTCCATGCTAAATGAATGCATTGTGGATTGAAGTATAGTGCTGTATGCATGAAAACGATAATTTCAAAATTGTAGTCTATAATTAGCATGAAACATTAATTTGAATGTAATTTTAAAACTACAATCTGAATTTTACACTAACCCTCTATAACCTGGCTCTAGCAAATACTCTTGGTTATTGAGAACAACTAGTAATAATGTTCAAATAAAGCCCCACTGCCATTTTGTGCTAACAACTAAAAGATTGAAACACACTAGCTACCAATTAGGGAGACCTTGAGACCAGTTAGGTGTGACAACTAGGGGCACCCAAACCCACATATTGGATTGTCATCCCGACAATTGCTATCATTCAAGCATGCATACTAAGGGTTCCTATTGAGTTGCATGCAGTTACCAGTTCAACCTAAAAGCTTAATCTAGTGAGGAAGGATGGTGGGTAATTCATTTATACTTGAACACTCTCCCTTATACGCAGGTTACTCAGGAAATAGAGAAGTCAAGTATAGTTAATTCACTTAATGGTGCCTGCTGAGCTTCGAACTAAAGGCCTCTGTCCCAACTACCATTATATTGAGTTTGCATGAACTAACCATCCAAAGCTTAAGCTAGTAGGAAAGGCTAAACAATTCACTTGTACTTCAACGGTTCCAAAATTGATATTTAAGCTAGTTTTGAACGATTATGATGATCTTTTCCCCAGTAGTTTTATTCATTCACACTACAACTAATGACTTAGCACTTTTTGATAACCAATTCTTAGCACTTATGGAAGAAACATGTTCATTCATACTACCTCCAATTTCGCAAAGAGTCACGTTTTGGTTTTGACCCTAAGTTAAAGTATCTTATATTTGACCAGGTTTATAGAGAAGATTATCAAAAGTTATAACACCAAATAGAATTACTATAATAATATGTTTTATGCTAAATCTAATTGTATTTTATTTGGTATCATAAATATTGGTATTTCACTATTTTGTGGCAACTTAGTCAAATTTAAGATTGTTTGACTTAAATAAAACCAGTGACATTTTTTACAAGATGGAGGTAGTAGTAGTCTAAGAAACCAAACACATTTGTAATGACCTCGAAACCAAGCAAGTTTGCAACACAAATATATCAGAAAAATTGATTTTAGCTGAGCCAACAACTTTAAGGTCGCTCCAGTTAGACTGGATTTGTAGCTTCTAAAAGCATAGAGATTGTTAACTCTGGATAGGTGCTTATTATTATTTCAGAGTAGCGGAATGGAGATCGAATGCAGCTGCATCATATAGAATATGCAATAAATTGCACGCACATTTCATTTCTTCTGTATTCTTTTTTGCCATTATCAGAAGCACACGATATATTAGCTACTTGATAATAAAAGGTAAAGAAAAGAATTTGCATCCATGTTTCAGTTAGTAACTTAGTATTGTAAAATGGTACTCGCTTGCTAAAGCCAAAACATATAAGATGTCAATCCCTTATAATAACTGAATGTGTTCCATGCCATCTTTGCTCAATATATAATCACTAGTTTCTGAGAATCTGAATCCTTTAGTATCAAAACAAAGAATCAACATTAGTTTCTGAGAATCTGAATCCTTTCGTATCAAAACAAAGAATCAACATTAGTTTCTGAGAATCTGAATCCTTTCGTATCAAAAATGCATATTCATTCGCAACAAAACAAAGAGTCAACATTAGTTTCTGAGAATCTGAATCCTTTCGTATCAAGGATTTTGAACTTTGCGCTAAGCAAACTAAAGGACATGACCGCAATTTGCTTCCGGATAAGGGATAACCCATACGTCTTGTTGGAGGGCACCAGCTCCTTAGTGAAACATCACCCAACAGTTTTCAAATGCGAGTTTGTTAACCACAGGCAAGGCAGTAGTACTCTAAGAAGCTGATGCGCTGGCAAATACATTTGTATTGACCTCAGAAACAAGTGCAGCGTATGTAGCATCAGTAGTAGAATACAACACAAGGGACAGAAGGAATTATACTCTTTTTTTTGCGAACAAGAATGAATTATACTTGATTTGGAAGCGTGAAGTTTCTTTCTTTTTTTTCAATAATTGTGGCGAATCAAAAGATTCTTGTGAACAATGTTTTGATTAAGGGTAGTTTAGAACCACCCAGACACTTCGAAAAAAAAAAAGAACCCCCCAAGACAAGCCTGTGAATCAGGGTGGCTCCACTCCAATGGTTTGTGGCTTGGCAGTTGATGGTTTTGTTAGCCACTATTGCTGGGTGCTGATGATGCTGCGTGTCCCTTGGCAAGGGACCATACATATCCTAATGCGAAACTCACCGGCTTTAAGTACTCGGGTATATCGCTCGACGACATGCCAACAACCCGTGCCCCTTCCTCCAACCATCGTCGAGATACATGGAGCGTCTGCTTTTTCTGAAGACTGAAATACTGCCCAGTTGCCTGCCGCTTGCAACTTGCAAAATTTAAATCTCCCCGCCGGATCACTCGCGATGAGTCACGAGTAGTGTCCGGATACCAAACTCGCCTTCCTGTTCACACAGTGACAGGGTCCCAGGCAGCTCCGTCCATGCTGAGGTCACAGGGCATGCTCGTCGTCGGTTTCTGAATACTGAATGGTGAATGTACAATAGGTTTTTCTGGGGGGCTACGGTTGACGGGAGTAACTAGGCGATCATGTGAGAGACTGAGAGTCGAGCTGGCGTTATTGGTCGCAGAGCAAGTCTCGAGCCAGGATGGTTAGGCTGTGCAGGACCAAAGAAGCCGGGTTGAACTCGTGCAAGTGGTCGTGTTTGGTTATCTTTGTTGTTGGTTCAGTACGAGATGAGGTCATATTTGATTGCATGCATGCATCAAAGTTTTGGGTGTCTGACACATAGGCCCCTGCACCATGTATGAATCAAGTCGTCCTGTATAGAGAGGGAAGTGAAAATTAAGAAGACGGAGACGTGCGGGATGGAGGAGGGCAGATGAACGAAATGATGCATACGAAAGGTGCGAGCAGAGAAACCAAACACGACCATAATGCACCGAGTGATACCGGATGGGCCTTTGGACGACGTGAGCGGGGCAACCAATCACGTCCTTTGTGTACTACTTCTGATCAGGAATCAGATTGTATATGGGGGTGATGGGTTGCCCGAACCAGGGCATTTGAATGGGCATCCTGCATCCCTCCGTGCACTTGCGCTGTGTTTGGTTGCCCTATTCACACCTTTTGTCTGCATCTTTTCATTCGTTTGCCCTCCTCCATCCCGCACGCCTCCGTCTTCTGAATTTCTCCTTCCCTCATGGTGCAGGAGACTTGATTCACCCAGGATGCAGGGACCCATGCGTCACACCCAAAAAACTGATGCATGCATGCAACCAAACACAATCCCGTCTCGTACTAGACCAACAAAAAAAACCAAACACGACTATTTGCACAAGCTAAACCTAGCTTCTTTGGTCCTACGTAGCCTGATCATCCTGGCTCAAGGCTTGATCTACAACCAATCACGCCCATAGTCTCTAATAGTAATAACCAAATGGCTAAGGTAAACGCGGGAACCTTTTAAACGTGGATGCTAGGGCTAGACATCGATCGGACGCTCACGGACTCTGCAGCAGACAGATCGGTCCGTCCCTCTCATGATATCGTCCTGGGGATCACTAATCAAGTCGCTAAGCGCAAAAAACTTTTAAACGTGGATGTCAGGCGTCACTGACCCGGCACATGCTTGATACGAGGGTCGAGGGCGACGATCATCTCTCCTCCGGTTGTGACTTGTGAGGAATCAGATCAGACGACGGCCTGTAATGTAATCAATCAAATGGCTACACCACAGCAAGCAAACAGCCTATTCGCTTGCTCGTAAACGATCTAAATTTCTAGTCGGGAACAGTGTTTTTCTCTCACACCAAACCAGCCAGCAGTAAATAATCCACGATACGATACGGCCTCCCGAACAGGAAAAACCTTGTAAACGTGGTTGGTGAACTGTGAGCACTCAACAGCAGCGCTCAATCTTTGCACGAGGAAGAAGTACCTACGAGGGACATGTGATCAAATCAACAAAATCCTAAACGAAAGATTCTTGTGCCTTTGTTTATTTATTTATTTTTTGGTGGTTGCTTCTGAGACTCTGAGGAATCTGCCTGCCATAGAGTGCAGTGTTGCGAGCACTGGGCCTAAAGTGCGCTCCGTATGTTCCTAAGGCCCATACACCGTGCGGCCCACGTAAAGGCCGCGCAAGCCCACGATGCGGTAGCGCGTAGCTAAGCGCACGTGGCCGAGGCACGACGCCAGTTCACAAAGCCCAGCCCGAGCGCGGCGCGACATGCAGGTGCTCTGGACCGACAGTCTGGCCTGCAGCAGCTAGGCTGAAGAAAGTGACAAACCCTCCGCGAAGGAAACTTGCGCTCGCTTTCCCTGGAGGCTGGGGCTGGAGCAGCAGGCTTCCGCTTGCGCTTGGCTTTCCTTGGCACGGATCGGAGAAAGGCAAAATAAAGGGAGCTCGCCGGAGGATATGAACTCCTACTCCAACAAGCTAGCACAGCGCCCCGCTTCCTTCCGTGGCAAGGCATACAAGGAGCCACCGTGGTGCCCATGCATATGCCTGCAGCGCAGCACGCTCCATCGAACCGTGTCCATGTGCAAACGTGAGGTAAAGTGCCCGGCTAGCTAGCCTATACCCGGCCCCATTGCCAACGTACGCGCTCTTGATCGCTCCTTTGAAATCAATTAATCCTTTCTCCCCGGTGCGAAGAAACACAGGGTGTACGCATGCTGAGCCCCTACACAGGTGTACGTTTTCGGTGGCTCGATTGGTGTCTCGATCCTGCAATGATGGGTGGGTGGTCGGAAACAAATCGATGGCATTGCCGGGCCGCCCACTGGTACTGAACTACTACTGATCACTGATGAAGAAGAAAGGGAGATGCCGCCGTGCGTCAAGCCGTGACGCACTGACACATGCAGCTCCCGGGGCGCACCAGTGGATCTGCATGCACGCGAAAGTGCGAAACCAAGAACTGCGGCCTGCGGGTCCGGCGGCAAATTATCCCGTGTCATGGATGCATCACGGTCGCGTGTTTTGTACTGTACGTATGTTATATATGAGTACCCAACCCACGTTTACTTCCGATCCTGTGGTCATCTTGCATCTGGTTTTTGGCATTATTATCAACACTAAACCCTGGATGCATCATCATATCCCACACGAGAAGCTCGCCATCATATCCTCGTTGTTCCTGGTCCTGGATTGATCGGGAGGGGATGCTAGCAAATTATGGCATGATCGCTTGCCGTGGATAATCGATCGTTGCGGTGTCAGCCTTCAACCTGCTGGGACCTACGGAGTACTACACATTTTATTCTATGGGACCGGCCGGGTCTGAACTTGGGCCTCGTTGAGTTTCTTCCGAATTCTCAACTTTGGCATTATACAAAAACAAGATTTTTCGTCACATTAAATTTGCGATACATGCATAAAATACTAAAAGTAGACAAAATTAAAAACTAATTGTACAGTTTGGTTGTACTTTACGAGACGAACATTTTGAGCCTAATTAGTCAACGTTTGGACAATTATTACTGAATACAAACGAATGCTAAAGTGTTGCTACAGTACATTTTGTCAACTTTGCACATCCAAAGTTTGACAACTAAACAGGGCCTTGCTTGGATGTGACGATAAGTTGGCGAGTGTTTGGTTCTTTAGTCGTTCTAAAATTTATGTCACATCAAATGTTTAGATGCTAATAAAGAGTATTAAATATAAATTAATTATGAAACTAATTACATAGATGGAGGCTAATTTTTTAGACGAATTTTTTAAGCCTAATTAATCTGTCATTAGCATATATTTACGGTAGCACCATGTTGTCAAATCATGGCCTAATTAGGCTTAAAAGATTTGTCTCGTAAATTGGTTGCAAGTTATGTAATTAATTTTATAATTAGTCTATATTTAATACTCTATGCATGTGTCTAAATATTCGATGTGATAGAAATTTTAGGGGGAGGTGTAGTAACCAAACAGGCTCGCTTGGATGTAACCTGGGACCTTGTAGGCTAGAGCTGCAATTAAAGCGTACGTAGACAGTTGAGAAATTACTCCTAAATAAATGGTTCCCTCAGAAATCATGACCATGGGTCACCACTCACCAGAGTCAGACTTCAGAGAGAGTAACAATCTTCCGCTGCTGATCTGACACTACCTTTTGTATAAAAAATATAGAGACCGAAAATGAGAAAGCTTATTTTTCTTGCTTCTACAATGTATTTTGCTTTCTGGCAGCTAATCGATCTAGTTTTATGATTTGTAAATATGGCTTTATTATTATTGGTTTCCGACAGCATCAGCGAAGTTGGCAGTGCGTGCATGTGATCGTTTCCGTTTCTTTTTCTTTCTCAGGCAGAAAAAAATTCCTGAAACTCCAGTGGGCTTTGCTGCATTCCTCCGTTCTCCCATATGCCATGTCTACGATCTAGCTAGGCAGTAGGCACGTAGGAGTAGCTTCTTAAGTAAAGAGCAGGTAAGGCCTTGTTTAGTTCCTCCTCTAAAATTTACTTCCTATCCTATTATTATTTGACATATGCATGGAGTATTAAATATAGACTAAAAAATAATTAATTACGTAGTTTGCGACTAATTTACGAGACGAATCTTTTAAGCCTAATTAGTACATGATTTGACAATGTGATGCTACAGTAGCACATGTGCTAATGACGGATTAATTAGGCTTAATAAATTCGTCTCGTAGATTACTGACGGATTCTATAATTTATTTTTTTATTAGTATCCGAACACCTCATACGACACCCCCATATAACACCCGATGTGACACCTCCAAACTTTACACCCTGGATTTAAACTAGGCCTAAACTGCTAAAGGGCAAAGGCAAGGGTTATATATTTGTACAGGCGTTGAGCTTACAATTATGTTATAGCTAGAAAAAAAAAAGAGGTGTACAAATCTCATTGTCTATCTGACAATGAATTATATTAATTCTAACTAATCTATCAAACCATACTCTGCACAAGCTAATAACTTTTTAAAAGAGAATTGTTCGAAATTTATGGATACACTTTAACACTTAGGACCAATAGCTAAACAAAGTTGTTTATATTTATATTCTTAATTGATAACTTTTTCATATTCTAACACACAATTAGTATTATCTATGTCCAGTTGTAATAAACTTTAGTTACAAAATAATCTATATATTTTTTTAACTCATATTAACTTGAGATATAGATTTGATGTGGAAATAAATCTGATCATCGTTTTTTTGCATAAATGTATATGTGGTGCGAATGATGCCATGCGTCATGAATGTATACTTTGTGTTAGGTTTTCTATATTAAAAATGGCATAAGTGGATAACTTAGAAGCACATATAAAAGTAATTTAGGATTTTTCTTTTTATAAATGGTAGATATAGGTAATTTAGATGCGTTATATAAAGGGTTAGGTTATCTCATGGCAGGGAAGAATAATTTAGATGCAATTTTAGGAGGTTAATTTAGATTGTTTTTCATAATGTCATATATGATATTGATTCAGTTTATATTTTCCAATGGAGAAGATGAGTAATTTAGATGCAAATTTAGGGAGTTATTATTATTTTCTACAATGGCATTGGTGGGTAAAATAGATAGAAATTAAGGAGTGACTTTAGGTTATTTTTCATAATGACAAAGATAAATAAATTGTGTATAGATTTAAGGGGTTATTTTGAAGTATTTTCATAATGATGAAGGTGGGTGGGTAATTCTTTTTTTTTTAATGAAAAAATCCCATCGTTATTGTCGACCACGATTAGAGTATATTGAATCGATGGATGGATGTTTCTGATGTTTGTAAAATTATCTATGATTTATCCTTTTTTTCCTATCGTGTCTAACGTGGATACTTCAAAAGTACTCTCCGATTAGTAACGTAATCATTGAACCCCTGCAAGTTTGTTGTTGTAAAGTTTAAAGCATAGATATGTAAGATTTACTCTCTTCAGTTAATAAATAAAACTTACCAGTCATTGTAATCCTATAAAACTTACCAGTCATTGTAATCCTATAAAACATTTCATTCTGACATTGCATGTTCTTTTTACCTCGGTTAAACTTTGAACAATGATATCTTCTGAAACAGGCCATATCATCGGTATTTTTTTTCTTAATAACAAGTCGATGTCATGATTTTACTACATTTTATTATAAATAAAGAATAATATAATGATGATCGGTGTTCAAAGTATTGTTTTCACTATCGTGATGATATGATGTCTAAAATAACGAACGTGTATTTTACACCGCATGTTTTTACTACTACCGTGTGTGTTCGACGAACCCAACCAAGAAGTTAGTACAGCACAGATTTATCCCCGCTCGTATGTGAACGATCTAACTAGATTAGAAAAGCGGAGCATCGAAGAAGTACACACTTTGTTAAAAGGAGGGTGGCATGACACCTAAGCACGCGCGTCTTCCAAATCGGTAACCCCAACCCTTTCTCCACAGGACCACAGCTAAGCAGTGTGGGTGTGTGTGACCCTTTGCTTGCGCGCGCACACTGCGCAGGCGGCCTTTCGCACTCGAGCTCGACGCCACTATATATAGCAGTCGACTTGCTCACGCATGACGCATCAGCGTGTCAACCTCAGTCCCTTCCCCGCCCAAGGCACGAACAGAGAAAGATCTGAGCGACACGCGAACGGCAACATATATAATGGTGAAGAACCCAGGCAGCAATGGCGTCCTCACGGCGACCGCCTTTTCCGACAACAAGCTAGCCAGGCCGGAAAGCGGCGTAGTCGACGTCGGCAAGGAGGCGGCGGCGAGGCCGTACAAGGGGGTGCGGATGCGGAGCTGGGGGTCGTGGGTGTCGGAGATCAGGGCGCCCAACCAGAAGCGCCGGATCTGGCTCGGCTCCTACGCCACGCCCGAGGCCGCGGCGCGCGCCTACGACGCCGCGCTGCTCTGCCTCAAGGGCTCCGACGCCGTCCTCAACTTCCCCACCTCATCACCCTCCTCGTCCGCGTCCTCCTCCCACCGGCGTGCTGACAAGGACGACGACCCGGCTGCCGGCGGCGGCATGTCACCGAGGTCCATCCAGCGCGCCGCGGCCGCGGCTGCCGCGGCGATCGACGACGCCGGCATGACCGCCAGCGCCGACAACAGGTGCTCTTCCAGCGCCTGCGCAACGACGCCGACGTCTGCCTCGCTGTCGTCGACGCAGGGCAGCACCGATCACGTCCACCAGGAGCAGCACGCGACGACGACATCGTCCGCCGCGGCCAGCACCGGCTCGCCGCCCGAGGGAGAGGAGCTGTGGACGGACCTGGAGGCGTTCGCCTCGCCCAAGTTCATGGATCTGGTGGACACCGGCGCCGCCGCGCCGTTCTCGTCGACGTGGGAGGAGCCCGAGGACGACGGCGAGTTGATGAGGCTGTGGAGTTTCTGCTAGGCCTCTAAAGATCAATCGTTATGCAGTGTTCATACATGCATTGCTCCGTTTTTTTTTCTTCTCCCTGTCAGCATTGCAAGGAGTACCTAGCTAGGTGCATGCATACCCAGCCAGCCAGCTTCCACCAAAGATTCTTTTGTTTTTTGATAAGACCAAAAAGATAGATTTAATTATTTGTACTCATCTGAATTCTGAACACAGTAAGTTCATGGATTGTTGAGCGAGCGAGAGCATTGGATACTTTCTGCTAGACTAGATTTGCCTCCATTTTGTTAAAGAATTACTCGTGATTGCTTAATCTAATCAGAAAGTGCTCGGAAGGACGCGCTTTGTGTCTCCGGCCGATCCTGAGGAGGCTTCGCGTCTAAGCAGTTCGCAGTTGCACGCTAGCTGTGCTGTACCTGTGCTGCTGATCTATCAATAGTTTTTGGTGTTGTAAAGGTGAATGCACACGCTGCTTTTGATCCAGCTCGAATCTAGCGCACCCGTCGTTCTCGTTTCCTTTCACATGTACTAGTTTATTTAAGAGGTCTGCGGTTAATCGGCAATATGAAAAGGAAGGGTGCGTTCATCGGCAAAACTTCCAAGTCACACATAGTACTTGTTTACCACATGATGTCGGCTATGCTGAAATTTGGCTTATGCTAATATTTACGCTAAAATATTATGAGAGAAAAATTTTATTCCATGGCTGAAAAGTAGCGCTAGGAAGGCGTAAATTCGTGCTACCTTGTGGCTTCTGCGACCTCGGGTGACGACTCAGGGAGTCAGGCCCCAAGGGGCCGACCGGCCAAACAGAAGCTAACAAGGTACTCCATCGTATAGAAGCTTAGCACATTCCATGTTACCACTATATATATATATATGTGTGTGTGTGTGTGTGTGTGTGTGTGTGTGTGTGTGTGTGTGTGTGTGTGGTGTAATAATGTACAGTGGCAATAAATTGTTGAGCAAGTCCTTGTTCAAGATAAATAAACAAACATCGGATTGTTCATGTCGGCAAGTGTTCAAACAAACTAGGAAGCACACGCGCCGGTTCTGGAGCCTTTGAATCGAACGGTGACTACGCAGCGATTTGGGGGGTACAGAGAGAAGTACGTACGCATGTTCTGTACAGCTCAACAGAAGAGGAAATGTATTGTTATTATACGGCACTTACCTCTCGTAGATCTCGAATTCTCAGTCCTGATGGTAGATCCCCTATGATTGAGCCGACGAAAATTCTTGTGTGTGATCGGAATCTACCAGACAGTTAGCGGTTTAATGTAACCAACATCGAATCCGTAAAGTTACACCGGAACACGCGAACACCACACTGGTGAGTGAGGCTAACTCAACTAGTTGGATAAGAGGTGTAGACATGCATCTAATCATTTATATTCTACTGTTTTTGTTCTCGAAAGCGTCTCATTCTTGCTTCTCGGGAGTCAATGAGTCTCAAAATTTAACGAAATATATACCAAAAAATGCAACAGTTTTCAGAATTTTCATACTCTTTGCCCTGAATATAAAATTTTGATATGACCTAAGCTTCACATACCGAAACTCTAGTTACAGAAGCATAAGAACATGAAAAGGTGTGTTCACCACAAAATGAAATTACAACAGAGCCAAGAGCCCAAGAACTACAATGCAATGAGCATTTGGATCTAAGAACAGCTTCAGCAGAATGCATTAATCTTCCACTATGTTGACGTTCAAGCCTCCAGCATACACAGTTGCGGCTCGAGGAGCTGCTGCATATGGCTTCGGGGAAATGTGCACTCTGTTTTGTGATCATTGTCGTCTTTAGGTATAAGACCACACTTCAGAGTACTTCCACCATGTATCGCCACTTCATCTTGGCTTGACCAGCAGGTCATGCATTCTCTGGCTGATGCAATGCCTTCAGATCATCACTGGAATCAACAGCAGTTTTCTGGGTCATTTGTTCAGATGCTTCTGTGTCAACCGCTTCTGAATGATGGTTTTCGCTTATAACATCAACAACTTTTTTACTATTTATTTCACTGTTCTCATTGTCATTTACCACGCTATTCAAATTTTCTGGCTCCTCAGATACTACAAGATCAGATGTCTGCCCGCTCTGAGCAAGAGTGGTTTCAGGGCTGACACCCATACCTTGTGCAAGTGCTACATACCGAAGTACTAGTTGCTTGTACGAATTCAAAAGGCTTTCTACATCAGCAATAGTCAGATCACTAGCACGGGCAAACAGGAACGGGTACTCCTGGAATTTTTTGTTCAAGTCATCCTCATTGAGGAGTTCCCCTGCTCCTTTCTTCTCTAAATCAGAAACAGATTGCACCTGCTCAACATGTTTACCACTCACAGTCACATCACTGTCCCTTCTCATATCCTGTCCTGAACCTTGGGCGTGATCTTTCAAAGATAAGCTGGCATCAGAATTCCTGTTAGCTTTAAGATTTTGTGATTTCCGATCTTGGACATCAGGATTGGCTTGACTATCCTGGTTTTCTGAGTCAGCTGATAATCCCAACAAGCGTTCCCTTGCCGAATCCATCTTCCTTTGAAAATCTAGTTCATTCATGGATAATGATTCCCCATCAATGTTCCATATGAAAGACTCAGCAGACAATATGTTTGTAAAAAAGTATTGAGCCTCTGACACCAATCGTGTTTGCCGTCTATATCTTTGTATGTACAACAGATTTGAGTGGAGCTGCGGAGGATTAGCCTGCAATAAGAACATGTGCTTGATTATTACAACAATCCTGACTGTTATGTGAACTGCAAAAAAAAAAATGATTAACAGAATAATATTGAGGCAAACGACAAAAGGATCCTGACATTGTTGTCTAGATTTGAAATAAAAACTATTAAAGCTACTCAGGCCGCGAGGGCAAAATTTTCAATTACTGTTAGAGGATAACCGCAATACATTTTCTAGTGCTCAGTGAGACTATTGCAGAAGGGCAAAATGCAATAACTTATTTAAGACCACCTACTGGTTATGTGTGATTGACTGAACAATATTGACACCTATACAAGATGCTCCAACTCGAAGTCCTTATTGATCAGTTCAGCACGATGTTTCTCATTATTATGTTCCTACAATGTTAGTCCAGCGGTTCTATTCTTGAATTTTTTCAAGGTCCTGAGAAATACACAGTTAGTCTGCTATTGGAAGTATAATCATTCTTGTAAGCAAAACTCAAGCAGATCCTGACTAAAAGTTATTACTCTGAAACAACTGAACCATAACACTAGCTCACTATTGAGTCCATATGTGCAAAGGATGTATCCAAGTAGATAGCTACAGCCATAGTGCCCGAGGGAAAAGGAAATGAGGAACAAAGCAAGGATGCACCGTGCACGGACAGTCCAACACACTTAAGGACACCTCACAAGTCACAAGAGACATGTCCAATGCATCAGATTTCATCAGACACTTCGCTGATATTTTTCCAACATATATAAAAGCTAAGTCAATTCTACCAAACTGACACCAGCACATTGAAACTTTGTCCTTGCGTGTCAATGGGGTTGACCTTCAATGGGGAACTTAATATAAAAAGTACTACTGTACTGACAGCAGATACTTCTTTTGCAAAGGCTAGCCATACCTTTATGGTGACATAGATAAGGACTGGAAGAAATTCGTCAGCTCCAGGGGGGTTTTCATTGGACACAATTGAAGCATTTAGAAGTAAGTTATTTATAACTTTACAGCAGTTCAGAATGCAGGCAAGCTTATCCCTTGGAGCTTTATACATGTTTATTTTCTGCAGCTCCTTCTGTGCAAGCTATACCAAAAACAAGAACAAGTATCAATTAGTCACACCTATATGAAGAATGAACAGCTGTTATGAGGTCTATCTAAATACATGGCTTGGACCTAAATAAATGGCTTGGCCAGTGGTCTAATTTGAAGATCAGCAGATCCACTGACAATGAATCATAGAAGTTCACATTTCCTTCAAAACTAAATGTGTCCTTAACTACTACTTGAGTGGATAGCTGAGTGGCTGGCAGTGCTAAGAAATTGAACAGCAAAAGTTCACAATGGAAGTGTAATACGTGAATGGAATGACATACAAATTAACAAATAGTAGTGTGTAGAGTATAGACATAAAGGTCCAGCAGGCAACCCAGCCCAAGACACAAGTACAACGCTATCCTAGTTCAGTTTCTGCCAGAAACTTTATCATGTGTGCAGCTTGCCAGGGATATACATCCAGCGAATAAAATGCCCCAAAAACAAGGGAAGTTAATTTTCATACCAGCCAGGATGTTTCATTCTGGTACTCTGGTTTTATATCCAAGTTTTCAGGCCTTATAAATTGCTGTAGCAAAGACATTTTCTCAAAAAGTTCTTCATCACTCTTCACATCTTCTGGGACTGAAGCAAATACCCGATTAAACAGTTTTGTCATAACATATTTCTCAAGTCCCTACAAGAGAAGTCAAACGTTGTCAAATTCCAGCACATAGAACTATTATCTGGTATACAGCATAATAAAATGATAAAATCTTAGTCAGTATACACTATACAGCATAATAAAATGGTAAACTATTAGTCAGTATACAGCATAATAAAATGATAAACTATTAGTAAGTAAATTCTAGAATGACTAATACCCTTCTTTTTTTTTGCAAGATGCTTTAAACATTACAGCATTTAGTTTCAGTTGCTTGTATGAATAGAACAACGGTATTACTATTAGTAGAATCGATTAGTACTTGGCAGTATTATTTACCACTGCTAGTCTTAATCCAAGAAAGGGGCAGCATGACTATTGTAAATTAGTGAAGTTTTGACATCAAATTCCATTTTATTGGACAGGGAATTATAAATTAGCAATGATCATAAAGAGTAATCACATTTAAATAAATAGAAGAGATACTACTCAATAATATGTCCACCAAGATGAAGTGAAATTAAGATGAAGGGGCAAGAAAACTAATTAAGAGCACTAACAATATGCAATGAAACCAAATCCAATATCGACATGTTTGATGCTGGGAACATTTAAAGTCATCTTGTACCCAACAAGACAGAATACGTCTTTGTATTAGGTATTGTGATATCCGAAGAAAAGAATAAGTCCCAATTGAGTGTGGGTATCTAGCAAATAATTCTCACAAATATACGTTTACAAATATTTCAACAGATACTTGTAGTGGATTAGCAACAAGATTTCATTCAAAGAAGACATTTCTATAGTTGAATGGTATTTGGTAACAGTGCTGTTTCAACTAAGGATGACCAAAAGAAGATGGCAGGATATCCTATATGCTACTTTTGTAATAAATCTGAAACTACTTTGCTTCTGTTCTGAGTTGCTACAGCAGTTCGGAACACGGTAACCCTGTGTTTTAATGCTGTTTACGATACAATCTATTTTTAACATTACTTTGTCTGGGTAGGCCAATGTTTACCAGCATGTGTGGTTCTAAACTCCTACGGCCTTGTTTGGATGTAGTCGGATTCGCATCAGCCCACATGTGTTGGGGTGGATTGGAGAGGAACTTAAACTAAATTCCACCTCAATACACCCTAACACATGTGGATTGAGGTGAATCCGACAACACCCAAACAAGGCCTAAGAGAAGAAGGAAGACGTCAGCACTGTTGTGGAAAATAACCATGATGTGACTCCTCAACAACATCCTGGAAACCTATGAAAGATGCAACTGTAGAAAAACAGCCTGCAGACTCAGCTGCTGACAGATGAAAGAGACAAGTAAAGAACACCGACTATTGATGGGTTTCAAAAGGCTGAAATAATGTCAATGGAAACTAAAAAGATGTTTAGTTCTAGCCCTGCAGTGTGAGCGTTATTCGTCTGGTATTTGAATCTCAGTCTGCTTGGTGTGGTTGCTCAGTGCTGAACATGAGTTAGCTCATCTTTATTTCTGAGTCAGGCATCCGTACGAACAAAATTATTGAGCCACATTAATAGCAGTGCAGAGTGCAGAATAAAGAAATTACCTCACCAGCACTCTCTAGTTCTTCCTCTGAACTGCCAGCCCAAGGAGTGTGGGCTCTGAATGCCCCTTCCATGTTTTCCAGGAACTCCTGGACAGCAGCACTATCTTTCTCTGGATCAGGAGCTCTGTTTGAGAATGTCACAATAAAGCTGTATGCATGAAACATAACTAAGTCAATTTCAAACATTTTGAAAAATGACCTACATAAATGTCAAATATTAATAGCTACTAAGTCTAGTAAGAAAATGAGGCATCTCCACTGCATACAGCTGCATTTAGAAAATTCGATTAGTTTCGGAAACATATATTTACTACTCTGGGCTTCTCGCCCCATTAGTAACATAAGATCAATTAGTAACATATACTCAGCTATTGTGACTATGCCACAGCTCAAGTCAACCTAGGTTTGGTACCAGGCACTATTGGGAAATCCAAGCCATACTCTGACCCTAAACAGGAAACAGATAGTTATCATGAAAAAAAAAATTAAACTCACTGCGTTAAGCCCGACGGAAGTACTCCATTATTTTCTACCAATTCTGGCATCATCTACATATGCTAAAGCATACACACAATCAATCAAGTTTGCGGTATGGTACATATGATAAACCTCAATGCAAAACTATCTCGCATTGTGCAATGTCTCTATCATAGTGCAGCTTGAAAGGCATCCGTCAAAGTAACCTAAGCCTGAAATCCAGATGTGGCGCAAAAAGGAATGACCTGTGGATCCAGCTCGAACCCATAGACGATAGGTTCCAACCAAATAGCAAACCTAGGTTAAGCTCTGCAAAAACAAACCTACTGAACCTACAAGCTCGCAAACACTACATTTCGAAGGGCACGGCAATGAAATCCCATTCGTGCCTCTAATTCCTACTTCCCTCCTCCCGCTACTTCGGCTACACAGGCCACTAGAGCTCAATCAATCGCAATATGCTTCGCATCGGATCTCGTCACCCACGAACTGAATCGCACATGAACCAAATTTCACCATGGGATTGAGGGGGAGTGGGCGCGGGGGCTAGAGCTGACCTTTTAATGGACTTGACGAACTCGGCGGCGGAGGGCTGGCGCATGCGCTCGAGGAAGTCGTGCCAGGCCAGCGGCGCCGTCGAAGAGGCGTCGGCGTTCCCCTCCATCGTCGCCGGATCGGAGTGCCCGGCAGTTGAGATCAGCGGATGAGCGGATTGGCTGGGTTCTGAGGAGGTTGGAGAGGGGAAGTCAAGGTCGCCCCAGATGGACCGACCACGCGGCGATTTTCTGTACTGTCGGAGTCGGAATCGCCGAGGGTGTGGATGTATGGTCGGTCCTACGGGTCACGGCGCAACCGGACGAGCAAGATGGGCATTTTGCTCTTCCGCATTGTTATCGTGTGTTTGTGTGTGTTTTCCTTCTCATTTCGACGAAGTCACTGAAAATAACAAATTGAGATGGATGTTTTGTTTGACGTCATAATTAGGAATGCAGGTTTTGCTTTTATCTGAACCATTTGGTCGGGTGGCGTAAAACTCATTAAGGCTAGGTTTAGACGCGGATATATTCATCTCAATTCACATGTGTTGAGTGGATTGAAGTGAAATTAAAATAAGTTATACACGTGAATCAAGTAAGACCTAAGAGCATCTCCAAGAAACTCTCTATTTCCTTCATAAATGCTAGGAATAAAGATTTTGGTGAAAAATTATTCTCTAACAGCTTGTCTAAATGGCTCTCTAAATAGGCATATTTTATTTAGGGTTTTTCGCTAGCAAAAGATAAAAAATGAGAATGGCTCTCTAGAGTGCCCACGACCACGAGATATAGAAAACTGTTAGAGAGCGAAAAGATATAGAAAACGATTTTTATGCAAATGACTCTTCAAATGATGATTTAGAGAGCGGGATTTAGAAATACTCTCGGACATGCTCTAAGTGTTGTTATTTGTCGGTTTTTGTTACAGATACTGTTATCGTACTACGTCGAAATGCCCGGACGGCAAGCAAATCATCAGTTTTCAGTTCCACATATATTAAGACAAGGTAATAATTCTCTATGTCTTCTCTACTACCAAAAAGAGCGAAACGGACCCGTCTACCACCTGTGCTGAAGCCGCTGCGATAGAAGTCTTCCGGCGATTTTGCAGTCCACCGACATGTGGGCCCCTGCTCTCTCTTCCGCACGAGTCCTCTCCCTGCTCCCAAGCCCCTACCCCACCGCCCTGACCTGCTCCCGCCCCCGCCGCCTGCCGTCGCCCGACCCACCCCCGCCAGTTCTGTCGGCTCGTCCCCTGCCCTGATTGGTTTCCCCTCCCTGCCTCTCCCTTGATTGGCGCACCCCTCTCCTCCCCAAGATCACCTTTGCCTGTCCTCCGCGTCCCACCCCCAAGCTCGCCTCACCCATTGCTGATCCCATTCGCCATGGTAGTGGTGATCGTCGTCATCCGTCCTCCGCGTACCTCCCCATGTTCGTCCGTCGCTCTGCATCCCTCCCCCAGATCGCATGTTCGGCCCAGGCAGTGGATGGAGGAGCAGGCCTCCAACCGAAACGGCCTAGATCCCCTTCGCCATGGTAGTGGTGAGATCCATGGTGCGATGGCCATCCCATCGGCGGGATCCATGGCCTCTAGGCCATCTCTTTAGGAACGAGGCCAAGTTCCAGCCACCGGTGATTAAGGGCGGTGGCAGCAACAACTTTTACGACGATAATGTTAGTTCTATGGTGCCATGGCCTCAAATCCTTGGGTTTCCAGCGGTGAGGTCCCACTCCATCTTCTCAAGGTCCAAGGGCTGGAGCTACATTGGTTCTAATTTTTCTTCTTTGGAGATCAATGGTGTTCTAGGGCACCGACGACTTCTGGGTACACAACAACGTGGGAAGGCTGGTGTTTCGAGTCAACAACTACTTGCGCGCTGGTGAGCTTGTGCTCATGGACGGGCAGGGCATGCCTCTCCTGTACATCAGGTCACAGCCCACAGGTGAGTGGTGGTTACTGCTTGGCTTGCTTACCTCTTCTGCATCATCTAGCGTCACAACAAACTACATGTATCTGCTCATTCTGCTCTCTCATTGCTAGCCACAGATCGAAGGAGAGAGAGAGTAGAAATGTATTCCCTGAAGCGTAAGAGCCGGTTTATAACTTTCTAATGATTTGATTAAGGATCAAAATAAATTATGGAATCATTTGTATTTATATTCGTGTCGTTTGTGGAGGTGGCTAACGAAAGTGTGCAGCTTAGATGACTGCACAATCATTGTCCAAATCTTTGGAAACAAAACTGTTTGCTCTGGTTAGTGTGGTTAATGCAGCGATGATGCCTTGCTATAGCTTCTTGGTCTGTGATTTGTGAATTGTTGATACATAGAGTGCTAAATATATTCCCATGGATATATTTTGTGCATAAAAATATATTTTAGTCGTTTCATATATATCATCAACTAACTATAGATTATCTATCATCTACACAGATCACGATACAAGTCCATTGTTCCTAGACAATCAGCTCATGGATCTTAAGTAAGCTTGTGAGGTTTGTTTCTCATTCTAACAAGGCAATTTGTTAATTACTTTTAGTATATTTTTTGCCCTCCTGCATCAAGTGGTTATGGCTTTTCAAGTAATGAAACAATTGGTGGGAGTGGTGGCTTTCCTCAAGGAAGGCGGTGCCCAAGGAACTCAGAAAGGGCTTTGATTCCATGGTATTGTTAATTGGTTGGATGCTTTGGAAGGAACGCAACGAGAGAACGTTCAACAACAAAACCAGGACAGTGGTGCGGCTGCTTTAGGATATGATCGACAAAGGAACTCTTTGTGATATGGCAGGCTTCAGACAGCTCTGGCGGCTCTTACATCGGTCGCAGTTTAGTGTCCCTGTCTTGTAATGGTTTGTATTCCTTTGGCCCTGTCCGTTTGGTAATCCTTGGATTACCAGAGTTTGTATTTGTTTAAACTCTGCTTCCTCTTAATGAAATACGTAACTCGTGGTACGATCGAGAGAGAAAAAAGGCTCTATTGTTGGATTACAACCTTGTTCTGAACATTGGAGCTGCAATTGTTTTTTCATATATAGTGATGTTATGGTGCAATAGCATTGGGTGGCAAATTGTACTTATGCACATGCTTGTGTCAAGTAAAAGTTGACCATTTTTAGCCGTCGCTTGCAACTTTTAAGTGTCTGTCATTTATGTGATGTTAGGTTCAGTCGGTTAGCCCTGACCTCTATTTAGACAACAATACTAAGTTGTTGACATACTGGACTGTAAGTCTCACAAATTCAGTTTTTCTTGCTCATATTATTAATGTTTCAGTACTTGATTAGCAGATATTCTAGCGCAATGATGCATCATCTCATTCATTGTTGCATTGCTTTGCTATTGTCTATTATGCAGAGTGATTCATACCAGGCTACAAGATGCTGCAAAGGGTGCCAATGGTATCCCTACTCTCCTTACTATTCTTGTTCTACTGCTTGCTGGACTCGTCCATTCAGTTCCTCTGGTACTGAAGCTCTGTGTGTGATTCAGCTCCAGAGTATAGCAGCATGTTGGTTCCTTCATGGTAATTCATGTTTTAGAGATATTAAAAGAACGCATGGACATTTATTCAATATCCCAGATCTGGACATCAATGTCGGTTCAAAAACCCACTTCACTGTCAGATTTTAAACCGACAGTGGCATACTAGCAGTGATGGGGGGTTGACATCACTATCGGTCCTTAAAAACTGACACTGATCTATAGGAAATAGTGTCGGTTCCTGGCTCCACCCGACAGTATCTAGTTGAACAACACTGCCGGTTTGTAGTGGCAACCGACAGTGACAGTTGTTTCAAGAGTGTCGATTCTTGACTCAAGCCAGCAGTGTTGAACAAGCCTACACTATCGGTTCATGGATCAAACCGGCAGTGTTGTAATAAATATTAGTGTCGGTTCATGGATTAAACCGGCAGTGTTCTCGTAACTATTAGTGTCAGTTCATGGTTCAAGCCGGCAGTGTTGAGCAAGCCAACACTATCGGTTCATGGATGAAATCGACAGTGCTGTAGTAAATATCAGTGTCGGTTCATGGATTAAACCGACAGTGTTCTTGTAACTATCAGTGTCGGTTCATGGTTTAAGCCGACAGTGTTGAGCAAGCCAACACTGTTGGTTTCCTTCTAACCGACAGTGATGGTTACGACAACACTGTCGGTTTGTTGCTAACCGGCGGTGATGGCCCGTTCATATTTTATTGTTTTATAATTTATTTTAATTTATATTTTTTCATGGAATCATGTTTTGCTTTATATACGCTATGTAGACGATAGGTCCATCAATATTAAATATTACAAATGTTACGATTACAATTCAAATATTCTTATCCACATCTCGATCCCTCAAAATAAAAAAGAAATGTTCTTGGACTTCACACATGCTTCTCAGACTTCCTACAATAATTTGGCGAGCCACTTTGGGCCATACTGGTCCTTGTACTTCATGGATTATGCAATGAAAAATACTCTATCTTTTTTCAATACCTCGGCTAAGATGAATTTTGCCAGCTCCGATTGTAGTGCGACAATCTCCATGTCTAGCAGCCTTTTGTGCTTAAATTTCTTGCGTTGTCGTTCAAAAAAGATGATATCCAAAGAGGAACAGTAAATCATTTTGTTGAATTATTAATAGACATAAATAAAATGGAGATTATACACACCAACTTATCGGCTTCTTTTGATTTCCCGCCGATGTAGCGAAGCATTGCCCACATTACATAAAACCCGCATTCATTGTTTCCCGCCGGCTTTGATAGGTACTTCTCCTCTATTTCAACAACCTTGAATGGGACCGGCGTCCCACCGATATGTCTTCTTCGGACATTGAGCAACATTAAAAGGAGAAACATTAGAAAGCGGTATATGTGATTAGAAAATAATAGTTATTAGGATCGCTTACTAATTCAGCACTGCCACCAGTGCATCCAGATGATGAAATGGTTTTTTCTTCGAGTCCCACGCCTCGAGCAGATTTTTGGCAAGATTAACACAAATGAAGACGAAATGGTTGCTGCAATCACAGAATCCTAATTATCGAATAATCTTAATGAAAAAAGAAGCATAAAATTAAAAGCCAAGAACACATACTTGTAGTTGTAGGCTAGAAGTATGTGGGTTTTCTTCTTCATCGTGAATTCATCGAAAACAGCAATCAATCTCTGTTTTAGGTCTTCCACGTCACATCCATAGAGGCCTAGAAATGTCCTCTCATTGACTCGCATGGGGTCCAAGAAGTCTATGTAATCCCATTTGCTTTTTAGAATGTAAAATTTTGCTATACACCTATATAAAATTATGGAAAGTGCTCAAAAGTTAACAATTTTTGTCTCGAGAGAGTAGTTAATTATAATATTGTGCATGTAGGGTACTTACATAGTCCACAATGTCAACATTTGAACATCGAGAAAGTGTTTCTGGTATAGCTGGAATAAGCACTCCCACTTGACATCGAACTTCTCTTCTTTAGGATATTGGAAAATATGTGGTGAACGGATAATAACCTCAAAACCAAAGTCGTCCGTCTCTGTTGCTTGAGCCATGTAATATTCATGTAACTGGCGCATATATGTTGTTAGATTTTTATACTCATGATCGGGAACCAAAAGATTTCTCCTTTCATACTTCATTGCCGGTGTTCCCATCCCTTGTATATCATAATAGATGTTCACGGCCTCTTCCATGGTTAAATCAGGGTTGTCTTCGACTAACTTCATAATGTTCCTTAAATCTTTATTGTGTATTTCTTCGTCTCTTGTTGTAGTGTATTTATTCTATGTTTGCCTTTCGAATTTGGACTTCAACAAAAACAGAGGCAGTGAGGCATATAGATTGAAGAAACTATCATAATCTTCCTTCGAGATGTGTGCTGTAAATTTGTCTTTCATCAAGGTGGTAATGCTGCCACTGAACGGTCTTTTTTTATGTTGGTCCACTTTGGGAGCATTAGCGACCAAATCCAAGGACCTTTTCTATGACTATGAGGATGTCCTTGATCTAGTTTTGGGTTGAGGTGGAGGAAGAGGATGACGACGAGAATTCTATTTTCCCAACGCTGATGAAGATGGAGGAAGAGGAGGAGGTGGAGGAGTCTCTTTTCTTGGGGCTAATGAAGATGGAGTCGGACAAGGAGGAATAGAAGGAGACCTCTATCTTCTCGGGGGTGATGGCTCCGAATGAGGAGGGGAGTGATCTCTGTTAGGAGATGGTAAGTGATCATCATGGGTGGGTGAAGACTCATAGTTGTCCTCATCATCAGAGGATAATTGATGGTCAAGCTTAATGAAGTGCTTGTGCCAGGTGACTTGAGAGCCCTTGTTTTGACCAAGTTTCGGCCTATCTTCCGCTACGGGATACTTAATGGGTATCTTGTTATACTTCTTATCAAGTATTGTATCAATGGTGACACGAGCGTACCCTAGTGGAATTGGGCGGCCATTAATTGTCATGTCTCCTATAGGCCAGGCCTGGCTGAGCGCCACCTTGTCCTTTATCCATTCCTGATAGATGTACAACCTGACATTGATGGGTTTAGTGATGTCGTCCACCAGATGAGGCACATTCACCTTTTCTTCGTCGAGCGGGGTCGATCTGCAGCTACTGTGACCCCTAAACTATGGGCTAAAGGCACTAGGAGTAGGGTTTTGTGGTACTACTGACCCCTTGGACAGCAAAATTTGCTCGACTCACGCTTCAACGGTCGGCTCAATCCGTGCTTCCATTCTATCTTCCATCCCTTTTAGTCTCCTCAAATACTCTGCCTCATGTTCCGCTCTACCCCTCGAGTAGCTTCGGTAAGTGTTAGATTCTTAGAGGAATGCTAGTTTCCAAGGAACAACACCGGTGTAACAGAACTGACCAATTATATGAGATTAAGTAAGGAAATCTTCCACCGAAGCAGATAATTTAGCAAACTTAAGCCCGTATAACCCGGTAGTCCATGAAACCATAAAGGATTTCAAACCAATCGATATACAAACCAAGATCGTACAAGTTTAGTAAGTACCGTCACATGTTACATAAAGTTTGCAATGATAGTTGGATACATCAGAGTTTAGAATATAAAGTTATTACAACCCAAGTTCAAGCTGAAATAGCAGAAGCAAATAGTTTTAAAGCCACACACACACTTTTAGTTTAGATACAGTGTCAGTAGGTAGTCATCTCCAACAAAAGCATCAGATGAGAGATACGGAGTGACCATTACCATTGGTCCTAGTTGTCACCCATCGCCGGGTATAGGCAGTTAATGCAATAGCCGTAGTACATTTGACCATCTGCAACAACAATGGGAACAACGCCCTGAGTACGAGAAAGTACTCAGCTAGACTTACCCGTCTTAAACCAAAATAAAGCGACACCAAGGATTATGCAAGGCTTTCTTTAGTGGGCTAGCTGACTTGTTTGTGAAAAGCATAAGCTATCATGAAGAAACCATTTTACGTACTTTGCATCATCTTTATTATGACCTATCCATCTAGGTAAGCACCTATACTATAGCAATCACTTGATTAACCAATAACATTCAGTTACCAACTTAGATTTAGCATATCTCATACCATCCAGATAACCATCAATGTTCCATCATAATTACTACGATGTTGTAGCTCGAGTCAAGTGCTCACTATCCAGGAGCAATGACGATTCGAATCGATTCCTAACCAGCTGGTGATTTATTCCTCACACAAACTATACTCACCGATCAAGTGAGCTATAGATCACCAATGATACTTTCCAAGTAGCCGCAGGATAACAGTCAGGGACCGCACTACCCAGGGACCACCCGACTACCAGGACGCACCTTGGGCTCACTCTTTGCATCCCCGTCATACCCTCTTCAGCACCAATCTGCCAATCCGAGTTTATCCCGGCTCGAATAGTGTCACTAGCTTCGTGGTCGAAAGGTACTTTATTCGGCCAGCTAAATGTGAGGCATGCGTTCAACATGACAAGAGGGACGAGCAATGATCGGTCCTTAATCGACACAGACGGAAACTAACAGCACCCTAGAACCCTGTCTGGTTGCCTCCAACTTTTCTGTCCGGTCTCCAATTATCCATCACACATGGTTAATTCTAGAATTTCATTCTTTCCATAGCTAAATTCTTCCAGTAACCACCTATAAATATAGGTGACCGGATATCACCGATCGCTACCGGTCTAAGCAAGGCTAAGCAGTTATTCACTCCTGACCTAACAGGGTAATAAGGTAATAAAGTTGGCAAGGAAAGTAATAAATGCATCAACGATTTTAATCAACTCCTACAACTTAATGCAACAATATATAAACTCATATATAGAAAAAATTTGCTTTTAAAAAGTAGGAGACTTAGAATGCTCCGAGGCTTGCCTCGTTCGAACAAACTAGGGTGATGATCCACGCACTTGGGCAAGTCCTCTTCTTGCTCCTCTTCCACTGACACCTCCTGTGCCTAGACTTCTTATGGATCTGTTCCGGTCTGCTCTTCCTGAACTACTACTAGCAACTCCTCCTGCGATCCTGTATGATGCAGATGTATAAGTGCTAATGCATAGGTGCATCGGAGAGATGACATGTAATGATTATGATGCATGAAATGTAGATGAACATGTTTAACTTTATTGGACATAGTAGAAGTAAAGCTCTTGTATAAGGTAGCCAACATCATCCAAGAATATGTCTACTATACTACTACTACAACCACTGTACTAACATACCAAGTCACCACAACAAGCTAAGATGCTTCAAAGATACACCAAAGTAAACAGGATTAATTAAACCTGCATTAAAGAAGATTATTTTATTTTATTTTAAACTAGGGCTACAACAGCAACATATATTTCTGGTGCTCATAAAAATCTGAAAAAAATTACAGTAGTATAGTACTACTCTAAGTAGACTACCATAAAATTTTCATGGCATTTGGATAAGTAAAATAGCCTACACAAAAATGGCAAGCTATGGTTAATAATTAAGCATGAAATTACTTTGTACTATAAAAAGTGTCAAACAATAGATTTGGTATTTTTCCTATGTTCTACACAGTAAACAACCACTGCACAAAAATTATCATATACATATTTTATACAATTTTTGCTCTCTATATAAAATAACAAAAATCATCAATTAATGGCACTTGAACTACGCATCAATATTTCTCTACAGAACATGAATGACATATATTTTTCCTACAAATTACATCTCAAGAATAGATCAACCAACTTGAAATCATATTTTTCTGATGTATATTCTATTTATTAGACATTTTCTAAGAAATCAACATTTATTCAATTTAAATAAAGCTACACCGAAAAGTATCACGAATTTGACATGCAATATTTTTAACAGATAGATCTAGTCACAAGAAACCTAGCAAAACTTATTTCAACAAATTTGGAGCTATTTTGAGCAAGTTATGAATTTCAAAAGTATTTAAACAAAAATCTATAAATTATTTCTTTTATTTCTAAAAAACCAGCGGGCCTTAAAACGCTGGGTGCACCTGGTGCAGTGCACCCAGGTCTATGCCTGAGGCACTGACGAGTGGGCCCCTATGGGTCAGCCGGCCCCACCTGCCAGCCACACGCTGTAGGGCAGGCGGCGCTGACCGGCGCGGACTCGCCGTCGATGAGGTGGCCGACGACAAGGTCACCACCACCGTGACCACCGTGCCAAGGCGGACACGGTAGTGCAAGTGACAGGGCCGAAGGAGCTCAAAATCAAGCTCGCCGGTGGCCATGGCGGTGTGGTGGCATGGCTCATCAGTGGTACACCGACTCCGACCATGACGAGGCCCGGTGAGGCACGCGTGAGCACGGCAAGGTGACGGCGGACCTGAAGCGCGAGAAAGCGGAGCAGAGCAAGGCACTGACGAGCAGACACGCATGGGAGAGAGAGAAGGGAAGAAGCAAAAGGGGGCCCACAGCCACTACCTTCTCCTCACTGGTGACGAAGGCGAGCGCGGAGCTGTAGCGGTGCAGGCAGGAGCTATGCTGGCGCGCAACGGTGAAGCTCGGCGGCCGCGGGAATGGCACAGTGGCTGTTGTGGCTTGCTGCTGCTACTACGAGGCGAGAGAGGGTGGCGAAGCGAAATGGTGGAGTGGGGAGGAGCGCAGCTCGGCTGCGGCTAAGGCAGGCGGGGCCGGTCGAGACGGGGCAGGCCAGCGGCGCCGCGCGGCAAGTTCGCCGGCGCATGGCCGCCACGCGGTGGTCGTGGCCTAACGCCGGTCGGGGCGTAAGCGTGGGCGAGGTGCGTGGCAGGCCAGGCCGGCTCTGCGAGCTAGGCCAAAAGGGAGGCGGCGGCCCGTTAAGGAAAATAAAATGATTTTCTTTTTATTTCTTAAATAAACAGAACTAAAATTCCATTTTGAGCCATTTAAATGCATTTTCACAAGTTGGTGTAAAAATGAAAGTTGTTCTATTTTTCAAGATCTACAACTTTACTTTTATGACCAAAGTCAAATTCCAAATAGATTTTGAATTACAAAATCAAAATCAATATAATTCAAAACCCTAATTTTGAAGAATTATTTTTAAAAGCATAATTTGGCAAAACTTTGAATATAAACTTTGCTCCAAATTGCATTCTAATTACTTCTAAGTGGTCTAAGTGATCAACCAAGGTACACACATGGCACAACAAACATAGCATCCAATTCTATTAAAACAAAACTATGCAACATACATGTTTCATTAGTATGTTTCAATTTTATATTTCATGTCATGCTTATGGATGAATAATAATGATTATGCTCATGATTTGCAAAATGTTAATGCATGCTTAACATCGAGGTGTTACAACTGGTTCCTCTAGTGCGACCAGGGTGCTCCTTGGTTCTGAGTGCTTGGGTGAGCATATCTTTCTCCCTATTTGAAGTGCGAGTCCCTTGCCTCACCTCCTTAGTTACCTGGGAGATCCTCTGGATGAGTTCGCTCATGGGTTGATTTGAGGAGCTAAAGCTCCCATCCTTAGCATGCCTTACATTTCTCCCTATACAGTATAATAGCAATCTGGGCTCTCAATCAGCGATCTCAACCTGAACGCCTTCCTCAACAAGGCGATCTATCTTTTGAAGTTCTACTTCAAATTCTGGCATCTTTTTGGCGTAGCCACGAGAGCCGAGATGATGAGAATTCATCACTTTCTGTGAATTCTCCTTATTCTTCCTACTAAGTTCTAAGTACTCCTCGGATAACCTGTATTCCTTAAAAGCCTGCCAGAAGTTCTTCTGCTTGCTAAATTGTCCACCATCAAAATATGGCTCTTCATTTTTTAGGACAAAATTCTTGTACAATGTCCCCTTAAAATTCTTGAAGCATGTCCCCATGATTTCTTTTGCTTTTTCTTGACTAACTCCCTATCATACTTGGTTGGGAAAGTGAAATACTCTGGGATCTTGACATCCCATATGTAATCCTTCTCACTTTCGGGAACCCTCCACCGGTCATCATCTTTCCCAATCCACTTCTTGTACTTAATCGGGATAAAGCCCCTAACAAGTAACCCGAGGATAGTCTTGTATTTGGTCAAAGCTATAGGCGATGAGAGTGGATCCCCGAATTCATCGAACTTGATAATGTGCCAGTATGCGTTCCTACCAACAGGAATCTTTGACACGCCTCGCTTGGATCTAGCCTTCCTGCTACCCAAACCCTCTAGCTCCTTGGCCGTCGGAGGCTCCTACTAGAGACACCAAGTAAGCTATGACCCTCTCAATTGATTAGCATGTGTGGCTATATAGTGACATGATACCAAAGTTACCTGGCCATCTTGGTCATTTTGATCTAGATTGAGTAGGCCAGACGGGGTCCATGGCTGCTCAATCTCACCGACCTGATTGACACTATCACCATTTATCGGATCATGCGGCTCTCCCGTCCCAGCAATATCAGTCGCTTCTTGTTGCCAATCAGTTCTTCGACAACGGGGTAATAGGCGACGATAAGTCATGGCTATGACACGATCGTGGTTAGTTTTGGCCATGGACAACTACTAATAGCATATGTTCATATATATATATAATATGTTTAATACAAAGTCTAATAATAAGTCCACATACAACAAAGTCAAATAATAGCATATGTTCATCTAGAACAAATTCATTGTTTGATTGATCATATACAACAAAGTCCACCTACTGTTCTACGAAATTAAGCCTACATCAACTTCCAAATAAGAAAAGCGACGACCATAGCCATAAATAAAAGCATGACATCTTTCTAAGACCAAGGAGCAATTCTTCTAATCTTCACATCTCTGGTGGGTGGCTTTTCTTCGATCTTTAGTGCCAGCGAATGACCATGGTTTGCATTCATTGGACCATAGTAGGCCGGTTGCCCATGGTTTGCAAGGTAGGCCGGATGACTATAGTAGGCCCTCAAAGCTTCAGCTTCTGTGTTGTATTTTTTGTGCAAATTACCAGGGTAGCGATTGACTTGAGCATAGCAATCTTCCTAGGTTCTATAAATCCTAGGCATGTGACCAACATGCACTACATACCATGCCATGGTTGCCTATGCATTTAAGTAAATTAGGCATGTGGTAAGTGGTAATGGTAACTCACTAAACAAGAGTTATTATTCAAGTTATATGACCAAACTAAATCTATTTAATGTTCTTTATCCTTGACATTCCAAACTAAATCTATTTAAGCAAGAGCAGAAATTCTTATCTAGCTCTTACACAAACAGAACACTCCCTACCGTCACAAATAAGACGTCCACAATCATTAACGTGTATCTTTGACTGCTAGTTCCCATTGCTTGTAATAATTACAAAGTATAGAGATATCATAACATTATGCAACTACTATTCGAGACAGATATGTTCATATCATTGTCACATATTCAATCTGACTACGTCAAGAGGTGTTGATGATCAATATTTAAATACTTAGACTGCACACAGCGCAAAAAGGTCACTTAGCTATGACTCGAGGGAATAACTTGTTGTGACAACATGCAAATAACACTAATGGTTCTTAAACAGTTTAGGGCCATGATTACTAGGTCCTCTCTAAATCAGTAGGTAGCATAATCTCTTCAGAGAAAAACTAACTGGTTTATGTAACAGCATGTACATATAAGGATAGCTAAACCAAGGAGTAACAACATGTAACTCAATCGAATAGAAATCGGCTGCTATTGGGAAGACAACAACAGTGGGGCATTTCATCTAACACTTAGTGGCTAGTGAGCCATGCACTCACCGTGGGGGTGGGAAAGTAGCTATCCGCGCGTGCTCCTAAAGGCCTCGGTGATGCTCCGGCGTCAGGCGGTGGACGGTGTGGGGAGTGCTCTAGCGTCGGGTGGTGGATGGGTGTCGGCGTCGAAGAAGAGGAGCGTGGGGCTAGCAACGGCAGCGCGGGGGGCGGTGGACGATTGCTCCAACATGAGGCGGTGCACGGGCCTCGACATCGAAGAAGAGGAGCGCGGGGCTGGGAACGGCGGTGCGGGAGGCGGTGGACGGGTGCTCTGGCATGGGGCGGTGCACGAGCGTCGATGTCGAAGAAGAGGAGCGCGGGGAATGGTTGGCGCGGGGTTGAAATTTGGATAATTTCAACCCGCGATGGCCTTTTATACCAGACCTCATCACTACTGGTTCTAATTAGAAACCAACAGTGATGGTGGTACATCACTGCCAGACCATTCTTTAAACCGGCAGTGATTTCCATGTAGCGGTTATAGCATAAATAACTTATCTTTTCCACTTCTTTCGAATACCTCCTACTGGCTCAACGGTTAAGACCCCGCAACTTAGCCCCCGCTACCCATGTTCGAATCCTCGGCGGCCCAATTTTTTTTGTTTAATTTTATAATTTATTAAGTGGTCTAAAGGTCAAAAAGATAAATAAATGTGTTGCATTCCTGAATCGAACCAAAGCCTACAAGTTCTAGAGCAGCGCACAAACCATTGAGCTATCACCTGATTTCAGAAAGTTTGAAGGAATTTATTCATTTGAGTGATTATCTATCCTTGCTTTGCGCGTAGGCCCTTCAACTCCTCGACCATGCTGGTCGTGCAGTTCCCATGAAGAGCCGCTGTTTTACCTAGTCCTTGGACTGGTCGCAGCCCTTCAGTTCCCCACGAAGAGACACAGTGTTTACCTAGGAGTCCATCGGCTACTCGCGCCGGTTCCCAACGTAGGCACACTCCGTCTTCCGAGGGGTGTGAGTTATTGCATCGTGATCAGTTCCATGCCTATATATAAGTCAAGCCCCCATGCACAGTTGGCCACCATTGCACCACCACGCATCAAGAAAGCGAAGCACCCTTCCCATGCACACCTTGCCCTGGCCCTCGACCCGCCACCACAATGCCTCGCCACTTGAAGACAACATGGGTGATGCTGAACCCGTCGTCCTCACGTCGCCCCCTGATGCCAGCTCCACCAACACCATTGTCTGAATTAGACCTCGAGGTGAACCTCGAGGACGAGCCAAACCATGAGACCGCATCGGAGGAGGAACTAGTACCTATTCCGGTGGAGGAGGTCATCTTCAACTCGTTGGAGATGGCTCAAAAGGAGGAGGAGGACCGGCACCTCTGCGCCATCACACAGAAGGAGACCGATGACTGCATCCTGAAGCGTGTCGTCGAGATCTCCAAGGAGGAGGAGAGCCACCGTGAGGAGGAGGAGCACCACCGCCAGGAGGAGGAGGAGACCGAGCATCATCACGCGATGGACGCGGAACGGCACCAGCGTAGGGCTGAGCGATGAAAGAAGCGCGAAGAGGAGCACCGGCAGCAGGGGGACGACACATGCGGCAGCACCGGCAATAATTAGTAGCACTAGTGATTAATCGATGTCTTAGGTCGATGTAATAATTTACTAGTGCTAAAAAACTGCATCATCGAATCCTTTGTTTGATCATCATCACCTTGGGTTGATACTTGCATTGCATGACCTCGTTTTATTTGCTTACATATTGGACGTTGCATTGTATAACCTTGTTTTGCTTACATCGTCCATTGGATTGTATGTGGCGATGCATCTTGGTCATTGTCTCGTTGTCACGAAGACCGTAGTATATGATATGCTACGTACCGGAGATCGAGGGGGCCAACTAGACTGTTGCCCTTCTAGACATCACTGTCGGGCCATTCTTTAAATCGGTAGTGATTTCCGTGTAGGGGTTATAGAATAAGTAACTTATATTTTCTACTTCTTTTGAATAGCTCCTACTGGCTCAACGGTTAAGACCCCGTAACTTAGCCCCTGATACCCGTGTTTGAATCCCAGGCAGCCTAATTTTTTTGGTTTAATTTTATAATTTATTAAGCGGTCTAAAGGTTAAAAGGATAAAATAAATAAACCTTGGCACACATCCTATACTAGCGTAGCAGTTAAGTGTCTGAACTCTGTAGCCCGAGACCCGAGCTTAAACTCGAGGGCTGGCACAATTATTTTTAATTTTTTATATATCATTGCCGGTTTTTAAAATAAACCGATAGTGATAATAAGCATCACTATCGGTTTTTTCTCATCACTGCTAGTTTTTTTTGAAACCGACAGTGATGCTTATATATATTGAAAAAATTTTTTATATACTAAATAAATAGAAGCATATGTATTCCTATATCGAAATGGCTTGAAATTTTTTTGACAAGCTTGTACACCCAAATTAAGATCCCACACAGGATCTTAGGTTTTTCTAATCATTTTTTATTAATTATATTTTTCTGTGTGCTGAATGAGACAAAAGAGGTTTAATTTTATCTTGGATCCAATAGATTTTTTCATCCACCTCCACAAAATTTTTATCCCTAGGGCACATTAGATCCTGTATAAAAATTTGGCACTATTCCGTATCTTTTCGTGGATAGACTCAGTTCAACCTATAATTAAACGGTATCGTCACGCAGAAATTCAATTAAACCTCAGAAAGTAGCAAACCATCTCCAAAAAATCCCAAACTTGGTGTTCCCTTCACACGTGGCACGTGCAAGCCTGAGAATAATTTTGAGATCAATAAAACACTAGAATGCATATAAACCATAGAAACCTTGATAACCTATGTGTATAGTCATGGTTCGATGAAAGGGCACATGTACCTCCGTGAAGCATTTATACTCCGTCTATGTCGAAATGGTTTGAAATTTTTTTGGCAAACTTGTACATCCAAATTAAGATCCCACACATGATCTTTGTTTTTTCTAATTATTTTTTATTAATTATATTTTTTTGTGTGCTGAATGAGATAAAAGATGATGAATTTTATCTTGGACCTAATAGATTTTTTTATCCACCTCCACAAAATTCTTATCCCTAGGGCACATTAAATCTTGTGTAAAAGTTTGGCACTATTCTGGATTTTTTTGTGAGTAGACTTAGTTCAACATATAATTAAACGGTCTTGTCGTGCGGAAATTCAATTAAACCTCAGAAAATAGTAAACCATCTTCGAAAAATCCAAAACTTGGTGTTTTCTTCACACGTGACACGTGCAAGCCTAAAAAACGTTTGAGACCAATGCAACAACAGAATACATATGAACCATAGAAACCTTGATAACTAATGTGTATAGTCATGGTTCGATGAAAGGGGACATGTACCTCTATGAAGCATGTATACTCCACCTATGTCGAAATAGCTTAAAATTTTTTTGGCAAGCTTGTACACCCAAATTAAGATTCCACATAGGATCTTAGGTTTTCTAATTATTTTTTATTAATTATATTTTTCTGTGTGCTGAATAAGACAAAAGAGGGTAAATTTCATCTTGGACCCAATAGATTTTTTTCATCCACCTTCACAAAATTCTTATCCCTAGGGCATATTAGATCCTGTGTAAAGGTTTGGCACCATTCTAGATCTTTTCGTGGGTAGACTCAGTTCAACCTATAATTAAACGGTCTCGTCGCGCGAAAATTCAATTAAATCTCAGAAAGTAGCAAATCATCTCTGAAAAATCCCAAACTTGGTGTTTCCTTCATACATGGCACGTGCAAGTCTGAGAATAATTTTGAGACCAATACGACACTGGAATATATATTTCTAATTACCCAATAAATGTTACACGAATCATATGCATGACAATAATTAAACATATAAAGTCGTACGTATTAAAATTAGAACCCAATTAAACTATGACCTTGAAAACCTAGCTAAATAAACATTAATTACTATCGAAATCACTGTCGGGATCGATCGGGCCACGCACACTAACATGCCTCTATTGCCATATATGGTAATTGATGTCATAGATTATGTATCCGCTTGTATCGATGAAGTCTAATGCCCGTATAAGTGCACTCTCTCGTGCCCACTGTTCGCCTAAACGGCCGTTTAGCCCGTTTACACACCGTTTAAACGCTACACGGTGGTACACCGTTTCCGTTTAATCGGTTGTTTTGACCGTTTAAACGGCCGTTTTCCCCGTTTAAACACCCGTTTTGCCCGAATAATAGGGTAAACGGTAGGTGACCGACTGTTTATCGTTTAGCGTTTAGGATAACACTGCTCGTGCCTTACAATACCGAAAGAATGGTCGGCCATAGATATAACCTACTAAATAACTACTGCCCCTGTTAGTAATCCTTATACAGTACTGGTGTCATTCTATAATGAGCTGGCCGAGGTTTCCATTATAGAAGTCCCAATCGTACCCGAGTTGCTCCGTAGCTTGGTCTAAACGGCCCACAAGCTACATGCAGCATAGTTAAGGTCCTGTAGCGCAATCTGCATGCGGAGAATTTTTTTTAGAGAATGTTATTACAATAATAAATAATAAATAACCATGACTTAGGTATAAGTGACCATTTTACCATATCCGCAAGGTTATAGCTTGCAAATCATTCGCTTGCTTGCAGGACGGGGATATCACCAGCATTCAAAGCAAGTGCCTTGAAGTATGAGAAATTAGGCACATCATAGTAAATACGTCGAAGTACCTCTAAACAGATGTACATGACATTTAATTGGGCGCTTATCATGTCCGAGCTCTGTATTCCCATCCTGTGGATATGGTTTCGATGATTTGAACCCCTCACATGGATGAAAAAACTGAGTTCACACGTCCATAGCCGACCACTTGCATTAGATGTCGTGTTATCGATGATGTCCGAGATAAAGAACCAGCTAAGTGTTGTTCGTAACCAATCTATTAGGGATATAGTCTGTGACATATAAGCATGTAACAATAATATTAAACTAATTATACTTATTTGTTAGCATAAAAAACAAAAGATATTGGAAAATATTTCATACAATAGCTAGAACAGGGAACCGTGGAATAGCCACATTAGGAGCGAATGGCTCATCGCCAGGGTGAAAACATGTTTCTTGTGGTGGGGGAGGTCCGTTGTTCATACCACTTAATCGATAAAATGCAAAAAATATATGAACATAAAATATATGCACAAAAAAATTCTTCCAAGTAAAATGTGGCAACATAATTAAATATAGATCGAATGCAAGGAATAAGAATATATATAAATGTAGAATGCAAAGAAACATGAATATAAATATAGATAAAATGAATATAGATATAATATTGGAGAAAACAACATATCGATACCATTGAAAAATGCAGGAGCCATGACCAAATCACATAAAGAAAGAGAGTGGATGTCTTGAGAAGTGAGAGTGAAACATAAGAAATGAGATTGAGAGAGTTCGTGGGTGGGTGGGATCGATGTATGTGGCCGGTAGTTTGTTTTATATAGGGGGGCATGAACATCACTGCCGGTTTTTAAATAGAACCGATAGTGAAGGTGGCTATCACTGCTGGTTTCTAAATAGAACCGACAGTGAAGGTGGCTATCACTGCCAGTTTCTAAATAGAACCGATAGTGAAGGTGCATATATATAAAGGATATATCTATTTAGATACTACAGTGGGAAAGTTTTAACAAGAACGATATATTTATTTAGATAGTAATGAAATACATCAAAAAATTATAAAAATAGAAATAAGTTACATATACGATAACAAAGACCTTACACTAAAATTCCATATACGATAACAAAGACCTATTTGCGTATTGGTCAATGTTACCATCAATGTGCATCAACACATTATAATTTAACCACCTCAGTAGCATTCTTCTAGCACTAACTAGGGTCAAACAACAACACTGAGGTGGTCTACGAGCTATACCAGTTGGAGATGATAAGGTGACATCGATGAATCCATGCCTCTGTTGTACATGGCCTTTTTCTCGGTACAGTCCAGAGCACATCGAATTCAGCTCGGCACGGCACCGATGAACCAATGCTGCTCCAGGATAGGAAATTGCCGAGAGCACACTAGGTCTCTCTGGACATATAGTCCAGAGCGCACCATAGCGGATGGCTTTGTGAACCTCATGACATCTCTAATCTTTAGTGCTGCTCTATCTTTAGTAGCATTCTTCTAGTACTTCATGTGTGCACCATTTTGGTGGACTACGATGCATAACGATATATGTGGTTTATTGTGAGAGGAAAACATTGTATTATGCCTGATAAGGCCTGGCTGAAACCAACATGTATGGAGAGGCTAGCTCCTAGCCGAGGGCCATTTTATAGGGGCTAGCAGTCATGGTACATTTTTATTTCTGAACTAAAGTTGTCGGGGTAGGTGGGAGCAATGTTCCAATTGTTGTGGTCATGGGAGTAATGTTGGCATGTGAGGAGCATCTACACATCACTGTCGGTTTTAGTTTAAAACCGACAGTGATAGAAGCTATCACTGTCGATTTTAAAACTGATTGTGATAGAAGCTATCACTGTCAGTATTAAAACAAAAACCGGTAGTGAAGGGCCCTGCCGCCATCTTTTAGTAAAAAATATAAAAAAACACTATCGGTTTGGAGCCTACCAACATAGCCTTTTTGTAAAAAATATAAAAAGTTTGGCCCACCTGAGATTCAAGCGTGAATCACGGGGTCGAGAGTGTGCAGTTAGAATGGTTTTATTTTTTTCTTTTATCCCATCGTAATGCACTACTAAATAATAAATGCAAAAATCAAAAAAGGTTGGTCCGCCTGGGATTCGAGCGAGGGTCTCAGAGTAGAGAGTGCGCAGCCTTAACCGCTGAGCTAGGATAGGGAGTTTGGTTAGTTTACTTTTCTTTATTTATTTATTAATAGAAATAATGTAGTTAGTTTATATTCTAAAATAACATAAAAATTTGTGTCTTGATAATTTAATTCTATGATAATTAATTAATGGTCTATAATTATCAAATAATAGTGTTTGTGAACATCATCTTAATATTTCATTACATAGTCAATAATTAAATTGTAGAGATGCGCATAAAATATAAATTAAATATTCAGCGTGAATTACTGATATAACGTCTGCATAATGATTACATAGTTAACAATAATCTAACTATCTTTAGGTGCATCAATAATGAGGGCCTCATTGTGATCAATTCGTATGTAAGCAGGTTCGTCACCCTCTTGAAGGATAGGTAGGGGTACGTTCGCCCCGAATGGATGCATTTCCTGATAGCCCCTATAGTCTTCATCATTCGTCACTCCATCGACACTAACAATCTTCCTTTTCCCTTTTAGGACTACTTTTAGTCTTCTTTTTATCTAGTTGTCCCTTGCATAGAAGACTTGCATAACATCTCTTACAAGGATGAAGGAGTCGTCTCTGTATGCGGTCTTAGTGAGAGCAACGGTAGTGAACCCTTCGCTGTCAGTGTTGATTTCCTCGAGCCGGACCCACTAGTAGCAAAAAAGAGCTGTCTTCAATGGACCATAGGCTAGCTCCTATATCTCCTCTATGAAACCATAGTATGTCGCCTGCACATTGCCGTTCTTGTCGTGAGCATCAAAACAAATACCACAATTTTGGTATGTGCTCTTTTCATCTTGCTTTTTTGTGTAAAATGTGAATCCATTGATCTCATACCCTTGGTACTTAAAATATGTACTCGAAGGCCCCTTGGCTAAGGCATCTAGTTGATTACCCAACTTTATTCCAAGCAAGTGACATTCAACCAGCTGATAAATTCCTCCTTATGTTTTTTTTATCTAGCCAAGCCTATGACTTGCTCGGATATAGAGTTTGTAGTGATTGCCTATGCTCATCAATGTATGGTATCACACCCTTGGCTTGCTGGAGAACAGCGAACTATGCCTGTGGGGGTTTTAACCCCTATACCCTTACGGCTAAGCTTGGGCCGGCCCAGATCAGTGGGTCCAGTCCACCAAAAGATGACGCGTAGCCCGGCCAACCTATTCGGAGTCCCACGTAAGGAGTCAAGACAGATTTGGCGATCAAGCAAGATCTTGGTCGGTTAGAATAGGAATTCTTATCCGGCCACCTATAGAAATTGTAACTGACTAGGATTAGTTTCCAGATCTGTAACCCTACCCCCCGGACTATATAAGGTGGGCAGGGGACCCCGCTAAAAAACATCTCTCATTGATATACAGCAATATAATCAGACGTAGGACGTAGGTATTACGCCTTCTTGGCGGCCAAACCTAGATAAAACTTCATGTCTGTCTTGCGTCACCATCTTGTTTGTGGCTTGCGCATCTGTCTATCAACAATCTACTACCTTAGGCATACCCCTAGGTAGACTACCGACCATATTTCATCGACAGTGGCACGCCAGGTAGGGGGTGTGTGTACTGCTCTCCAAGCAAACAAAATGGTCATCATCTCTAGCTCCGTGGCTACACCGAATGACCTCACGTTCACCATCGACCAGATCACCTAGACGACTGGCTCTGACGACTTCATCACCATGACCACGAAGGAAGTGCAGATTCAATCTGCGTCGACCACTGCTTCACCTGCATCGGCTATGGGTCCGACCACGGTGGACATGGCTCCAACCACGGTGGATATAGCTCTGACCACAATGGATCTGGCTCCAACCACAGTACATCTAGCTCTGACCACACCTGCATTGTCTTCAGCCACGCCGACAACCCATCGTCCGCTTCTCCGCTACAAAGGGAAGCAGATCGACAACACCGACCTGCTCGACTCCATCGATCGGGTCGGCACAAACTCGCTGAAACCCTAGCTCTGGTAAGTACAATTCAAAGTCAACCTAATGAGCAGGTAACCGCTCCCCACAATAGATGTACCTGACTAGCTCGGGCTAGTCGTCCTACATGACTTGGTACAGATCTCGTGGTCATATCTACTCCTGAAGGGCGCTCCGCTCGTCGCTGGCCAGCCTCCGCGATAGGTCTCCAGCTCTCTGAGTACGAAGCCTTGATGGAGAACTACTAGGCCCAGCCCTACGGCCTACGAAACACTGCCTCCAACTACACGTATAACATACAATGCTGCTCGGATCTATGTTTTGTACATCAGCCTCGATCGAGGCCAAGCAACTTCGTCAACATGATCCGGATTGAGGATTATCAAGAAGGATCCGTCCACATGGTCCAAGAGGGTGACTCTAGCTCCTCGTCTGGCATCGCATCTAATGCCTCCCTCCACACCGAGCTCTAGCATCACGACGATGAAGGCGTCGAATACAATCTAGATATCCCAGACCACGCCCCGGGGTTCCCGCAATTCCCATCTTTCCCGCCAAGGCGAGGGGGTTTGATCAATGTTGTCAGCAATGATGAACCACCGGTAGTTGGCGAAATAGAACAAGAAAGGATTACACGCGAGGCATGCAATATTGACCGGTTTAATCATCGGCAAATCAAAGCTAAAGCAGAAGAGGAGGCACGATGCATAAGGGTCCAGCCACGTGACCTCAACAATGCTTTCGATAGGGTGGGGGACAAACAGGTCTTTAGGACTCCAAGCACCAACGTAGCCATCGCTATGGCGACAATGCAATGGCTACCCAACACCCCTAAAACCTAGGCAGTTTGCGATGATATACAAGCTTATCTGACAGCTGCAATGGCTTAGACCGCGGAGATGGTGAATCAAGCCCGAGCTCCATCCATTTTAGTCGAATCAAGCCATAGCCGCCAATACTCAAGTCGCTCATAGCCACTCAACCAACGTGGCTCGCGCAACAACGACCCATCAGACAACCATCAAGGCAGAAATGGTGGTCCTGATGGTGGTCGGGATGACAACCGCCGTCGGGAGGACAACCACCATGACATTTGGGATGACAACCGCCGAGATAACCGCGATAATCGCCATGGCCACAGGGTTAATCAGGATGGCAACCGGGATCGACGTGATGGCAATAACGATCTCCATCGCTACCTCGGGGAACATGATCTGTGTGATCACATCAACTAGAGAGCCAATGATCGAGCACCCCATGAAAGTTATCACCGTATGAAATATGACACTACCCACGGCCTGTCGGGTTTGAAGCAGTTTACTCCGCACCTTCGCCAAGTCATATGGCCCAAAAACTTCAAGCTTGAGAAACTTCAGAAGTACGATGGTAAGGAAAACCCAAAATTATGGGTTATGCTCTATGAAACTGCATGCAGATTGGCCATGGCTGACAAGCACATAATGTCTAACTACTTCCTAGTCACTGTTGGCCATGCAGGTCACCAATGGATGGTCAGCTTGCTGGTGAACTACTTCGATTCTTGGCAAGGCCTCAAGCAAGCCTTCATCAACAACTTCATTGCTACTTGCGAACAACCCAGCAACAAATATGATCTGCAATAGATTTGAGATCGAAAAGATGAGCCACTGCGCGAGTACGTCCAGTGTTTCTCAGAGATGCGCATCAAGGTCCCATCAATCTCCGACAATGAGGCAATCGAGGCTTTCATCACTGGCCTCTGCTTCCACGACGCCCTAAGGGACAAGCTCCTACGCAAGAGGCCTAAATCAGTCACAGCGCTCCTAGCCACCGCTAAGAAATATGCGGACGCCAATGACGCTAAAAAGATAATTATCAAAGAAGCAGCAAGGGTTCCATGCTCTGACCACCCCCACACCACGACGACTACCGCAGTAACCGTGGTTGGAATGACAATTTTGACTGCTGCAACCAGTGCAATGACTCCCGCGACCACCGTGACCAACATAATCAGCGGCGTAACCGCCGTGATGATTATAGGGGCAAGCATGCTCGGGAAGACGACGGCGAGGTCAATACCGTTAAAAAAGGGGGCGGACATCGTAACTACGAAGACGACTATGCCAAAGCATTAAAAGGGCCCTACCAGCTCCATCCCAAATCAAACCATACTATGGAGAATTGTCGCGTTCTCAAGTCTATCTACACGCGTCAACAGGCTTCGAACACATCCGATAAACCTAACAACGCAGGGGAGCAGCGCAACGAGGACAACAATGATGAAGACGCAAATCCCTGTCATAAGTACGTCAAGCCAACCGATCGCGTGCACACTATCATCGGAGGCAAAGTGTCCAATGAGACCAAACGAGAATGCAAGCTGGCTCCCTCCATGGTCTCACCGCAAGATCTCCTTCAGTAGAAAGGGCTAATGGGCCGCAATACCTGAGCCAGGACATTTTCCCCTGGTCCTCGATCCTTGCATCAACAAGGTTCAGTTCGACAGAGTGTTGATCGACGGCGGCAGCTCCATCGATATACTATTCAAGAACAGTCTGCCCGCCCTGAAGATAACCCAGGTGGATCTCAAGCCATACGAGGCATAGTTCTGGGGTGTTCTCCCCGGACAGAGCTCTACACCTCTTGGGTAGATCACGCTACCTGTGCAATTCGGGACCCCGGACTACTTCCGCACTGACTACATCAACTTCGTGGTCGCTGACTTCGATGACACCTACCATGCTATTCTTAGTCGACCGTCGCTCACCAAGTTCATGGCCATACCTCATTATAGGTATCTGGTGCTCAAGATGCCTACCGAGAAAGGAGTTCTAACCCTCAGGGGCAACATATACGCAGCTTATACTTGTGAGGACGACAGCTTCAAAATAGCAGAGGCTCATGACCTCTC